>NW_012115043.1:10171837-10221602 GCF_000951035.1 Colobus angolensis palliatus
TTTTTTTTTTTTTTTTTTTGCAAAATTAGACTATCAAGAGGATATGGGGGAAAAAGGAAGAATATCTCTATGGGTAGAATGCAAGATACAGCAAGTGCATGGTGCATGGTTTTCAACAAAAGAGGAAAGAGGATACATTATCCCACTAAATTAGAAGAAAAAAGCAAAACCAGAACTTGAAATGCTCAGTTGAGCTCCAGTCTTCAAGTTTTATTATTGTTATTATTATTAAATCATATATTACCCAACTCACTAAGTGCTTATTGCCCATTCACCTTTATCCATCTAGGATCTGTCATGGTGCCTGACACACATTAGGGATTCATTGAAGTTGAATTAAATACGTCAATCATTTGATCATATTTCAAATGCAGAAGCAACACCAACTGAAATTCATGAATTCCACCTTATAATAAAAGGAATATTCTGTTTCTCTATGTCTCCAGTAAGACAGGCTGTAGTAGGTTCTTATTTAATGCATGGTCCTGCTGAAATTGTGCCATAATGAGGCATTTACTCTATTGATGTCTTCTTTTTCCTCATGCATTATACTAAAAGATTTTCATTTTCCTTCATATTCCCTTTATGTCTCTTATGGTTTCTAAAGCAGGCTTGCTGCTTCTGGAAGCACACCCATAAGTGCTTTTGAAAAAGTGCCGTAGTTCTTCTGTGGAAGCTCATTTGTAATACAGAGAGGCTAAGTTTGACCACTGGAAGCTAAGGGTCTGAAAAGATCCTAATTTTTCTGGCCTCAGGAAAGAGGCCTTCTCTGATTACAAGTGGAGATCCCTAAACTCTCTTTCCCTTAAACAGTATTACTGAATCTAAGGTACTGTAGGGGATGGTTTGTCAGAAAGCTGAGGAAGGGGTCGTTCAAGTTTCAAGCAATTGTTTAACATTTTACTTTCCTTGTCTTTAAAGTTTTCACAAGGGCCAGCTAGTGTCTCTTTGTGTTAGTTGTGCATGACATAAAACTGTCCAATGAAAATATAAGGGTATACCTTTGCTCCCATCAGCCTCCTTAGAAGATATTTCTTCTTGGTTCGGCACAGCAGAATTTCTGAAATCTGTTGATGTGCTGCAGTGTTTAGATAAAGAGAGAGAGAGAAAATTGTTCCAAAAGTAAGCCTTCATTAAGAAAAGTGTAAAGGCTGTGAAACCTGTAGTATTGAGTTGGAATCAGAGGTATTAGTATGAACTCATGGTTTTGTAAGATATACATGAAATGATAGATATGGAAATAGAGATATATGAGTATGCATGGGTGAAGATACAGGTATGTATTTCCTAGCTTTGTCTAGTGAGAGGGCCTAGAAGAAATAGCACCCTAGTAGCAATATACACATCTGGTGCCCAGATCTTGGTTTCTGAATGCTATTCTCTAATAAAAGGAATCTAGGCTCCTTGGAGAGTTGGTTGATTTTAAGGCTGGGCAGAAAAAAACGAGATGAACCTGGCACATCCATGGTGCTACAAAGTGAGAAGTATTTAATAAAAGGATTAGGGCATTTCAAAAGGACACAGGAGTTGTCAGTGGCCAAATACAGAGCAATTTAAACAAGAAAATAAAAAATGATAGTATTAGATTATTACCCGCATAATGAAATAAATGCTCATGAGCCTACACTGTTATAAATAAATAATTGAATAAATATATATGTGAGTAAGAAGGGGCAACTTTCCCTTAGGGTATACTTCCAATTCATTACTCCACAAGAAATGTGAAAACCATAAAATGAATATGAGAACACCACTGTAATAATCATTGCAAACAAGATCCACCAATAGATGCTAAAATTAGTGAGCAGAAGTTTGAGCAGCTATAGGATATTTGCATAGTCTAAAAGTATCTCTTCCAAGATACTTTTTTATTACAAAGGGGAAAATAGTAACTTTACAGTGATGAAACCCAGCCCACTTCATCTTTACCAAGTGATCAAGGTAGAGGTGACATCCTGTGCCCCCTGGTATGATGCAAGGTGATAGACTTGCCATGGTGGCAACATTTGGCACATTTTGTGAAAAATGTACGACATTAATCATGATACATGAAACAAACCCAGATTTAGGAACAATCTACAAGCCAGCAGACCAGTACTCTTTGAAAGTACCAAGGTGATTAAAGACAAGGAAAGTTTGCGCAACCATCGCAAGGTTGAAGGATACTGTGGAGGCAGGACAACTAAATGCAGTGTGGGATCCTGGGCTAGAGTCTGGAACAGAAAAGGATATTAGAGGAAACACTGGTGAAATCCAAATAAGGTCTGGAGTAACTTAAATAGTATTGTGCCAATGTTAGTTTCCTGGTTCCAATCATTATACACTATTTATGTAAGTAGTTAACATTATGAAACTAGATAAAAGGTACATGGGAGCTCCCTGTATTATTTTTGTAATTTTTTTCTGTAAAATAACATTATTTTACATTTAAAACAATTAATTGTAAGTAATCTAGCTAGGACACTTTCTCTCACAGTAAAATTTAATTAATTGGAACCCAAGTAATTGGAGCTTGGATGTGTTCGAAATTTTCTTCTCTATACTTCTGTGTTTAGCAAAAGACCTGGCCACTTTCCATTCACTGAGCATCCTAGTTAATTCAAAGTTAACTTGAATACTTTATTAGTGCTGTTTGTTTCATGCATATGTTCAGCTGAAATATCTTAGGTGCCTAGTTTGTGGTAGTTTGTTATACATTGGAGGGTGAGAAAGACTTTGGCCTCCATGAGCTCCTAGTTCAGTGGCTGACATCCAGGTACATAAACATTCCATCACAGTATGATGAGTTAAAACCCAAAGGAAAGAACATTAAACTCTGCACGGGGTGAGGGGTCAGGGAAAGCCTAACCAAGGAGGTGATATTGATCTGGGCCTAAAGGAAAACAGGACTGCATTCTGTGAAAAGGGACAGAATGTCCTCACGCAGACAAGCAGAGAAGATACCACAGAATAAGAACAATTCATGAAATAGACAATACTACATACCCAGAGCAACAGCTGGTCACTTTACTTCTGCCCCACTGGCTTTTGTAGGCTATGAGGCAAAAATCAGCCAGGGCTCTAAGGAGTGGTCTTGATGTCCTGCTCTGCGGGCTGTCTCCAGTGCTATTTCTTTTGGGCTAGGTATTAGTGTTTATTTTCATCAAGTTTGCCACAGTTCTGAGTCATTCTATTCTTTGTTCAAGTGCTAAGTTTCTTTTCATTAATACCTGCCTGTGACTCACTCCCCAAGCTGTATCTGTTCATGCTTGTCATATCTCTTCCAGCCATTTCCAAACACCTTCCCACCTCTCAAACACTTCTCTGTTGTGGGTGTTTTTGCGGACAGCAGGTCATTCCCAGAAACCTCAGGCTCCCACATCTGCCACCAAATCCATCAGCAATCTAACCACAGTGAGGACAGACATCCCTGCCCTGGAGGACACCAACACCGTGGATGCTTGTCAGAGGTTCCATAAACTTAGTTTTCCAGAAGAGTTAGGCAATGCTAGGAAGGGTATATATATATATACTGCATCTGGAATCTTCTTCAGAGTTTGATTTTAGTTAAAAGCACAGGATGGGAGGTTACAGGTAGGGTTGTAGAAAGAGCTTTAAACTAGAGTCAGGTGATTGGGATTAAGCTTCAGTGCTATCTCTTACAAGCCACTGTAAGTAAGCTGTAACTTCTCCAAATTGCAAAATCCTTTTCTATTAAGTGGGGATAATAATAATTGAATATGCCCATCATCTTGTGAAAGCCAGATAAGATAATGAACATGAAGGTCTTCTATAAACTGCAAAGACTGTATAAATTTGAGCAAGATATTATTAATTTCAGTAAGAATCTTAAATAATCCTGAATATAACAGAATCATTCTTGGTTGACATTTTGAGATTTTAAACTTAATCAGGGCCATTTTTCTAGACAGATTATTATGATTATCAGGCATTATTGGAAGAAAAATTCTGACTTATCTGAAGTTTTCTAGATAAATCAGTGCTTACTATGTAGTTTAGTATGTTGTATACTTTCATTATAAAATTTTAGTAAAATATGATGCCATTTGAACAATATCCCACGAGGGTTTGCCTTTGTAGTCACAGGGGTAAAAATGAATTAGAAAGCAAATCCAGTGCTTAGAGTTCAGACAGGAAGGGCAGGCAGATGAGGTTTGGATCCTGGCTTGGATGTATTATAACTAGGTGACCTGGGCACATTATTTGACTTCTCTGAGTTCCAGCTCCTCATAGGAATAATTCTACCTCCTTCATAGATTACAGTAAATATTAGAGAAAATAATTTATGTGGAAAATGATTTGCAAACTGTTCAGTGCTTCAGATAAATTTTAGTTACTGTCGTTAGGTGAGAGACTTTGCATACTTTTCTAGATTGACAGGAATCAATTGTGTCCCTGGATGGTGATGTGTGTCTGATGATGCTCCTTAGAGTCATGTGTTAGAACATAATGGAAAAGTCCATGAACTCCAGCCACACTTCAGAGTTCAAATCCTGCCTGGCTCCACTCTTACCAGCTCAGTAACCTGGGGCAAGTTATTTAACTTCTCTGAGCCATAGTTTTCCTTTTTCTAAAATGAAAATGACAACTGCACCAACTTCATAGGGTTATTATGAGGAGAAAATGAGTAAGATAATAAATGAAAGGATTGACATGAAAAGGTTAATTATTTTCATTATGATGTATTTTGTGTGTCCAGTATTTCAAAGACACCCTTCTTGCATGTGCAGAATGAAGAGATGCCAAGAAAATGCTTAAATACTGGTAATGAGAGGCAACCACTCATATCTCAGAAGCTATCTTCTATCAGCTGGATTATTTATGCAGGTTTTCCATTTGAGAAGTTTGCTTTTCCTCATCTCTCAGCCTGTGCATAACTGACTGGAATATACAAAGACAGGATTGGCTTTTCCTGGAAACCCACTGTGATAGGATGAATCCTGAACTAAAAAGGTTTGCTCACATTTTTCTCACCCCTGTTTGGACGTTGCTGTTGTATACAGCGGAACACTGGCTGGGGAGTCACTGGGTTCTGGTCCTAGCTCTGCCACCAACTTTCTGTGGCCTTGATTAAGTCATTTTAGCTCCCTGGCTTCTAGTATCATCCTGCAGACACTAACGAGGAGACAATCACTTTAAAGAAAAGCTCCAATTACTGAAATACTTTCTTCTTACATTTTTTATGTTAAATATGTTAATTTTTTATTTTTAAAACAAAATGCAGCAACAATGATGGTAGGAGTCATGAATAGGTGGCTTGGGGTTGTTTCATTTTTATGCCCATTTCAGGGCAGAATTAAAGCTGCCAATTCTCTATAGCAGCAGATGTGCTCTTCTTAAACCCTGATCTGAAAACCACTGCACTGGAAAAGAGATGGGGGCTGGCCCACGTCGTTCAGTGATAGCTGCCTGATGACTGGACCCCTGACCCCTTCCCTAGCCCACTGGAAGGAAGGACTTTTGGGGCTCCACCTTATTATTTTTTTAGGCAAGTTTAGACTTCCCTGTGTGCTTTGGAAACAGTGAACAAATATAAAATATCTAATGAACAGTCACAAAAATGGATTGTTGCTTTCCATTTTTCTTTCTCTTTTCTCCTATCTCCAGTCCCCCATTAACTCCTGTTATATTGATCTGTCTCCTCTTTCTCCCCTTTAGACTGGGAGCACTTTCCTTTGGGGCAGGGATTATGTCCAACTCCTTTCTGTGTCTCTTGTAACTAGTACTTGACCCAGCACATTCTAAACGTTTAGTCAACATAAGTTAAATGAGGGAATAAATGAATAACCTCTAACATCCTTCCAGCTTGCATATTCTGATTCCCAAACCAAAATATTGGCTAATTTATATAAAAGAGTCTTTTTTCATGACTTCTGGCATGGTCTCCAGGCCTTCAGGGCCACCTTTAAAGTATAATTTGTAAAATATCTAAGTATACCCTTCTTCCTTCCCTTTACTTCTTCCTTCAGCGTGCTGCTGACTCTGGGTTAAACATGATGGAGCAGACAGCCTTCACAGACCTCACTGTTGGGTTATGGAGAAAGGTATTAAACAAATCATCACAAAATAAAAAATTGGTCACAATGCAGTTGGTTGGAAAGCAGAGTGCATGAAGCAGAGGGAAAATGAGTGCTCCCTACATGGAAACTCTGAAAGTCCAGCTGGGATCTTTCTGTCGGCATTGCAGGAGTTAAAGTAAGTGAAGTTAAAGACTCACTAAAGTGTTTCTCCCGAGACCATCCCTACTTAAATTCATTTCTGCCAATCATAATGTCCTACTTACTCGTGCTTGCTCGGATATTATCTCTGTCGCAGCATCACAATCTTCTACCCTCTCCTACCTGTGCTGCCATCTTACTGTTATCCTAATGGATCACACTTCCCCCTCTATCTGACACAGCATCATCTTGTTTAACTCCTACACTGGCCACCTCTCTCCTTCTCCTCTTCTTGTTTTCTAGCGTCGATGTTTTCTGCTTTTGTATCTGGCCCCTCGGTCACTTTTCCCAGTAGCTAATGAATGGCAACAGATGATAGAGAAAAGAGCCTGAACTTTGAAGAAGGACTTGAGTTGAAGTCTACCTTCACTAATGAATAGTTATCTGACCTTGGGCAAGTGGTCGGTGATCCCAAATGCCCAGAAAGATCAAATAAGAGGAAACTGAGTTTTAGAAAATGTCTATGAATTGTTTTCATTCCATCTTGATTGGTTGCATGCCTTTTACAATAATAGCACTTACGGTGTGTTAGGCACTTTTATAAATGCCTTATATACATGTGCTCATAAATTCTTCACAATATTCCTGTGAGATGGGATAATATAATAATAATCCTCATTCTCATCTTCATCCCCATTTTACGTAGAAGAACACAGAAGTACAGGAAGAAAAAGCGAGTGCCTAAGGCCACAGTAGCTTGTGAATGCCAGAAGCCTGATTTAAACCTGAGCATCTTGCTCCAGACCTATGCACCATGGTACCTGCCTGTTCCTAGTTATACTTTCTCACCTGTAAAATGAAACTAATGATATGCACTACATGGAATTGTCATGAGAATTCAATAAGATCCATGTAAAATTCCTAGCACTCTGTTAGCCATTTAGTAGACTGTAAACAAATGTCTGCTCTGTCTCTCTCCTTTATTTTTTTAAAGTCTGTGACTTTTCCATGTGTCTTCACTGTGTTAACATGTGCTCCCTTTTTCCCACTGCGTTCTATCTTCTTCACATTCCCTATTGATATCAAAAATGTATCATGCTATTGGTTTTATCCATATTCTTCTATGTTCACTATTCTATATTCTCTCCTCTATATTCTATATATCAAGACTCCTAACTGCTGTTCCATAGCCTTTATTTAACAACAACAACAAAAATTTTGTGTCAGTGTAAAATATATATGTGGTTCAGAAAGGCAAATGGTACTGAAAGGTTTATCCTGAAAAATGTCACTACCCACTCTGCCCCACATTCAAGTTCTGCTCTTCAGGGACAGCCACTTGCAACACTTAATTTTTTTCTCTAGAACTCACTTTTATATTTTTATGTAATATATACATATATTACTTGATTTTTATCAATATATATCTTGATTTTTCAATTTTATTAAAAAGAATCTTTCTATTGACATATTATCATGGAAGATAAAGATTTGACAGCCACCCACTACTGCCCACCAGCAGACACACACAACTGTCCCAAACATCCTTGCATTTTATTTATAGCTCAATATTTAAAAGAGTAACTTTCAATCTCTATAAATGCATATTATATACATTATAAATACTGAGTTAAATATATGAATGTATGCAAATAGGCAGGCAGATACATAGATGTGTGTCTATGTATTGCATAGCTAAACCAACTAGTATATTGTGATTACACTTAGTTTTTCATTCACTTTTTGTTTTTCCTGGAATTCATAACTGCCTTTAGCTTTCTACGTCTTATCGCTATATAGTCTCCAAACTTCTGACAGAAGAGAGCATCTACTGTCTGCTGGCCCAGGGCAAAAGTAGAAATGGAAGCCCACGTACTATATGTTTATTAATGAAAAGTTATAAATAAAACTAGTAAATTGCTACATAATTTGTTATTATGTAGACCTCCTGCCTTGAAACAAAAATATGTGTAAAGTAATCAGTTCATAACACATAACTGAACAATAATGAAAACTCAAAATTAGTTTTCTTGTCTGCCCAAGAGCAGTGGAGGTGGCCACTCGCAGCGCTGGAGGAGGGAGAGGAAAAGATTTTCTCTCACTTGCTGCTTTGCTTGAGCTGGCTTCCCACATATGTTCTTCCCAGGCTCAGGAAACCTGCAGGACTGACAGCACTTTCTCTTTTCTGTCCTGTTGGAGGCTTGGCTGCCCATCCACCAGCTCCCTCCAGAACTCCCACAGTCATGGCACTTTGGGAAGCACTGGAGAGAGCCCGGGGGCCCTGAGGTTTTTCCTCCTACCACCCAGTCTGAGCCCAGCCATATCTTCTCATAAGATGGTCCAGCTCCCCTCTCTCCATGCCCACATCCCCCATGCCCACCAATGGCACCCTTTTAAGTTCCCCCAAAGAACCTGATTGTGAAATGCCAGGTTTCAATTCAGAATTCTCTGACACCCAGAGGCCTGCACGGAAGAGTGAGGAGCTGAGGACTGGGGTGGGTGGAGGGGTGGAGGGCAGGGTGCCCAGCATTTTTCCTCAGCCTGTGGTCACCCTTTACTTCCCACCCACAGCTCTATCATATGCTGAGAGAGGTTTTGACCCACTAGCCTGGATGTCCAACCTTCACTCACACCCCCTTGCAAACAGTCACCCTTGGCCACCCCTTGTCATAGTTCACACTCAGGATGATAGAGCTGGAAGAAAAGGCTTGCAGATATCCCAGAAGGAAGCCTGTGGTTATTTGGGCAGGGAATTTCAGTGTCCCAAGTACCTAGAGGGTGACCTGTAAAGAGAGAGGGTGCAGATTCCAGGTTAGCATCTCCTTGTATAATTTGGATCTGTGTCCCCACCAAATCTCATGTTGAAATGTAGTCCCCAGGGTTTGAGGTGGACCTGATGGGAGATGTTTGGATCATGGGAGCATATCCCTCATGAATGGCTTAGCACCAGCTGCTTGGTGATGAGTGAGTTCATGTGAGACATGATTGTGTAAAAGTGTGTGGCAACTCTTTCTCTTTCTCTCTCTCTCTCTCTCTCTCTCTCTCTGTCTCCTCTTTCAACTTCTGCCATGAGCAAAAGCTCCCTAAGGTCTTACCAGAAGCCAGGCAGATGCTGACACCATGCTTGTACAGCCTGCAGAACCATAAGCCAATTAAACCTCTTTATAAATATCCCTGTCTCAGATATTGATAACAATGCAAGAATGGCCTAATACAGAAAGTTAATACCAAGGAGTGGGGCATTGCTACAAAGATACCTAAAAATGTAGAAGCAACTTTTGAATTGAGAAATGAGCAGAGGTTGGAAGAGTTTGGAGGGCTCAGAAGAAGACAGGACAATGAGAAAAAGTTTGAACTTCTTAGAGACTGGTGAAATGGTTGTGAATAAAATGCTGATAGTGATATGAACAGTGCTATCCAGGCTGCCCAGGTCTCAGATGGAAATGAGAACCTTATTGGAATTGAAGCAAAAGTCATCCTTATTATGCCCTAGAAAAGAGCTTGGCTGCATGCAGTTCATGCCCTAGTGCTGTATGGAAGTGTGAACTTAAGAGAGATGATGGTCAGGTGTGGTGGCTCATGTCTGTAATCCCAGCATTTTGGGAGGTCGAGGTGGGCCAATCACCTGAGATTGGGAGTTCGAGACCAGCATGACCAACATGGAGAAATCCCATCTCTACTAAAAATACAAAATTAGTCAGGCATGGTGGTGCATGCCTGTAATCCCAGCTACTTGGGAGGCTGAGGCGGGAGAATCACTTGAACCCAGGAGGCAGAGGTTGTGGTGAGCCTAGATCATGCCATTGCACTGTAGCCTGGGCAACGAGAGCAAAACTCTATCTCAAAAAAAAAAAAACCTGTGATGACTTGGGGTATCTGGTAGAAGAAATTTCTAAGCTACAAAGTATTCAAGATGTAGCCTGTCTGCTTTTAACAACTTATGCTCAGATTTGGGAGCTAAGAAATTACTTAAAGTTGGGAGTTATATTTAAAGGGGAAGCAGAGCATAAAAGTTTGAAAAATTAGCAGCCTGGTCATGTGATAGAAAGGAAAATCCTGTTTTCTGGAGAAGAATCCAAGCAAACTGAGAAGCAACCACTTGCTAAAGAAATTTGCATAACTAAAAGGGATCCAAGTGCTAATAGCCAAGACAATAGGAAGAAAGCATTTCAGAGATCTTCTAGGTACCCCCTCCCATCACAGCCCCAGAGGCCTAGGAGGACTGAATGGTGTTGCAGGCCAGGGCCCGGTCTGCAGTGCCCTGTGCTACCCCAGGAAGCTACTTCCCACCTCACAGCTGCTCCAGCTCCAGCCTCAGCTCAAAGGGCCTTAGATGCAGCTCAGGCTACTGCTTCAGAGGGTGCATGCCATAAGCCTTGGTGAATTCCATATGGTGTTAAGTCTGTAGGTATGCAGAGTGCAATAGTAAAGGAGGCTTGGCAGCCTCCAGCTAGATTTCAGAGGGCGTATGGAAAAGCCTGAGTGCCCAGGCAGAAGTCTTCTGCAGGGGTGGACCCCTCACAGAGAACCTCTACTAGGGTAGTGCAGAGGGGTAATGTGGGTTTTGAGGCCCCACACAGAGTCCTCATTGTGGCATTGCCTAATGGGCTTGTAGGAAGGGTGCTGCCACCCTCCAGACCCCAGAATGGTGGAAACACCAGCAGCTTACAACCTGAGTGTGGAGAGATCACAAAGGCAAAGCTGCCCAAGGCCTTGGGAGCCCATCCCTTGCAGTAAGTGTGCCCTGGATGTAGGACATGGAGTCAACAGAGATTATTTTGGAGCTTTAAGACTTAATGACTGCCCTGCTGGGTTTCAGACTTGTGTGGAGCCTTAGCTCCTTTCTTTTGGCCAATTTCTCTCTTTTGGAACAGATATGTTTACCCATTGCCTGTACCGCCGTTGTATCTTAGATGTAAATAATTTGTTTTGATTGTGTAGGCTCATAGTTGGAAGGAACTCATCTCTGCAAGAGATGCTGGACTTTGGACTTTGGGCTTTTTGAGTGATGCAGAACCAAGTTGAGACTTCTTGGGGACAATTAAGCAGGGAATGATTGTATTTTGCAGTGTGAGAACATGAGGTTTGGGAGGCCAGGGATAGAATAATGTGGTCTGGATCTGCGTACCTGCCAAATCTCATCTTGAAATGTAATCCCCAGTGTTACAGCTGTGGCCAGATGGGAGGTGTTTGGATCATGGGAATATATCCTTCATGAGTGGCTTAGCACCACTCCCTTAGCAATGAGCGAGTTCACAAGAGATCTTGTTATTTAAAAGTGTGTGGCATCTCTCTCTTTCTCTCTCTCTTACTCCCACTTCACCTTTTGCCATGAGCAAAAACTCCCTGGGGCCTCACCAGAAGCCCAGTAGATGCTAGTGCCATGCTTGCACAGCCTGCAGAACTGTGAGCCAATTAAACCTATTTTCTTTGTAAATGACCCAGTCTGAGGTACTTCTTTATAGCTATGCAAGAATGGCTTAATACACCTTAGTTCTGAAGGTGCTTCATCCAATCAGAGGAGCAGGTAGAAGGAGGACCCAGGGCAGAGGCTCCTCTGCCCAGGGCCTCAGGCAAATTGCCTCTGAGCACAAATAAAGCTGGTCTGCTCAAGTTGTCTTTATTTTTTCTCCTTACAGTATACATCCTCTCCAGAACCCTCACCCTTCCATTCCAACTTGATTTGGCTTCCCTGTACATACCAGCTGCCAGTCAGGTACAGCTTTCAGGCACCATGAATCCCTTTCTTGTCTTTCCTGGATTCTGCATCTTCTGCTTTCTTACTTTACTCCCTTATTTTGGTAGACTCATCTACAGTAATTTTCTTTTTTATTTTTGAGATGGAGTTTCACTCTTGTTGCCCAGGCTGGAGTGCAATGGTGTGATCTCGAATCACAGCAACCTCCACCTCCTGGGTTCAAACAATTCTCCTGCCTCAGCCTCCCAGGTAGCTGAGATTACAGGCACCCACCACCATGCTTTGCAAATTTTTGCTTTTTCAGTAGAGACAGGGTTTCAGCACATTGGCCAGGCTGGTCTCAAACTCCTGACCTCAGGTGATCCACCCACCTCAGCCCACAAGTAATTTTCTAATAAAGGCCCATGTAAGGGAAAGTTCTGAGACTTTCCATGCCTGAAAATAGTTATTCTATGCTTAGATCGATAATTCAGTGGACAAAATTTCTAGATTAGCAAACCTTTTCCTTCAGAATTTTGAAGGCACTGCCCCCTTAGATTCCACTATCCAACACTGCTGGTGAGCAGTCATGTGCCATTTTAATAACTCTTATTTGTACATAACCTTTATCCTCAATCCTTTTGGACTATTTTCTTCATTATAGCACTTTGAGAATTCTAGTTGATGTGTTCCTTTGTGGGTCTTTACAATTAATTGCACTGAGCACTCATTCAGCTCTTTCTCTCTCTCTTCGTTTTTTTCTTTTTTGAGATGGGATCTCACTCTGTCACTCAGGCTGGAGTGCAGTGGTGCAATTTCTACTTACTGCAACCTCCTGCTCCCAGGCTCAAATGACCCTCTCACCTGAGCCTCTCAAGTAGCTGGGAGCACAGATACATACCACCAAGACCTTTTTTTTTTTTTTTTTGCATTTTTGGTAGAGATGGGGTTTTGCTATGTTGCTCAGGCTAGTCTCGAACTCCTGAGCTCATGCGATCCACCCGCCTTGGCTTCCCAAAGTGCTGGGATTACAGGCACTGCACCCAGCCTAGTCAGCTCTTTCAATATGGAAGTTTAGGCCCTTCAGCTTGCAGCTGAGCACAGCTGAACCATAGCCCAAACAAAGCCAAGCCACAGCCAATTTACAGACCAGTGAGCAAAAAAACAAATGTTAGCATATGCCACTAAGATTCGGAGTTTGTTTATTGTCACCACACAATCTGACAAATACCCCTTGGCTGTCAGTTTGAGAATGATGCACAAAAATACTCGTTAGAAGCTCTGTGTGTGTGTGCACATGTGTGTGTTGTGTGGGTCTCTGTGTCTGTGAATGTGTGTCTTTGTGTGCCTCTACATGGGTATGTGTGTCTATATATGTATGTGTGTATCTGTGTGTGTGTGTGTGTGTATCTCCATGTGTATGTATATGTATCGTGGAGGGTGGTACTTGCTGACTGTGGCCCCCTACAGGAAGACTGGGCAGGATCTGGCTGTATCTCAGGGGAACCCTCAAATGCTAAGTCTTCTCTAGGGCCAGTTTCTCCAGAGAAGCCTCTCCATCCCTTCCTGGAAGGTAATTCGCTGGTTGGCCATGTTCCAGCAGCTGAGTAGGGGAAGAGGCTTGAGTTCTGTATATAGACTTTACCTAATGCTTGGCTTTCAGGACAGTGCCTTACCCTTGCCTTCTCTGTGCTTCCTGTTCCCAGGTCTGGAGTTTCTCTGGTCCAGTGTATCTGCAGAATAAACCTCTGGTTCCTTGTCAGGATAGATAAGCAATAGAGACTTGGCTGTATCCGCTCAGGGAGGGTTCAGTGATATTTAGGTGAGTGCTTCTCAAATGGAGGAAATTTTGTCCCCTGAAAGGATGTTTGGCAATGTCTGGAGACTTTCATGGTTGTTACAGTGGGGAGGTGGTGCTACTGGTATCTAGTGGGTAGAGGCCAGGGATGCCGCTCTACCTCCTATGATGTGGGATCGCCACTAAATCAAACAGTTATCCAGCCCAAAATGTCAGTAGTGCTGAGGCTGAGAAACTCTGCTTTAGACAGAATTTCCAGCAGTCATTCTGATGGCAGCTCTTCTGCTGCCTTTAGAGGAACCTAGCATCTCTAATACCTGAGCTTTTCCAAGGTGCTACAGTATGAATCATCTGGTTTTCCCTGGTACCTATCTGTTCAGGCACTTATGTTCCAATTATCCTTCATCCATCAGTTTTCCACCTTCCAAAACACCTTTTTTAGGATCTCTGGTCCACTGTTTCTCCATTCTCCTTGTTTTTATCAGATTAAACTTGTTTTATTCCTTTACTGTCTTTTTAGTTGGGTTTTGAGATAGAGCCAAAATAAACATGTGTTCAATCTGTCACGTTTAACCAGAAGTCTACAGCCTTCCTAAAACTCCTCAAGTACTGCTTTCTCACTTTTCTTTTACAACCCAGTGTCATGAACTACAGGTTCTTCCTGTGTTTATTATATAAATACTCTGAGGGGCACAGGGCCCAGTCAACTGTCATACAAGGGAGATGGAGTAGGTGTGTTTCAGCCTCTGAAACTGTGTTTGCATTACTAACAGAAACAGCAATTGATTGGCACAAAAAGTGAGAATGCTTAGGTTCGAGGGCTGCAAGGGCTCTTGGAGATCACTATACCAGTGTTTTCTCCTTCAGTCGTATCACTTACAATTCTAGCCATAACTATTTGCCTCTTGTACAGATAATAGTATAGTCATACATTGCATAATGATGATTTGGTCAATGACAGGCACATATATGATGGTGGTTCCGTAAGATTATAATGGAGCTGAAAATGTCTATCGCATCGTGACATCATGGCCATTCTAATGTTGTAGTGCAATGCATTACCTTTTCTATGGTTAGATAGGTTTAGATACATTAATACTTACTATTGTGTTACAGTTGCCTCCAGTATTCAGTACAGTAACATGCTGTGCAAGTTTGTAGCCCAGGAGCTTTGGGCTATACCATGTAGCCTAGGTGTGTAGTAGGCTATCCCTTCTAGGTTTATGTAAATACACTCAATGATGTTCACACAACAACAAAACCACCTAACAATGCAGTTCTCAGAATGTATCCACTGTTAAGTGACATGTGACTGTACTCATTAGACATACTTCTAAAACTTAGATTTCATTTATTTTAAAAGAAAACATTGTATTATTTTTATAAATGGAATAGCGGGATCACTTGCCATAATTAGTAGTGACCTTAACATCAAATGCCATGGGAGGTGAGGGGGGTGATTTTTAAATTCCAGCTAGATACCACTGCCTGCCAAAGGGCCTGAGCCTGAGGTTTGCTCTGTTAAAAAAGGAAAATCAGTAAGGGATTAGAAAGGTGTTGAAGATTGTTTCTCAACCTTTTGGCTAAGATCAAGGGTAGAAAGATGTTAAGGACATACCAGCATCAAATTGAAGCTTTCTCCATGATATAATGCAAGAAAAGTACTGAACATAAATTGAAGAAAAGGATTAACATATCATTATGTGATTCAGTGTTATGGAATGTTCACAAATCCCAGATCGGCAGTGTTAGGCTATTTCTTTGGGAAACTCTGGCCTAGTCCAAACCTGCTTATTCCTCAGCTGATAGGTTGAGCCTGTTAACTATAGGACTGGTACACAGTTCCAGGTCTTCAGACCCCACAGTCTGTTTTCTCTCCACATGCCTCCAGTTTCCTACAGAAACAGAAATGTTAATGAGGCAGAATTGAAAGAACTGAGTGATAAAATACAAAATCAGAAAAAGTGAGGCTGTTCTCTGTCCTCTCTTTTGATCTAATAAGCAGTAACACATAAGGAATGTTAAATGTATGTGAATGTGTCAGGGTAGTTTTCTTTTTTCCCCCTTCGTTTGGATCATTTTTCAGTTAAGGATTGTTTTTCTTTTGAAAATATGTTTTAGCTACTCTTTTACAACATTATCCACACTTTACAGAAAGGAAGCTTATTAAAAGTTAAAAAGGAATGCAGAAAATAGCACCTACATTGCAACTGAACAAAAGAATGCATATGGTGGGAAAACTGAGAATTCTGCCTTTATTAATTAAATGACAGTATAACAGGTTCTGTTTTCATATATATTTTTAACCATACAGATTTAGAAGTAGATATTGAACAGTCCTGGT
Source organism: Colobus angolensis palliatus (assembly GCF_000951035.1). Classification (NCBI taxonomy): domain Eukaryota; kingdom Metazoa; phylum Chordata; class Mammalia; order Primates; family Cercopithecidae; genus Colobus; species Colobus angolensis. Next base: position 10,187,815 of record NW_012115043.1, read on the forward strand.
GCTGAACGTATAAATCATATTTTGACTTGGAGTTTCAAGAAAAATAAAGAGGGGAAGGCATGTATCAGGCATAATTAATTCAACTCACTAAATTTACAATAGAGATTTTCACAAAGAAACAAAACCAAGGAAACAAAGTAATTCCCCCAAATTCCTGGGATCTTTTATTTCTCTGGTATTTATTTTTGGATGCATTTCAAAGCCTACTTACATTTCCACAATTAAACTAATTTTTGCTAATTAGGATGTCCCATAATAGGGAAAGCTGAGGAGCCTAACAATTATTAAACCCACTTTTTTATGGAATGCAAGTGGGGTTTTCTATTTGTTTGTTTTTTAATGAAGTGGGATTCATATAAAATCTACTACCTACTATGTATTGTACATGTCTTGTTTTATTTGCTATTCACATCAACCCTAAGAGATAAGTGTACTGGATATGTTAGTCAAGGTACTTATGCCTCCTGGGTCTCCTTTTATCTGAACACATGGAGTTCTCTCTGGCCAGAAAAGAAGGGCTGTGCTGCTCTTTGCACAGAAGTGCCCCCTGACTTGATCTGAGAAAGCCTTCTCAATCAATGGTCAGCAACCTACTAGAAAGGGCTTTTCCAGTTGGGTTGATAATAATGACCTAATTCAATCAGACTATCTCCTTCTGCAAATTGGCATTCAGAAAACAGAGCTTCACTAGACATACAGAAATGGAAATGCTGTGAGAGAGAAATCCTTTGGGTTATAGAGAGTTGTGGAGACATCAGTGGCCTGAAGTCTCCCACTTCCAGGCTAAGCTGCCTGTGTCCTTGCAATAATTCTCTTCTGTAGAGTTGTCTAGGGGAATTGTGTTGTCTGACTAAAAGCAGTAGGTATTAGTGTACCCATTTTATAAATGCGGATGCTGAGGCTATGAGGTAGTCTATAAAAATCACTTGTATAGTTCAAATTTAGACCTGCCTTTGTCCCAACCTAGTATTCTATCCACTATTCCATGCTACTCTCTGAGATTAGTCATCTGAGGCCCAGACCCTCTTATCTCAATCCCAGGATCTCACACAAGTATGGACACGTTCAGAAGAAGTGAAAAGAGACCTCTGTCAGCCCTACCTTCAAAATACATTCCCGCATCCTTCTACTTCTTCTTTTTTTCTGACTCCCTCAGTTCAGACATGGCCCCATCACCTTGCGCTAGAAATTGTTGAACCTCACTGGCCTCTGAGCTCTAACTTATGGCCCCATCCAACCCCCTTTCCACACAGCAGCCAGAATGATTTTTTTTTTTTAATTATCAGTTGGTCCAATTCATGTTTTGCTTCAAGGTGGTGAACCCCTTAAGCTACCTGCTATCTTCTGCCTCCTAAATCCCATCAGGCTTAGATAGTATAGAATGGAACAGACTTTTTCAAATGTTGAGAATAGGAGTGAGGAGGTGTGTCTATGGTAGAGATTTTGATAACTGTCTGGAGGAGTGTAAAGGAGGTGCAGTCACATTAACTGATAAACCAGGGAAAAGGGACACCCAAGGCAGAAAGCTTACAAGGAAAGCAGAGTGTCTTCTGTGCATGCAGCTCGTGAGTAGATCTGGGACAGAAAGCGGCTGGTCAGTCATCCTGTCAAGGACAGAATCCAGGGAGAAGCTGGTGCTAACCAGTCTGCATACAGTGCTCTCTGGGGTCAGATGCTCAGCAGAGTCCTTCATTTATAAAGATGGAAGATGACCAAGGACCACCAGATCGCTGAACTCACCCAGCTGCAGGAAGGTGAACATTCACAACAAAGTACGAGGCAAATAACGAATCTGGGGAAAAGAAGACAACTGTTAAAACTTCTTATGAGTATCCTTAGAGAGAGAGAATATATTTCAGCTATAAAGCAAGAACAGGCCACCATGAAAAAACATCAGCTAAAGGACAAGAAAGAATTCATAGAAAGAAAAAAAATGTGTGCTTGCCAACAAATTTGTTTAAAGAACTACTAAAAAAACATTGAGGAGCTTCTCTAAACACGGAACGAGAACAACAAAAAAGATATGAGAATAAGATAAGGAGGAAAATATGAGACACAAAAGTCAATCCAGAAAGGGCAACATCTATCAAAAGAAAGAATAGAGAAATGGAGGAGGAATAATACAAAAATAATAAGAAAATCTTTCCCATAACTAGTGAATGAAAGGCTTCACTGAGCATCAATAAGAAAGAATGAAAAAGATTCACACGTCAATTCATTTTTGTCAATTTCAGAACATTAAAAAAATCCTAAGAAAGGGATACTTTCAAATAAAGACATAAACACATAATATATACAAGTAGAAAATTAGACAAATAGATATCATACTTGCAAGCAGAAATATGAAGGCATGCATGCATACATTTGTGTGTATTTGTGTACTCACAAGAAAACAGGAATCAGATTCACAACATACTTAGCAGAAGCATTCAGTGCTGAGCACAACAGAATGGTGTCTTCAAAACTGTGACTTCAGTATTTTTCATATCTTGTCTCAACAACCCCACATAACAACCCTATGAGAAAGTGCCCAGGATATAAAAAGCTAACTCCTGGAGCAAACTAGCCTGTGTCTCTAATCACAATGACTATCGGAAATCACACCCAAAGCACCCTTTCTGTGTAGGTGCCTATCTATAACAAATAAAATTGAAAATTAAAAAGTCAGAGCTGGATTAGAAAATTGGTTAACCATTTCTGTAAAATAGAAGCAGGTGAGAAATTGAAAGTGATAAACAGAGACAGGCCAGACAGGGGTTGCATATGTGGGGTAAGTAAGACTAAAATTGCTCTATGCAAAGAAGCAGACCAAAGCCAAGCTCCTTTCTTGAAGCCCAGGCTGGTGTAGAGGTGTCCTACGCATAAGACCTGAAAAAAAGTGCTATTGGCCACAACCTGGAGCTTTTTGCTTTTAGTAAGCTACAAGACTCTGAAGGCAGTAAGGCACAGATATTTTTCACAAACAGGATCTAACACAAGCCCCTCCCTTGCTCCATAAATGATTCTCTAATGCTCTCAATATCACCTTAAAAAAGGAGCCCTGAAATACCATGATAAGACCCAGGTCTAAACTGGGAACCTAAGAATCCAAGAAGGAGCCACTGGAAATGCTAGACAGAAAGGGATATGTGGACAGAGGGACAAAGAGGAAGAAAAAGGAAAAAAAAACATAGGAACCAAAAATCCCAAATTCAAACTAGCCTACACATTTAAATTCAAAAACCAATAAAAATCTAAGTCAATAAAATCAATAGTCAGTCATCAAAATAGGACTTCACTCTGAATGAAATTAATCTTATAATCTGCCAAGAGTTTAAAGTAAGAATGTTTAGAATGCCAAAGCAGAAACTTTAAAAAGACAAAGCAGAAATTTTAAAAATATTGGAAATAACAATATTAAAATAAGCATAAGAGATGACATAAGCTTTAGATTAGACACAGTTTAAAGAAGAATTAAAAGAGAAAATGAAAGAATGTTAACAGATAAAAAGATGCCCAACCTCACTATCAGATATTTGCAAATTAGAATAATGGGGGCCAGGCACGGTGGCTCACGCCTGTAATTCCAGCACTATGAGAGGCCAAGGCAGCTCGATCACTTAAGGCCAGGAGTTTGAGACCAGCCTAGCCAACATGGTGAAACCCCATCTCTACTAAAAATACAAAAATTAGCTGGATGTGGTGGTGCACACCTGTGATCCCAGCTACTGGGAAAGCTGAGGCAGGAGAAACGCTTGAATCCTGGAGGCAGAGGTTGCAGTGAACCGATATCATGCCATTGCCCTCCGCCTGGGTGACAGAGGGAGATTCTGCCTCAAAAAAATAAAATAAAATAAAATAAATAGTGGATACTCCTTCACATCAATTTGGTTAGCAAAAATTTTGAAGTCTTCAAATACTAAATGAGGATGAGGATTGACTATAAATGTAAATCTCATATAGGGCCAAAGAGTATAAATTAGCACCACCTCATTATCAAATATTTAGCAAGATCCAGTTAAGAGAAAGATGCATATACCTTATAAACTAGCAATTCCACTACTTAGTATCCTAAAGGGAATTTCACACATTTATACAGGAGGTATTCAGAAGGTCTATTGCAGCATTGTTTGTGGTAACTGAAAATTGAAAACAACTTTAATATACATCAACATAGGGCTGAATTTAGCTATAGCCATACTGTTCAATACTTTGTATTGCTTACCTAAAAAAGAAAGAACTAGAGTTATCCATGTGTTGGCATGAATATATTGCAAAAACTTTATAGAAATGTGCAGTATGATACTATTTATATAAATTTGTGAAAATGTGAAAACTAGTTCTATATATTAAGACATGTATGTGTAGTAATACTGTAATTAAACATGTAGTAATACTACAATTAAATGTATAGTAATAGTAAAATTATGGAAAGGAGTAAAAACACCAAATTCAGCATGGCAATTCCACCTGGGAAGGAAGAGAGGAGATTGAGATTAGAGTGAGTTACACAGGAAATTGATAATATCTATAGTGGTTTAAAAATTATGGAACATTTCATACACATACAAAAAGCAGAAAAAAATGATAAAATGTACCCCCATGTAGCTAACACCCATCTTCAATAATTATCTCTTTGCCAGTCTTATTTCATCCATTTTTTTCTCCACTCATATCTACTGATTTTTCTGAAATTTTTAAGGCAAATATCAGACATCATGTTATTTCACCACAAATACTTCAGTGAGCATCTATAACAAATGTGGTCATTTTAAAAACATAATCACTATATTATTATTATTATATGTACCAAAATTATTAATACTTCCTGTGGTAAACTAAAGGACACACACACACACACACGCATTCACACTCATAAAGACATCATGTCCTAATCCTGGGATCTGTGAATACAATGTCTCTGGAGATGAGAGAGTAGCCTCAATTATCCAGGTGCATCCAATGTAATCACAAGGATTCTTTGGGAGACAGAAGCATGGGTGATGTGAGGATGAAAACAGAGTGAGCTTTGAAGAGCCTATGTGGCTGGCTTTCAGGAAAGTGGAAGGGGCCACAAGCCAAAAAATGAAGGTGACCTCTAAAACCTGAAAAAAAAATTTTTTTCTGAACTATTTTCCTAGAGCCTTCAGAAGGAACACATCCTGATTTTAACCCAAATTCATTTTGAACTTCTGACCTCCAGAACTGTAAGATAATAAATTTGTGTTTCTTTAAGGTAGGAGTCCCCAGTCCCCGGGCCATGGACCAATCCAGTCTATGGCCTGTTAGGAACTGGTGTCGGAGCAAGAAGTGAGTGGCAGGTGAGTGAGCATTACCGCCTGAGCTCCACCTCCTGTCAGATCAACAGAGGCATTAAATTCTTATGAGTGTGAACCCTGTGGTGAACTGTGCATGTGAGGGATCTAGGTTTTGTGCTCCTTATGAGAATCTAATGCCTGATGATCTGAGGTGGAACAGTTTCATCCCAAAACTATCCCCCCACCATCTGTTTGTGGAAATAGTGTCTCCCACAAAACTGGTCACTGGTGCCAAAAATGTTGGGAACCACTGCTTTAAGGCAGTAAATACATGGTAATTTGTTATAGAAGAAATAGGAAACTAATTCCTTAATATCATCAAATATATTAGCCATAATTAAACCTTCCCAGTTGTCTCAGAAATATCCCTTTATGGTATTTGTGCCTAGGACTTCAACAGAAAAACTAAATTAGGTGTCAGAGGCCAAGATTTCTTATTATGTGACTTTGGGAAATTCATTTGACCTCAGTACTGTTTCTGGTTTTTTGTTTGTTTGTTTTTAAATCTGTGTCATAGGGAGTTTTAAATAAACATTCCTATCACAGGGACCAAATTAGCAAATGTAAGCATATTTGTAAAGGTTAAAGTACTATACAACTATAAGGTAACTGTCTTACAATTCCAATTAGCCAAATAATGTTTATTGAGTAACCATTATGTGCAGGACAGTTCCCAGCAGAGGTGCACACCCCTCTGAAAGGACTCAATGCCTGAGCACAGGAGGCTTACCATCTAGCTGTGTAAAGCAGCTGATGTCAGGGGAGGCAGTACAAGAGAGTGGGAGCCTCAAGACGGAAGGTCCAGACAGACTCAGTTCCAAACCAAGGCCCATTCCCATCTTGGCCAATTCCAAGCCAGCTGCCCTTGGGAAAGTTATTTAAGCTCTAAGAGCCCTTGTGTCTTTTGCAGGATTGAAAGGATGATTTAAAGAGTTAAGGCCTGTAAACTAGTGGGCAGATACAATGGGCTGCAGGTGAGCTGGTTTCCCTTCCAGGAATTGTAGCAACAAGATGAATGTTACTCAGCTAGCTTCATGACTCAGCAGGGTGAAACTCTCTACAGGGTGTACAAGCTCAAGGTGTTGCCAGCTCAGAGAAGTGAGATGTCTATCAGAGAGAAACCCAGCAGCCTGAGGAAGACAGTAGGACTTGATCCAGGTTTTGCCAAGTCTGGGCTATGTGGGTTGAGAGAAAGCAGAGATGAAGCCATTCTAGGCTTTAGAAAACAGGGGAAGGAGGCAGGCAGCAAGGAGGATGGTCCCAATGGTGAGGAGGTTTACAAAGAGCAATATCAAGCTCTTAACGATATCACGTATCAAACGAGCACAAATGCAGCTCAAAACACTTTGCTCAACCACAGCAAAAGAGGTGAAGGTGGATGCTCACAGCCATGCCATAAGAAGCCCTTTATTAACCATTCCTTCAATCATTAGGCAAGTTTTAGCATCTACCATGTGCCATTATGAACGTCCCCTTCTCCGATGCTACCACTTCTACAAAGACCTTTGGGCCCTGATTTGTCTTGTATTTTGGAGTTCTGTAGTTTAAGAGAAAATAATAAATCTTGTACAAGCAAAATTCATAAGTCCCAGGCAATGGCATCATGACAGAGTGCAGAGTAGATTCAGGCTGCTGCCAGGAGCCATTTCACAATTCCTGCTCTGAACCTTTCATCAATCCCCACCATTTCCATTTAATTTGGAGGCCTGCACAGAATGTCCCACACAGAATTATTTGCTGTCTTATTCACCTTCATCTCCGAGTTTCTGTTTGACCCTTACATCAGCATATATTACATAGTCTCATACCCTTCATGGTTTTCCATTTCAGGGAACCAACTCCAGTGAAGCCACTCCTGGGTCATGTGCCCCCAGAAATTGGGTGGGCAGACAGAGGAAGGAGGAATTGTTTCACCATGTTAATTGTTTGTTTCCTTCCTCCTTGCAGGCTGTTGCTTAGGAGAGTTATAGGGAATGGTGTTCTCAGTGAGTACTGAGAACCGGAACCAGAAACCCCCTGTGTATTTCAAAGAGAACGACATGTAATCCAGGAAATTGACTTATCAGATCACTGAGGCGCTGGTGGAGTGAGCCCTAAGTTGAGCCAGATGACCCCCAGAGCACTGCAGACCTGACCCACGAGGGAAGCTGCCTTTTCTGCCCCAATCAGGAGATTGCCCCCAGAGCTGCAGAACATTCTGCAGTCACTGAGATCCAGTGATAGGAAGTCACTGCCTCCACCACTGAAGCTCCCCAAGTGGTACAATGCTGAAGAAGAGTTGCATATCCCTGGGCCATGTTTGCCAGCACAAAACAGCCAATCTGCCCCGCTTCTACCTTCCAAAACTCACAAGTGCCAACAATCAGTAGAGCTAATTCCCAAGCTGACCCCTCCTCTCAGCCATGAAGAAGAATTTCTCTGACGGAGGCCAGAGGAGCCAGCCTTGCAGACATGGGCACCCACAATAGCATGCCTCTAATAGAATGGTGTCTGCTCATTTCGTGTCTGAAGGAGTCACAGCCCCTTCTTAACCTTCATAGATCTCTTCCAGTGCTCTACACAGCTGCCTCATTCCCCCTGGTGATTAATCTGTTTAACTCTCTTAACATTTACTGGGAACTGAGATTTGATGAGAAACTGGGCTGCCTCTGGAGGAGATGCATGGATAAATTAGGATCACTCTCAGACTAGGCAGGGAGGCAGATATGTTAACAAAACCTACAGTGAAATGTGATGAGTGTATAGAGGATATCTGGGGCTGGGGAGGGGTGGGGGAGAATAGAAGAGGCTGCCTGACTGCCAGGGGAGGTGTGAAGCGCTTCCCAGAAGGGATTCCCTTGGTTGCCCTCTCAGCAGCTTCCCACAGTTCACCATGTCCTCCTCTCCTTGAACCCTTACTCTTCTTGGCTTGTGGCACACTTCTCTTCCCTGACCCCCTCTCTCCCTGTTCCTTCCTCTACTCAAGCTCTCTAGGTGGAGGCTTTTACTTCTTGGCCTGCATGAATCACGAATCACCATGTGATTGCATTCATTGCCATGGGTTTCAAGGTCCACTGTGTGCTGATGATGTCCACACCAGTTTTCTGAACTCACGCAGCCAGCTGCCTGCTTAGCATCTCCCCTTGAAGATCTCAGGAACATCTGAAACTTAACATGTTCCAGGCAAAACTCCTAGTCTCCTCCTCATGTAAAATCTGCCCCAACCCAGGTTCCTCTAACTCAATAGTGGTGTAACCATCTACCTGCCCTTTGTCCTAAACATCCAACACACCAGCAAGTCCTGCCACATCAATCCTGCATTTATCTCTAATCTTTAAGGCCACCACCTAGGTTTAGGCCATTATCACCTCTGGCCTGGATTGTGCAATAGCTTCCTATCTAGTCACCCTACCTCCATTCCTGTCTCTCCCAATACATTCTCACAGAGCAATGAATGTGATCCTTTCATAATGAGAACTGCTTTATATCAATTATCTGCCTAAACCTTCTAATGGTTTTCCAATGCATTTAGAATAAAACTCAAACTCCTTCCTTTCCACAGAAGGCCGATTTGACCTGTGTCCATCTCCCCAAACTCTTCTCCTGCCATGAGACTAGGTGGTAACAGGGAAGTTGCTTCACACCAGGTTGGGGCACCTGGCAGTGCTGAGAGAACTTATGAGCCAGAAGAGGCTCGAGGTCAGGATGGAGGCAGACACATGGCTACCTGAGCAATGGCAAGATCTGTGCTCCGCAGCAGTGGTGCCAGCGGCACACTCAGACCAGACAGACTCAGGCACATGATCCCCATGTGCCCTCTCATGGGAGGCCAAGAGAGACCCCACCTCTCAGAGGACAGGCACACTAACTCCTGCACCCCAGCACCATGGAAGGAGCAGGCAGGGGAGTCTGAAAGGAAAGACAAGTACTGATGGGGAGTTTGAACTTGGTATTGATTGCACATTTGTTAAAAACGTAAACTATTTTGAGATAACTTTGCTTTAGTGGAAATGCTGTTTTTCTTTTCTTTCTCTCTCTTTCTCTTTAACTCCATCACTTGGAATGCAGGCCCCAGAGCAAAGTGAAGGCAATAAGTTTTAGTAGTTCTATATTTTGGATATACCTTATTTTACATCTTATTTATACCTTATTTATATTAGCAGATATAAACATAGACGTGCATATAAATTGAAAAGAAACTAACCTAAACGCTAACAATAGTCATACTCAGGATGTGAGAGTAAATATTTTTATTTCTTTGTTTATATTTTGTCTTTTCCAATTTCTTCTAAAATAAGCATATATGAAATAGAATCAGAATAAAATAGTTACTAGTTTTGGTGAGTTCCAGCGACTCTTCTGTGAAGACTTCGCTGGTTCCAGAGGCAGGACTGAGAGCCGTTCCTGGCCCTCCCTTTCCGCACGTCTGCCATGGAGCACCGCTCTCACTGTGCTGTCATTCATTGGCTTCCTTGTGAGGCTGCATGCCCTTCAGAACAGAGAGAATCTTTTCATCTAAATATCCTCAGTATCAGCATAAGACATAAACCCCTGGACATTTCATAATTGTTTGTTGAATCAAAAATTAACATTCCACCATGAGAGATTCATTCTTTTGGCTTCACACATTGTGTTTTAAGGACACTTTTGCTCAATGGCCAATTTCTGAAAGAGTAAATCCTTTATCAATAGTTACTATTCAGTAAATCCGAATTCAATATGCATCATAGATTTACTGAACAGGGCCTAGAAAAATCAGACAGTAGACAGTAAACTTAGATTGTCAAGGAAGAGGCAGAGACAGGGTCATGGGCCAGTAGGCCCCATGAAATGACACGACACGGAAGACTGCAGGGCTGGGACTAAGGTTAGGAGAGGGAGACAGTTGCCTCAGGTACAAAACTTCAGAGGGCTCACGACTTAAGAATCAAGATAAATCCATATTTTAAGACAATATTTTTAAAATCTAAATTTATGCAAAAATATCCATGGTGAGCAAAATATCAAAATTGTTAAAATAAAATCACTCTTACTAATTTTTCTTTTTGCCTCCGGCTGCAATGTGGCTTGATACAGCACTGTTACTGATCTCATCTTTACTTAAAATCTTGGTGTTTTGTTCATCCTGGATATTTTGCATTAAATTGTTGTTGTGTTTAATATTGTGTTGAAATATTTATCTCAGTGCTGACTTTCAGGCACCACCTTAAATTCTGCCCTGAGGCAAGTCTTCGTTTTCTTGACCCTAGTCCCAGCCCTGGGTGATTGCCAGCCGTGGTGGGGAGTATGATAACAGACACATCTAGGGCAGGAAATGTGTTCTTGGCTGAGCCTAACGTCAAGTTTCTTAGTCTTCCCAGAAACGGAGTGGTTAACAACAGAAATTTATTTTCTCACAGTGGTGGAGTCTAGAAGTCTGAGATCAGGGCACCAGCAGGGCCGAGTTCTGGTAAGTGCTCTCTTCCTGGTTTATGGAGGGCGACCTTCTCATTGTGTCCTCTCATAGCAGAGAAAGAGCAAGTAAGCTCTCTGGTATCCCTTCTTACAGGGGTACTAATCACATCAACAGGGCTCTACTCTCAAGATCTCATCTAACCCTGATAACCTTGCAAAGGCCCCACCTCCAGATTCCGTTACCGTGGGGGATGACGGTTCAATTGATTTGGGTTGAATTTGGATGGAAATGGAAAAACTTGGTTCATAACACCAAGGGTGAGCATTGCCTCTGACAAGAGTGCCCGTAACAACAGAGAGGCTAATAATATTGATAGTGTCTTACTTGAAGCACTTCCCAGGTTTATTCTCCTTATCTCACTTGATGTTCAGAAACATCTGGGAGGAAGGGCAGAAGGCATTGCTGGCCCCATTTACAGAACAAGGGAACTGAGTGAAGGCATGTTGTGGATGGCAGAGTTGTTATCTGGGCCTAGGACTCCTGATTCCAAAGCTCCAATCCAATGGTAGAGCTTCTCTCTACCACTAGAGTGCTCTCCTTCTCCCTTGACCTGTGAAGCACATTTGTTTACTATATACTTTAACTTCCATTATATCCGTTACAGTTGCAACATCTCTGCAAGGTAACCAGGACAAGGATTCTTGCCCCCATCTTACGGATGAGGACACTGAGTCTAAAAGGCATTTCTCTGACTTAAGTCACAAAGGATCCAAGCAGGAGAGACAGGTTTAAACACCAGGTTCTCTGACCATGCCTCCTCCCTAGCAGAGAAGCAGCCTGATCCCTGCCCTGTCTGGTTGTGGGTGTGTTTGGTGGGGCTGGAGGGGTCTGCCTGCTTGCTGGGCCTGGACTGCTACGATGAAGAAGACCCTGCAAACCCACTGACTGGTAGGGTCTTCTTGCCAAGGCACTGTGGCACAGCATTTGGCATCTGGGGTAATGGGATGAGCAGGCATGCTGGCAAGCTTCTCATGTCCTGCTCCAGTCTTTACTGGAGGTCCCGCCAGTGCCTCTGCTGTCCACAGTCATCCTGTGAGCAATGGCAGGTCACAGGCTCATAATAAGCAGAGCAGACTGGAGGAGAGCCAGGCTCAGGGCCCTTATTTCAGCAGCTCTGATCAACTGGTAGCAGGATAAGGGGCTTCCAGAATCTTCCATAAACCTTACTTTCTCCAAAACGGGAGGCAGCACACAGGCCCAGAGCCCCACTAGGGACTGTGAAAAGACCAGCATGTGGTGAATGCAGCAGGAGCAAAACCTGGGGAAGAGAGATTTAGTCTCAGCCAGACACTGAATCAAAAAGAAACAAAATGGAATCCCTTGAGGCAGAATTCAAGGACCCAGCCCTTTGAAACCCAAGGAATCAATCAAAGGCCTTCATCCATTTAGTGGAGTAATGATGAGTCTTCAGAAAGAAGAATGTCAGGCAAATGTGTTTGTGATTCAAAATACAGATTTATCAAGTGCCAAAAGTTCCAGTGGCCAAGCCTTAAATATGAATGATTGAGAACAGAATGACAGAGGCTGGTGATATGTTGGAAGCCAATGGGCCAAGACCCCAAGGGAATCATGATCTTCCTTAGAAAGAACCTATCATGGAAGAATCAAAGGGGACCAGGTTTTATCTAAAAATACCAGATACTTGCCTTCTCCTCCTTCTACTTTCTCTTCCTCTTCATACCTTTCTCTTCCTCCCCTCCACCTCTCCCCTCTCCTTCCCCTCTTCTTCCTCTTGTCCCCATCTTTCTCTTCCCCCACCAACCTTTCTCTTCCCCAGATTCCTCCTCCTCTCCCTACCTGCCTTCTCCTCCTCAAACTTCCTCTTCCTCTCCAACTTCTTCTTCCTCTTCAAACTTCCTCTTCCTCCTCCTCCAACCTTCCTCCTACTTTCCTCCCCCTACTTTCCTTCTCCTTGTTTTTTCTTCTCTTCTCTTCTTCTCTTCCATTTTCTTTTACTTTTTCTTCTATTTCATATTTCCTCTATTTTATATTTCTTCTCCTTTTTTCTTCTTTTCCTCCTCTGTCTTTCCTCACTTTTTCTCTCTCCCTCTGTCCTCTTCCAGCCTTTCTCTTTCCCTTTACTCCACCCTTTCCAGGAAGATTTTTATGCTCCCAAACACCTTTGGCTCTGTGATGTAGAGTCCCCTGGAAAACTCAGATGTCTTCCTAGAAATGAAAGGCAGTACAAGTGGCTTCCTGAGGCAAGAAAAGAAAGCACACGTGCTACTTCTAAGTTTTCCAAATGGGAATGTTATGTAGCCATTAAAAATGGCCCTGAAAACTATGAAATGGGTCAAACGATCTTGCCAGAAATTTATTTCCTGCATTTAAATACAGAATCCAAAATGCAAAATTTCATGTGCAGCATTACACTTGTCACCATGCTGCATATGATTACCAGCCAAAACCTATGCAGAGGAGAAGTCCAGAAAGAAATACAGTCATGTATCATTTAACAACCGAGATATGTTCTGAGAAATGCATCATTAGGCAATTTCGTCATTATGTGAACATCATGCAGTGTACTTACATAAACCTAGATGGCATAGCCTACTGCACACCTGGGCTATATGTTATAGCCTATTGCTCCTAAGTTACTAACCAGTACAGCACCTTGCTGTACTGAATGCTATAGGCAACTGTAATGCAATGGTATTTGTGTATCTAAACATAGAAAAGGTAAAGCAAAAAAATACAATATAAAAGATGAAAAATAGTACACCTTTGTGGGGTGCTTACCATGAATGGAGCCTGCAGAACTGGAAGTTGCTCTGGGCGAGTCAATGAGTGAATGGTAAGTGAATATGAGGTCTAAATTTAGAAAAAATATTTTTATTTCTTCAACAATACATTAACCTTAACTTTACCATTAAAAAGTTTTAACTTTTTTTCTTCACTAAAAGTAAAAGAGTACTTACCATTTTTTTGCTTTATTTAAAACTATAATTTTACTTTATAAACATTTTAATTTTTTAAACTTTTTGGTTCCTTTGTGATAATACTTACCTAAAAACACAAATGCATTGGACAGTTGTAGAAAAGTGTTTATATTTGTATTTTGTAAGATTTTCCTATCTTAATTTTTTTTTATTTTTTACTTTTTAAACTTTGTTTTCAAAATGGAGACACAAACACATATATCAGCCTAGGCCTATTTAGGGTCAGGATTGTCAATATCACTGTCTTCCACCTCCACGTCTTGTCCCACTGGAAGCTCTTCCAGGACAATGATACACGTGGAGCTGTCCTCTCCTATGATAACAATGCCTTCTTCTGGAATACCTCCTGAAGGACCTGACTGAGGCTGTTTTACAGTTAACTTGTTTTTATAAATAGGAGTATACTCTAAAATAATTATTGAAAATATGATAAATACATAAACCAGTAACAGAGTCATTTATTATCAAGTATTATGTACTGTACATAACTGTATGTGCTAGACTTTTATGTGACTGGCAGTACAGAACGTTTGTTTACAGCAGTGCCAGCACAAACACAGGAGTAATGCATTGTGCTGTGGCATCACTAGGCAATAGGAATTTTACAGCCCAATTATGATCCTATGTGACCACTGCTATATATGACATCCATCCTTGCTATGCAGCACATGACTGTACACTTTAAAATGTTAACAGTCATTTTCTTCAAAAGGGAAGGAAGATTTTGGGGATTGTTTTTCACTTTTCACTCCTTACAAGTTTTTTTTTTTTAGTAAGCAAATAAAATTATATTGCCTTTATAATAATAAAATAAGCAGTCAAATGTTCTTGCCAGAAACTTGCTGTCAGGGCACAGCCCACTGTGCCACCCGAGGTCACACTCTGCAATGGCAGAGCTTGGTGCCAGCTGAGTGAGAGGTGGCTATTTACAAAAGTTCATACCAACCTTCTCACATTGCATGGCCCATAGAACCTTACTTGGCTTTTTAACCTTGAAATAAGAAATGCCTCTTTATTGGTCCCCCTGCCCTGCCCCATCAAGGAGCAGGCATTGTGTTGGGTGCATTGTATATCTTGTCATTACAGCCTTGTGGGAGAGGAGCTATTAGCATCTCCATTCTACATATGAGGAAACCAAGCTCAGTCAGAATGTAAGTGTTTAGCTCAGTATGACCTGAATTTTCTATTACCCCAAGAGATCTCTAAGGAGTTCAAGGTTCTGAAAGCACTGGACAAGTGTGACTGCTTCTTAGAGTAGTGAGAAACCAATTGAAGAGTCATAGAAACCAAGGAAGTTTGGTTTGGGAAATGAAGTAGCTAAGGCTAGGAAACTACAGGCCCTTGAGTATTGGATGATATTGGTTATCATTGCTGGTTTCTGAGAATGTCGTTTCCCTTGACATCAAGGGCCAAAACATTTCCTTATGTAACCAAACTATTAATATTAACGATCCTAGGAGTTCCATATACATTGCACATTGCTATGTACTACAAAAAGTAGATGATTTTAAGATGTTTTTCAATTCATGTCATTATTTTTACTTAAGACAGCTTTATAATTTTTCAAGAAGAAAAATAAGGCTATAATATGACCACTTAATCATATCAACTATTTCATTTCTCATTGTTTTCTGTTGCTTTTCATACCTATGTAAATATTTGTATGTAATTGCAATTGTACTTTAATGGACTTTCTGTCTTAGTTTTGTTCCCAACATCTCATGTACTCTTTTCCATTTACTAAACTTTATATTTGTCATTTTCAGTAAGTACCTAACATTCGTGGAATTAATATACCACTGTTATCTTAATTCTCCTATCATTGGGCACTTAGATTTTTTACCATTATAAATATTGCTGCTATAAATATGTTTTTCATATTATGATTTTGTCATCTGAATTATTACCTTAAGACAAATTCTCAAGAGTCAGATTACCAATACTAATCATATAAAAATGACTCCAAATACGTGCTGCTGAATTATAATCCAAAAGAATAAGCCACTTTACAGTACCTAGACCTTAGTAGGTACTCGATAAATGTTTAATGAATACATGATATGAGTAAATGCCATCAGCAACATAAGTAAATCTTATTTTGAATATATAAACTAAGAAAAAAGAGATGGCTTTGCTTTATTTTTTTTATTTTTATTTTTTTGAGATGGAGTCTCACTTTGTCACCCAGGCCGGAGTGAGTGCAGTGGCGCGATCTCGGCTCACTGCAAGCTCTGCCTCCTGGGTTCACGCCATTCTCCTGTATCAGCCTCCCGAGTAGCTGGTACTACAGGCACCCGCCACCACGCCTGGCTAATTTTTTGTATTTTTAGTAGAGATGGGGTTTCACTGTGTTAGCAAGGATGGTCTCAATCTCCTGACATCGTGATCCGCCTGCCTCAGCCTCCCAAAGTGCTGGGATTACAGGCTTGAGCCACCGCGCCTGGCCAGCTTTACTTTATTAAATGCATGTATTCTAGTTACATTGACTGAAAATGGGATTTCTGAGAATCAAATATCCTTTTATCATTTATTTTAGTTTTATTAGCTGCAGCTTTCCAAGAAGGAAACGTTCTCCAGAAGACCTACTTGGAGACCTTTGCTAGGGAACAGGTTGGAGTGAGTGCCATCACAGTGTCCCCTGGGAGCCTGGGTCTGAATTGAAAGTACTTGGGGTTTTCAGGATTCTTCAATTCTGCAAGCTTTTCCATATGCCCATTGGCTTCCCAGCTCTGCAGGTATTTTCTCTTTTCTCAGCATCTCTTGAGTTTACACTTGCAGTTCTTCCAGGTCTCCTCTCCTGATTCTAGACACAGGCAAAGTCTTAGAGAGTAGATCTACCACAATCCAAATGAAGAAACCTGAAATGAAGAAATGCACCAGCCAAAATTCAGAATTTAGGCCCTGAAACCAATGTGGTAAATTTGGAGAGTGTAGGAAGGAGTCTTTGAAGAAACACACTCATAACTCTAAAGAAGGTCAGAAAGTCAACAACAATATAGAGTAGACACCAACAAAGACACAGTCTCCCTAGAGGCAGCAGAAATCATCTAATCATAGATCTTTGACAGAAATTAGAAAAAAAAATGTAACTACAAATGGGAGCTTGCAGGGGTAGAAAAGACAAAACCAAACTTACAAATGTGCTAACAGAAGCAAAGGTATCAAAGGAGGCTTTTTCATCAGGTTAAAGAATTAGTCATACTCATAGGAGCTCATGTACCACCAACTGAAATTCCATAAAATTGTGTAAACATTTGATATGATGCAAAAGAGAATGAGAGACCTAAGCAAAAGAATGAGGAGTTATGGCAATTCGGTGAGAGAAAACCAAGACCAGCAAGCGGGTGAGAGGTGAGGGAAGAGTTAAAGCACAGCGTCTAGCATTTATGCTAAGACAGTGTTTCTCAACAGCAATTCTTAAATATAGATCACCACAAAGTGACCTATCAGAACCGAAACTGAAAGGACAAAGACAATGTCTTCTAAGTGGTCAGATGCAAAAATAAGAATTATGTCACACTTCACCCATCCAAAATTGGCCCAGAGCAGGAGCCCTTGGAGGGACATTCACCCGCAGCTAAGAGAAATAAAGCTAGTACAACCACAGCTTCTTGCCAAGATTATTATTCTCCTTGGAAGCACAAAGAGAATGTTCCAAGACTTGCCCAGAGGACATGAAACGATTTGTCAACAAAGTCCCACAGAGACAAAGATCACTTTAGAAAGTAATGAAGATTTAAAGCTCAACAGAGGGAAATAAGAAACAGTTTAACATTTATTTCTTAAACTTATTTACTAGTAATTAATATTCATTTTACCAAAATGTGCTGTCTTGTGTATGATGTTTTGTAGCCTATGTACTTCTTGAGCTTACAGCTCTGGTTAACACACAAGGAAGTGTCGACCCTTCTTTCTCAACTCATCTTGTAAGGTCAAAGTTTCGAACTCCCTAAGATGAATTTATTTTGGTCATGTATTCTTGTGACTCTAAAAACAGTGCTTAACATACTGCTTTGCCAATTTTACCCACTCTGTAAGTATTGGTAATAGTAAGAGGGCCTGTGTCAAAACTGTGAAAAAACTTGTTTTTAGAGGGGCTGTATCCTCATGTTCACTGAACTTAGATTTTTTAAAATAATACTTATTCTATCAAAGCAACAGTGCCCGTGGTTTAGAAGTTAAATAATTATAAAAGGCTCATCGCTCATCACAGTTTCTAAGTAACTCCCTGCCTCACGGCTCCACACACTTTTCAGTCTTCCTCTTGAGGCGACAGTTTTGTTCTTTTAGTTTTCTCTTCTGACATTTAAGCACACACATTTCTGAATAATATGCATATATTGCTTTCTTTGGACTAACAAATTTTAAGTTTTATCTTGAGCTTCTGAGGTTTCAGCTCCTTCCACTCTGCTTCCCTGTCCCCATTATATTTGGCTAAATCAATATTCAGTTATTACTGTAGTGCTCCTATGCAAATATTATTCCCAGCTTTGCACTGTAGAGAATTATATTTGCTTTCTTTCTTGCCTTTTGTCTTTTCTGTAGTGGATTGTCTTATTTGTTTTTCATGTTATTAGTTGTCTGCATACATTGCTGATTTTTCTGATAAGTTCCAAAAATTTATCACAATTTTCCACATGTCGGCCACACTAAGAAATTTATCTTTTCCATTTTTCTCTTGGGTGTATCTATCTGGAATAACTCTATCTTCCCTTTCTGTCTGTCGAGTGCTATCTACGCCAGCAGAACAATGCCATGCTAGGAATTTCCACTGAGTTTTCTAAAGACTTGGATTCTCTGCCCTCTAGTTTTTCTGTAATGCTGTTTGGAAATATAAACTTACTCTGACTCTTCTTCTTTTCGTGTACCTGTTGATTCTCACTGACAGCTTTTATTGTCTTTGAGCCAAGTACTCTGAAATTTTACCAAGTGTACATTGATGAGAGCCCATTTCCTCCCACTGCCCTCTCAGTGGGCCCTTTTGATCTGGAAACTCATGTCCTTCCACTGCAGGAAATATTTTTGAATCATTTTATTGATTATTTCCTTCCCTGGATTTATTCTATTCTCTCTGGAACTATTTTTTGGATTTTGAAACAAATCATTCAATTCTGACTTTAAAATATCTTTTTTAAAAACGCTTTTATTGAGCTTTTCACTTCTGCTGTGGTGTTTTTAATTTCATAAGTAGGCTGTGTATGTGTGTATTCTATTTTTCACAGCATTCTAGTTTCATGAATATACTGTCTTCTCTTATTTCTGGGGATATTAATGATGACTGTGTGTTTTTCTAGGCTCCATATATAAGTTGCATTTTTCAGTTTGATTTTTGGCCTTTCTCTTCTGTGTTAAAGGTTGTCCTCAGATGTTACTCAATCCTTATGTTTTTGTGATTGCAGGAAAGGGATAGTTGATTGAATTTGAGATCTACTGTAGCCTTTTCTGAATGTGTTGTTTAGGGGAACCTCTCCTGTGGTTATTTTTATGTCTTTCCCCTTGGGCTTGTTATATTCTCTAGGAAGTACTCTTCTAAAAATCTGCCTGGAGGGCAAAAGTCTGGCTACCAGCATTCTGGAAGCTGAACCATAGGAGAGGGTTAGAAATTTTCAGCATTGGATATGCGATTAGCCACTCACTGCCATCAACCATTTCTGTCAACACCATGTCCAAAGACCTTTTTTAAAAACATTCCTCTCCAGAGAAGAGGCCTCCAGATTTTGATGAGATGGAGAAGGGGTGGTTACTAAGGAATGAGAAAAGGGAAGGGGGAAACTCCTTTAAAACATGTTTTTCACCAACCCTTTTAACTTTAGCTTCCCATCTCTTCACTCCCAGTTCCAGAGGCTCCAGTGCTGATGGGTGCTGAGCCTCTTGAAGATTCTTCAGTGCAACTTGGATTGGTCCTTATGTTTCCTCACTTCATCTTATGATTCAGCTATATTGCAACTGCTAAATTAGTTATCACTCATCTGCCTGCTCTTCAGCCTCTGAAATTTTGTAATTGTTGTTGCCTATCCTATTTTTCTTTCCTTGTAGGTTTCTGTCTTTTAAAATTATCTACTTGACATGTTTTAGTGGGATTTTAGGAAGGAGTAGAATTAGTGTAGGTGTTTAAAAACAACAGAACTGTATTTACTTTTTAAACATTTTAACCATAAAAAGTTGTCACTTTGTAGGTTATAAATTGGTTTGAAATCAGCAATTTGATATGGTTCAACCTTATGTATGATTATTTTTCAATGTCACTATAAAGATCTCTTTTCATGGGATGGGAGAAATCATGATATATTTATTCCTAAGCGATGTCTGCCATGAGCACTTAAGATCACCCTGAGAAATTGACCTGAGTATTTTCAACTACGTAGTACCAGCCCACATACTTACCATCCACATTAATTGCTACTTCTCCCAGCAAGGGGATTTTAGTGCACTTTGTTAGGGTAAAATAAGCCAAGCTTTGGTGTATTTAAATGAGCAATGCTGTTGAGTTTAAAGGCCCAATTCTCACCTCCAGTATATACTCCCTATAATATAAGGGTGTTCCCTGAACCTAATGCTTTCTTTCATAGACCCTTTATCTCTGGTGTTAGACAAGAGTGGTTTGACAAATTATTGGCCGGATAACCTTTGAAAGACTTTGTCTCTGAATGGGAGTGATAGCAACTTACATCATGGAAGAATTAAAAGAGATAATGAAAGCAAAGATCTTAGCATGGGACCTGACATGCAGTGAAGGTCTCAGTGAAACAACCATAATACATATATGGAAGGTATTAAGTTGTAAGAATCAAATACCTGTTCATTTCCTCTCCCACCATCATTACTCTGCAGATCTAAGAATCAAGCAAGACAACATATTTAAAATCTCTATATGGTCTGCCGTGATTACAGACCACTGATCAATAACTTTCTGAATTGGTTAACTCAAAGGAAGCTGCACAATGTTAAAGATAACTGGTTAATGAACCTGCCAGTCAGACTGATGTATATACAGTGTATATTCAGGCTGATGTATGTGCTCCCACATGTGCCTCTCTGCCATAGCTCCCAAAACCACTGGGATCCAGACTGACAGAAGGAAAGTCAGGCAAACCAAACCCCTTAAATGTATTTTATTTTTCAGAATTAAAATTAAAAAAAAATCCTTTCCCCTAAAACTTTCAGGAAACTTTATAATTAAAGGAGAAAGGAAGATAAAACTTTCTTCTCCAAATGTGACCTTTCCTACTTGTTTTTGAGGTGAGATGGTGAGTGATGGACAAGACTGACATCACATTGTGGCTTAATGTGGCTTTTAGTTTCATGACTGTGGAACCTGCTGTGTGTGATCTTGTGCAATTTCATGATAATGTAAGCATAGGAAGAACCTGTAGAGGGATCACAGGACTGAAAAAATTTCCATTATCCTCCCATTGGTTTGAGATTATTTCTATGGGAAATAAGACAATAAGAATGTAAGTCTTTTGTCAGTTTGATAGAATGGAGTATGACAGAAAAATGTCTTGAAAAGAGTTGTGTAGTGATGTGTTATTATCAGCAACTTATTAGGAGGACTCATCTCATAGGAAAAAAGAATTGTTCAAATCATCAATAGTCTAGTTTTTGGAATTCCAAAACAGTACATTCAGAGAGTGATCTAAGTGAAGGAGCAAATTTACAGTTATTGAGTACCAACAGTTTTTCTCAGCCCTCCAGGGAAAGGAAAGTAGCAATCATTATCTCTGTTAAATAGATGAGACAACTCAAGCTCTAAGAGCTTAAGTAATATGCCCAAGAACTACCAGCTCTCTGCTGATGTGGAGCTGGAACCTAGGACTGTCTGGTTCTAAAATATTAACTTTTTATTCTCAAAGTTGACAGATGAGAAAACTAAGGCTAAAGAAGGGGATGCAGTGCACCCAAGGTTTCACTGCTGGTTAGTGGTTAAACCAGAACCAGATGTCAGGTCTTAGTTCAGTTTGCTATTGTCTTCTTTGTATTGCCTTCTTCACAAACCACCCATGGACTGTCATTGTATGAATAACTCTCCCCTTTTCAAAAGTGAGAATGGATTTGTCCTGGTCTCAGGCTTTAAAACAGGCTGATGGAGAGGACAGAGATCAGACTTGCTGTAACTGATGGATGTGGTACTGATTCTCACCTGGGAAGAATTCACAGACTAGCTGGGGGCCTGGTCAACAGCGATTCTTTGTAGTTTCTTGACATGGTGAGATGGGGGCTGTGAAGATTCCTCATCGTGTTGCTTCTCAGCAGATGTCTGTTAAGCAATTGAGAACTAGCAAGATCCCTTTCCAACAGTGATACTGAGGCATAATCATGAGAACCTACATTGTTTGTTTGAATTGGTATGAAATAAAGCTCATTTGCCTATAGGAATAATCCCTTTGAGACCCCAGCATGATGATTCAGGTCATCATTTCTCTGAGTCCGCTCTAGTCATCACACATTTCACAGGCCTGACTCTGGCACAAGAACTTTAAATAAATCCTCTGAACATGTTTTAAAGGAACATCATGAAAGCAAATTGCTATACTTAGTGCTAAGGTGTTAGAATTTTTTGTTTTAAGTAATGGAATGCTTTTTAATGATGTGAAAGAATTGCCTTAGTAATGAGCTCCATGTTATAATATATTAAATACCAGCTCTGTATGTATAAATGGCAGGAAAAATTATTAATACAGAATGTTAAACTGTCTAGAGTATTATAAGGGCAGAGAATAAATGACAAAAAATTTTAGCAGACTCAGGAAGATTGCTGGCTGATATGGTCTGGCTGTGTCCTCACCCAAATCTCATCTTGAACTGTAGCTCCCATAAGTACCATGTGTTGTGGGAGGGACCTGGTCGGAGATAATTGAATCACGGGGGTGGTTATCCCCATACTGTTCTCGTGGTAGTGAATAAGTCTCACAAGTTCTGATGGTTTTATAAGAGGAAACCCCTTTCACTTGGTTCTCATTCTCTTTTTGCCTGCTGCCATGGAAGACGTGCCTATTGCCTTCCACCATGATTGTGAGGCCTCCCCAGCCACATGGAACTGTGAGTCCATTAAACCTCTTTTTCTTTGTAAATTACCCAGTCTCAGGTATGTCTTTGTCAGCAGTATGAGAATGGACTAATACACTGGTAAATAGGAAGAACATGCAATAAAATAAGGATTGTTTTTAACTTTCATTTTTATTTTAATTTTATTTATTGAATTGTTAAAGTGTCAGTAATAACATAGGTGTGTGTATGTATGCTCTGTATAAAAATTAACTGGAATGCAGCCAGATAACTTGGTAAATTCTTATCCCATATTGGAAACATCTCAAATTTAGAACCATAGAAACCTGGGTTGAAATCTGTCTGCCACGTAACTGACGTGCTACCTTAATGACTAATATAAACATTTTGAACTCTATAAAGATTCTCCATAGAATCAGGATCAAAATACCCATTATATACATATGGTGATAAAGCACATAAGAGCATACCACTCTTCAGTGAGTGCCTAGCATACTTTATGGAATGAGTTATTTTCTGCAATTATTTTCCCTTCTTGCATCTACCCTCTTTGCTATGTATCTTTGTAAGTGCTTTCTCACTGTGAGCAGGATGTACTCCCTTGCCTTTTGACTTGGGTTTGATCACAAAGTATACCTTGGACAATAGAATGGGGCAGATTGTAACATTATGCCAGTTCCTAGAAGAGACCTCAAGAGACCTTATGTGTTTCTGCCCTGCTCTTGTTCCTCTGCCATCACTGTGAGAACATGCTGGGCTAGCTTGCTATTCTCAGGAGGAAGATGACGTGAAGAGTGGAGCTTCCCTAACTAAGTTGCCCTAGCTTAGAGCAAAGACTCCACCACTTTCCTGTCCCAGCCAACCCACAGACACATGAGTATGTCCAACAACAGTGACCAAGCCACCCAGACAAGCCCAGCTTACATTAGCCAATTTGCAACAAACCCCTAGAAACATGGATTATAATAATGTTACCTATAAATTTATAAAACAAATTGTGTTAAACCACTGAGCATTGAGTTGATTTGTTACACGGCAGTAGCTAACTGATACACTCAAAATAGGTACCTAGTAATAAGATCTTTTCTAATAAGATCCAGAGTTGAAAAGCTACAATGTGTAAATCTCTTAACCACATATTTATTGATACCAGTTTGGCCCCTTAACTCAGCTCTCTATACATCTGTAACAGAGACTACAGGCACCCTGTAAAAAGTGGTTGGAGATTCCGTCAGCAAACTCAAGGTTGATCTCCAGCCTCTCCTTCTTTGACAAGGTACTCTCTGGTTCCATTGTTTAGTACCTGGATTCTTTCCCTTGGTGAAGCCATGCAGACTTTCATCTTGATCATCCCAACAGCTTGGCTTTTTACTTTGATTGCTGCTGTACATACTCTGTCTCATGGTATTCACCTTTATCCCAAGAGTTCAGGGGACTCATTGCACCATGTTCCCATATTCAGCCCAAGCTCTGGGATACAAGTTCTGAATTTTCATTTGTCTATGAGGAAAGGCTGAGCAAGGATTACCCAGTATGATAATGACTTAAGCAGCATTCTCATTGTAACCTTTGTTAAAATCACTTGGCTAAACAATTCTTAATTGTGGTCTGAGAGCAAAGCATTTAGTAGTCCTATCAAAATTCTCCTCTCGGCCGGGCGCGGTGGCTCAAGCCTGTAATCCCAGCACTTTGGGAGGCTGAGATGGGCAGATCACGAGGTTAGGAGATCAAGACCGTCCTGGCTAACATGGTGAAACCCCGTCTCTCCTAAAAAATACAAAAAAAACCTAGCCTGGCGATGTGGCAGGCGCCTGTAGTCCTAGCTACTCGGGAGGCTGAGGCAGGAGAATAGCGTAAACCAGGGAGGCGGAGCTTGCAGTGAGCTGAGATCCAGCCACTGCACTCCAGCCCGGGCGACAGAGCGAGACTCCGTCTCAAAAAAAAAAAAAAAAAATTCTCCTCTCAGGTTGGTGGGAGCACAGAACAGTAGAATCCCAGAAGCTTGTAATGGGCAGAGAGTACAGGGAGACTGATGTTTGAGTCTATAGAGAATAGAAAAGAAGATGGCCCAAGAGGCAACCTTCATTTGTGAAATCAAAGTCAGAAGCCAAGTAGACAGTTCAACTGAAGTGTTTATACACGGGATATGGGCCAGGAGGTAGAATCTAGGGTTGAAGTAACAGGTCAGAAACCAGGAACCCCAGTCCATATGAGAATGAAAAGATTTCTATAGGAGAAGGAAATAGATCCTGGAGAATTTCTTTAAACACTTCATGGAGCTCCTAAAGGCTCAACTATGGCTAGAGAAAAAGCCCCCCATGTCACATGCCAAATTCAAATGCACCTCCAAAGAACTACAAACTGACTAGTCATTACTGACAGAGGATCTCTAACAGCTCTTGGGCTGTGTGTATAACACAAATTCAAAAAGTGAGTCCCATCTAACCACCTTTCTCCCAATGATCCCAATCATTCTACCGTAGAAAAGGGAACAGAACAACTGCCCTAATTCACCACACCCTGGAGACAGCCGAGCTTTCTCATTACCCAGGGATCCCGTGGGTGCAGGGAGATGTAGTTGACAGTGGAGAGAATTGCTATCTATATACAAAGAAATTGTTCCTATCTGCCCATGGGGCATGTGAAGTCGTCGAATATTAACATAGAGGTGGGAAAAGGGATGGGGAGCATTAGAAGACCTAGAATGAATTAATCTTCCAAAGGTGGAATTAGTGGAGACCTAGGTATGGTGTAATTTCAAATGTGTGGTAAATCTTTTCACCCTTCAAAAATATCTTGCATCTCTGCCTTAAATAATATCATTAAAGATCCATTTACTTAGTTAGAGGAATACTTTAAATGTTTCTCTAAGAATATTATTATACATTTGTCCTTGTGAGAGATAAGAATCCAGTAAGAATCTGCTAGTCATTTAAACCTTACTGGCAATTAATTTAACAGAGGGTGGGGATAGGCAGACAGACCTAGTGGAATTTCATGGAGGGTATCAGAGGCTCAATCCCTGGCTGTAAAAAGGATGGGAGGGAGGGTAGGGACCAGAAGACAAAGTAAAAGTGAGAAAAACACAAGAAGTGAGAAACACTTTACATACTTAATAACTAGAATGCTGAAAACAGAAGAAAAGGACAAGCCACGTTTCTAGCATCTTTCTCAGTCTGTTTGGGGGACCAACTAAATCTACATTGGTAGAGCGTCTAACACAATGCGACACACACACACAAGGTATCTAATAAATGACAATTATCATTACTTTTATTATTATAAGTAACTTTTATTTTCCTAAGAAGATGCCTGTGTTCTGAAAACAAGTGTCCAGAGACCAGTCTTTGAGGGTCAGGTTCTCAATCTCTTAACCTCTTTTATACCTATGCTTCAATCCTCATTCCACCCAGTCCTCCTGGCCACCAAGTCTGCTGCCCATCTCCCATGTAAGCCTTCCCTCACCCCACCTCTCATTTGGATCTTCCATCTGGTTCCATGGTCCTTTCTTCTTGTCTGTTTTTCTTTTAGTTCCTTTGTTTAATTTACAGACATAACACCCTTCTGAAAATAAACCATCCTCTAGACTCTCCTACTATATACGGTTCCCCTTATGCAGACCTTTCTAGTCTGTCCTGAACTCAAAGGAACAAACTTCATGGAAAGAACCTTGCATATTTGGGAAACCTGAATGTGAGACCTGGCACTGCCTCCTGGAAGCTCTATGACCTTGAAAATCTCATTTATCATCTCTAAGCCTCAATTTTCTCATCTGTAAAACTGGGATAATGTTTCCTACCCTGTCTATTTATTCAGCATCCAACCCAGGTTTATTGACAGCATGCTAAGTAATGAGGACACTACAGTGAATAAAATATAGGAATGGTCCTTCTCTGCACAGAGTTTACAGTCCGGGGGGTTCAGACATTAATTGAATAATGTAAATAAACATAAAATAATATATTTGACTTACAAATAAAGATAAAAGATTAACTGTGGCAGGCACTGTGAAGAAGGGATGTTGGGCATATAATAGAAAGATTTTACAGAGTTATGGAATCAGGGAAGATTGACTTTTCCTGAGGAAGTGAAGCTTGAATTAGGGTTTGAAGGACAAAGCTTATTTTTTGAGAACCGAGAACTGAGCTTTAGAGAAATTCAGCAATTTGGTTGGTTTTACATAGATAACATATAGATTATAAGTAACGATTATATTTATCAGTTGGCCGCAGTGGCTCAAGCCGGTAATCCCAGCACTTTGGGAGGCCGTGGTGGGTGGATCACCTGAGGTCAGGAGTTCGAGACCAGCCTGTTCAACATGGCAAAACCCCATCTCTACTAAAAATAAAAAAAATTAGCCAGGTGTGGTCGTGCATGCCTGTAATCCCAGCTACTTGAGAGGATGAGGCAGGAGAATTGCTTGAACCTGGGGGGTGGAGGTTGCAGTGAGCCAAGATCATGCCACTGCACTCCAGCCTGGGCGACAAGAGCGAAACTCCATCTCAAAAAAAAAAGATATTTTTCATATATGTATTGTTATATATTATTAAATTATATGTAATTTATTATACATTATTATGTATCATTATATTAATAAATGATAAGGTTTTATGGTTGCATCTGTGTGACTTCCAGGTTCATGCTTGCTCACTTGCCTTCTTTTCTGATTTTCTTAAAATACCGTGTACCTTTAAACACCTCTTTTATTATTTATTTATTACACAAGTAATACATGTACATTATAGAAACATGAAATATAGACAAGTGTAAATAATGTCATAGTGACCCTCTATTCAGAAGTAACTGCTATTTATGTATTATGTGGAAGGTGTGGTTCTACAGACCAACAAGAGAGAAGGAGAGGGGTTCTGACACCCCAGAGAGAGCAGATGGCATTACTTCTCGGGATGCAGTGATGTGATGGGCCACCCTCCCTAAATTTCAGTGATTAGAATGCTAATAAATCAAGAGGAGGGATCATGGCAAGTGGCTTCCTGGCCTCAGGCATAGGGGCGGAAGTGGCATTAATTGGTTCGTCATAGGCTACCTATCTAGTAATGGTCATGAGTGAGTTTTAAGTGAGTCCACTAGAAATAATGCCTTCTCTGATATATCTCTTGGAAAATCAGTAAACAAGCCTTCTTTGGAATCTTTGTTATAATAAATCATTGCAAACATGCCAACTGTCATCAGCAAGACATTAGCTAAATAAATTATGCAATACCATGCCATGAGATACTGTCTCAGACATTTAAAAATAAGGTAGATACATATATACTAACAGGAAAATTGCTTCAGGTTATATTAGTATGTGAAGAAAAAGCAAGTAATGAAATAATATTTACATTATTGTCTACATTTATGTAAGAAACAAAAATGTATGTGCACATGTGAGCGTACATGGGTAGATGAGTAGAAGGAGCTCAGAAGCCTCACATCCCAGTTAGCACCAGGCGACTCCGGGAAACAAGCGCATGGGGAAGGAGGGGCTGACAAGGAGGTTGCAACATGCAGGGGGATGTATACATTGTGTGTGTACTGTTTGAATTTTTTACAATAAGAATGTGTATTTCATATCACTTGTGTAATTCAATGCAAAGATAAAAAGAAAAATAACTTTATCACCACTTTATTTGTCACTCTCCAGCATCTCCCATGGGTACAATTTATGCCACATGGACAGATTTCTATTTTTTTACTGCACGATGTACATTTAAACCAAGTGCTTGAATTTTTCATATGTCCAAGTACCCTTTAACGTTGCCCATGCAAGGATTGTCATTTAAAATATGTTTTGTACTGCTTTTGAAACACATTTAATCTTTCTCCATTAATCTGCTTTCCCTAAACCTTTCCCTAATTCTTCTCAAGGATTTCCCACCTGCTGTGTGGGATATACAACAGAGTGACTCTAATCATGTTTGGAATTATTTTTATCAATTTAATCCAAATTTGGCAGTTATTTCCATTCCAGAGTCTTAGACATTTAAGGCTGTATGCCGATCAGTTTCTCAGTGTTACGTGACATTGGCAACAGATAAGGTAATACATGGATAATTACCTTTTGAAAAATAATAGCACTTCTGTAGATAGGCTAAGCCAAGCTTAGATCTATCTACAGAATATGTTTGAGACCTTCCAGTTGTGTACATTCTCTACAACCAAAAAAAAAAAAAATACCTTTTTCTCAGATGATACACAGGCTGCGTATTTTTTAAAGCCCTTTTCATGCAGGTGTACTTATGGGCTCATTTGCTCGTGGGCTACTTTTTGACACAAAATCCAGTTTGAGGCTTTAAATAGACAGATGGTCAAGTGGCTCAACATTTAGACTCCACCTCCCTAGATTTGGCCAGGACTCCCTTTTGTCCTTGGTGCAGGGTCAGTTTCTCCTGGGGTGGTCCACCCCCAGGGCTGCAGATGCTGACTTCAGCCTTCTTACTTTGCTTTGAATCCATGTCATGCCCCTCCCTGTCTCTTCATTTTGTGGAAACAGCAGCCATTGGGAATGAAGGGGATAAAGGAGACTGGCATCATGGAG
This sequence comes from Colobus angolensis palliatus, assembly GCF_000951035.1. Lineage (NCBI taxonomy): Eukaryota > Metazoa > Chordata > Mammalia > Primates > Cercopithecidae > Colobus > Colobus angolensis. Next base: position 10,217,032 of record NW_012115043.1, read on the forward strand.
CACTCTGCCAGCACTGTGGGGAATGATGTGTAGTTTGATTTTTTTGTTTGTTTACTGTTCGTTCACAGGGGTGGGAGCTATGAAATGACACCTGGTAGTTCTGATAGGAAGCTCTATTTTGAGCCATAGGGTTCATTACCAATTTGACCTTCTGTGTAGTTTGAACACTGTCTTCATGATCTCTCTCTGCTATGAATTCTGACCTTCAAAAAATGGAAATTATATTTCCTTGGACATATCTATTGAATAAAGATTATTGTCTTTTCCTAATGCTGATGTAAAACACACACAAAAATCCTTTATGTAAGGTAACCTCACTGCAATGTAGTCTTTAGGTATTTGGAGTATCCATGGCTTTATGGGTTCAACTGTGGCTCCGCCAGCCGTGTGACTTTGGACAAGTAATTTAACCTCCCAAAGCTTTCCATTCTTCATGGCTACAAAAGGAACTTCCCTAATGAAATTGTCATGAGAATACAATGCAGTAAAAGTAATCAAACTCTGAAATCACTCTGTCTACCTCTGGAATTCTCACTGTGTGAAATAATAAATGTCCTTATTGTTTAAAACACACTACCTGGAGGATTCTTTGACTTGCAACCAAATGCATCCTGACCTGTGTTTGGTGTTTGATTATGCTGCTCCCACATGTGAGGTTTATACCTCAGTAATTACAGCCTTAAGCCCAGGTGTTCGAGGCCTAAGTGAGCTGTGATTGCACCACTGCCCTCCAGCCTAGACACCTGTCTCAAAGCAACAACAACTGCTACTACACTGTAGTATCTCAGAACTCTTTGCTGCAACAATGGCCATCCATAGATCCTGTCTTTCTCTGCAGCCTGACGGCCAACATCTGGTAGAATCTAGAACTTTCTAATTCTTACATATCAGGATCCTGGATTCTTACTGTGTATTCTCTTTACTTGCTTCAAAAAGACACAATTTTGACTCTTTTCTTTCAACTGTTCCACTTGGAATTGAAATCCTGGGGCTTACTGGATATGTATCATATGTCTGTGTCTCCAGTGTGACATTCAGCCTCAAGTCCAAGTTGCCTGGTTTCCTTCAAAGCTGTGGCTGTGACCTCCGTAGTGAGCATCCCCTGCCTGCCAGATGACATTTCTCTGCAAGTGGGACTGTGCCTTTTGCTGCCAAACTTCACAATTTCTCCATAGTTCAACATGAGGAAGATACTGCTAGGGCAAACTTAAACAAATGATTACCTCTTCTTTCCAGTTACTTTTTAATATTCTTTTCTTTTTTTCAGTCATATATTAATGCAGTAACAATGATGTATATAGTATAAGGCACTTATACCTCAGTTTTCTGATTTCTAAGCCATTTCATTATATTTCTTCAAAGCTCCCCACTCCTTTCTCATTAATTTCTCATTTGACTGGGTATTGTGTGAAATAATCTGACCCTGAAGTGCATGCTCTAAACCACTGTATTTGTCTAGAGTAGGATCAAATTTCCTTTGGATAGGTGAATAGTTTTCTGTTGCCTAATATGGCAGGTAAGTTACTAGCAACATGTGATTTTTAAATTTAAATTCACTGTAATAAAATCTGAAATTCAGCTGTTCAGTCGCATTAGCCCCTTCTTAAGTGCTCAAAAGCTATATGTAGCTAGGGGCTACCATATTGGACAGCACAGATTATAGAACATTTCCATCCCTGCAGAAAGTTCTGTTGGGCAGTGCTGCTCTGGATCACGAAATGTCAAACTGCAAAATCTGAGTGTCAAAATTCCAATTACGAAAGGGATATGGGCTTAAATATGGTGAAAAGTCGTGGAGCTGCAGATTTACACCTTGGCTCCATGGCCTCACTAACCGTATGAGCTTGAGCAAATCACTTACTTCCTGCCCTTTAGTTACTCCAAATCTATAAAGTGACAATAAAGTAGATTACTTATTTCCCTGAGCTGTTGTCTATAAAATTGCTTGTTATTACATTCAAAACTGACATTGAATTTCACTGGGGACTGCAGATGGGCCATGTAGCAGGAGTGATCACCATGTACTTGTTGCCTATTCTTAAGATGGAGGAGACTGTTTGGGTCTTACCCTCACAATAGATGGGGGGAAGGGTGTGGTCGTTGCCACAGCTCCACTAGCCTCTAGGATTGGCCTCATGCTGTTTTTGACAGGTCTTTTATATTATCAGCCTCTCCTCTGGACTGAGCAGCACTGAGGAACATACTCTGATTGTCTGACTGTGTTTCAAACGGTTCATCTGGGGCCACAGTCTTGAAAGACAATTCTTACCCATAATTTCACCAGTGAGGATCTCAGCAACCCAGAAGAGGCCCTGGTTCCACTCATTGTCTGACGGTGATCCTCTGAAGACCAAATTCAGAGACTCCACTCTTCCTTTGGATGCAGGTGCAAAGGGATAATGCCCTCTGTTGGAACCGAACTCTCGATTCCCTCCTGGGCAGGGGTCGTCGCGAAGGATCACCGACACGAAGTTCACAGCAGAGAGTTATTTATTACTAGCGCGCTAGGGTCCCAAGCTCTAAGTTGGTCCTGGGACCCCGACTGCTTGTTACAGGCTGTTTATATATGCTAACACAAGTTCAAACACAGCTTATGGCGCGAAATTCAAACAAAGCTTAAGGCGTAAAATGATTGGGTCTAGCTATAGCCTGAGCAAGGGGTCTTGGTTTAATTGGTTAGAGCAGGACCTTATGAGGTTCTTTCCTGGAGTTGATAATTCCGGGAACTTTGAGGCAGGGTGAGACCCCTGGAATTGGCAGGGTGGGACCTCATGAGGTTGTTTCCCGGAATTGGCAGGGTGGGACCCTATCAGGGTGGAACACTATCGAGGCAGGGTGGGACCCTATCTAGGCAGGGTGAGACCCTATCTAGGGCCACCTGGTGCTAACTTTTTAGGTTTTGTAAGGCCTACTAGTTTCACCTCATACAGCAGCATCACTGAGCTGACTCTTTTTTTTTTTTTTTTTTTTCGAGACAGTCTTGCTCTGTCACCCAGGCTGGAGTGCAGTGGCGCAATCTCAGCTCACTGCAACCTCCAGCTCCCGGGTTCAAGCAATTCTCCTGCCTCAGCCTCCCAAGTAGCTGGGATTACAGGTGCCCACCACCACGCCCAGCTAATTTTTGTGTTTTCAGTAGAGACAGAGTTTCACCATGTTGGACCAGGCTGGCCTTGAACTCCTGGCCTCAGGTGACCCACCCGCCTCAGCCTCCCAAAGTCCTGGGATTTCAGGCATGAGCCACAGCTCCTGGCAGAGCTGACTCTTAATAATCTCATCACAAACAGCATGTAAGCCATTTGCAAAGCCCCACAATTTATGCCATTTTCCCATGGAGGAGGACATTAGAAACTCAGCCCATTTCATTATCCATTTGAATAACTTTTTCAATTTCGAGCTTGCTGCCTAACCATGAGGGCTGAATTATGACTAGATTCTCCCTCTCCGGCTCTCTCTCTCCTTCCTGGCCTAGTGGAAGCACTAAATAGGTAAATAAAAATCACTGCAGAATAATTGTAGGTTCTGTGAGCTAAAAGCCAAACTGGGCCCATCCACAGCCTTCTCCATTTATTTTTTTTTCTTTTTCTTTTTTTTTTTCTTGGCCCATCATTATAGGGGATTCAATTATCTCCTTGAGCACAGTGGAAGTTTGCATACAGCAGCCCTGGGGCATTATTCATCACAATGCATTTTGAGACAGAAAGAAAAAGAAGGCGATGTCTCTGGTTTTCCCTAAAGCTGTATTTTTCATTTGGAGACTTAGTCAAATTTTAGCATTTTTAGCCCTCCCCTAAATCCCATTCTCAAGCATAAGCTATTCTCAGAATGCCCTCATGCAAATGCTAGAGAATGCTGGAGTATGAAAGCAGGGCTTATTGGCATTTGCTGGGGAGGGTTGCTCCCTGAAAAGGCCGTGGAAACAGAAAGAAATTTACCCGTGGGAATTTGTCCATTTCTGTGCAGTCTTTTGGGATTTAGGGATGATCTTAGTGGGTTTCCACTGAAGAAGAGACAACTAGATCTGAGAAAGTCTGCCTTCTCTGGTGCCCACAGCATCCCCTAATAATGACAGCACCGAATGCTACCTCCAGGCCAGGCAGTATTCAGAATGCTCTGAAAATATTAACGCATTTAAAATTCACAGAACTCCTTTGAGGCAGATAGTATAATTATTCTCATTTTGCAGAGACAAACCTAGAGAATTTTTAAGAACTTAGTCCAGTTCACAGAGTCAGTATGTGGTAGAAATGGGACTCAAAATCTAGACAACCTTGCTCTGGAGCGTCTGCCTTTAGCTCTTAAGCTCTCTGGGCTCATGCATATCGCTTACTTCCATTTGCCCTTTGTGTTTGGTGGCCTGACCAAGCTCCAATCGACTGCTATTGAGTTCCCAGCAAAGGAAGCACATGTAATAGGGACAGTTTCATCCCTGACCCTACTATTCTATTTGTAGGTCAGAGCAAAAGAACACATGGATAGCCACATAATGTATGTCCGATGTTTTAAAAGTTATAAATCGGCTGGGCGCGGTGGCTCAAGCCTGTAATCCCAGCTACTTGAGAGGATGAGGCAGG
>NW_012115043.1:10221786-10240671 GCF_000951035.1 Colobus angolensis palliatus
CGGGAGGCGGAGCTTACAGTGAGCTGAGATCCGGCCACTGCACTCCTGCCTGGGCGACAGAGCGAGACTCCGTCTCAAAAAAAAAAAAAAGAAAAAAGAAAAGTTATAAATCATGCCTGCAAACTGTTAAATAAGTTCTGTCTTCCAATTTTGAAAATTATTATCTTCATAAAGACCTGGAAGACTAGGTGTGAAGTTAAGAGTTCTCACATTCCCAGGAGTTCTGCTCTAGAACTTGTCAGCACAGGGAGAGCTCCTATCTAGACCCAGGCCAGCCTCCACCTTTTCTTCCCACTCTGTTTCTGCCTACACCATAAGGGGCCACACTCACACCCCTGCCCACATGTCCATGCTCCACCATACTCTCCACAAACAGCTTCCCTCTGGGTGACCACCCTTCAGGACTTGGGGTGTGTAGAATGGCAGTATGGTCTGCCCTCAGGTCCACAGACTTAAGAGACCTAAAGGATCCCATTTGGACAGGGAATTCCAGTGTCCCCAGTACCCAAAGCATTAGAAGGGGGCATGAGCTCTAGGTTGGCATGTCACCTTGGATCCTGGATTCCTATCCCAAGGAGAGGGGCCAGAGGAGGATCAGAAAGGGCCAGGTACCATATGAGGCCAAGCAATGGGTTTGAACCGATATTTCTCTAAGGAAGATACCCCAATAGTTAATAAGTACATAAAAAGATGCTCAGCATCGTTTAGGCATCAGGGAAATGCAAGGCAAAACCTCAGTGAGACACCACTTTACACCCACTGGTATGTCTACAATCAAAAAGATAATATCAAGTTTGATAAGAATGTGGAGATATTTGGAACCCTAATACATTGCTGCTGGAAATGTGAAATGGTGCAGTTGCTTTGGAAAACAATTTGGCAGTTTCTCAAATTGCTAAACATGAAGTTACCATGTGATCCAACTATCCACTCCTACGTATGTACCCAAGAGAAATGAAAACATATGTCCACACAAAAAACTTGTATACAAATGTTCATAGAATTACTATTCATAATAGCCCAAGAGTAGAAACAATCCAAATGAATGGTTAAATAAAATGTGGTATATCCATACAATGCCTTGTCCCTTGATATTATTTATGAATATTGGTAATATGTCTAGTTGGTAATAAAAAGGAATGAAGTAATGATGCAAGTACATAATGGATGGACCTTGAAAACATTAAGTGAAAAAAGCCATATAGAAAAGGCCACATATTAGTTGATCCCAGTTATTTGAAATGTCCAGAATATGAAAATCTATGGAGACAGAAAGTAGATTAATGATTGTCTAGGGTCTGGGGGAAATGGGGAGTGACTGTTAATGAATACAAGGTTTCTTTTGGGGTTAAGAGATCAATTGTAATATTGATTGTGGTGATGGTTGCACAACTCTGTGAATATACTAAAAGCCACTGAATCATACACTTTAAATGATAAATTTTATGATATGTTAATTACATCTCAATAAAACTGTTTTATAAATATGAGATTTATGACAGGGGTTTCCTAGCCAGAGTGTGGGCTTAGCAGGTCTCTGAACATTGATATGGCTTGACCAGGAGAAAGTGTGACATCCCCAAGGAAGAGTCAAGACTCCAGAGCTTGAAGGTGATGTGATCTAGCTTAGGGCTATAAACCAAAGGGACGGAAATGGCACAAAGACAGTAGTCTCTCCTGTTTTCTGGTCAGTGCCAGTGTCGTGAGTCAGAGAAATTCATCGAGACAAGGCAGGGTCCTGCTGCCTACTGGAATTGGGAGTTTCTTGCAATGAAGGTATCAGAGCCCAGCTGTCTAAGAGAGCTAACAAGGCTTAGAAAGCAAATTACAGTTCATCTGGGTACCCTGAATGAAAATCAAGAGTCAGAACTTACCTAGCAATTCATGGTGGCTTTGGATACCTGTGGCAGGCAGGCTTGCAGGCTTTGCTGAAGCAATTTGCCATGTTGTAAGAGGCCCATGTAAGAAGAAATTGAGGGACGTCTCTGGCTAACAGCCAACAAGGAACTGATGTGGTCAGTCCAGTAGTCCCAAAGGAGCTGAATTCTGCCAACAAGCACATAAGCTTGGAAGCAACCCTTTCCAGTGGAGCCTTCAGAAGAGACCACAGCCCTGGATCACAACTTCATTGCATCCTGTGAAGGACACAAAGTGGAGGAGCCAAATAAGCTCTGCCTGCAGCCCTGACTGCAATACATGTTTCGTGTTTTAAGCCACTAAGCTTGCGGTCATTTGTTGTACAGCAATAGATAACTAACACAGCCTCTAGGTCCTACTCACGCTGAACATGCAACACTCTTCTATAATCCTCTCTCCAGAAAGAACAAGGAGGAGCATCACATTAGGCTTGCCTGTCTTTAGTTCACAGCTCTGTTTAGCTAAACTTGTAATCAGTATTACTGTCATTGACAGCTGGGCACGAGCAAAACAGTCTCGAAATGCTATTTTGCATTTATTGTTGATTCCTGTATTGTCCCAATAGACTCTACTCTTGAAGGCAGGAAGCAGACATGTCCTATTCATCTCTGTGTCCATCTCTGCAAAGTGCTTCCCACAGAGCAGATACTCAAATGAAGTATTTTAAGCAAACCCTGAACTCCAATAGATGGTAAGCTCCTCAAAGGTAGGGAGGGTTTTCTATTTATGTTACTTACTGAATGAATAAGAGAATGGGTGGATGAATGACTAAGTCAGTAGGTCAGGGACATGCCCAGAACTGCTGAACATGGGCAGTGAATACATAACCAGAAGGAACTGGCACACTCCCGATCTCAGCCTTCCTCTCTGCATCTCTTTAAACCTAACATTTAAATATTTGTTATCAGATTACTTAAAAGAATTCCATGAACTCGCTGCCTCTATTTATTCCCCTCCCATTTACTCCATGACTCCCTCCACTTGAACAGATCTCAATGGGACCACCAATGACTTTCCTGTGAACCCAATGGGCCTAGTTCTCTTCTCTTCTCTGGCCTCAGCAGTGTTCAGCACCATCAACCTTGTCTTCCACAGAACACTAAACTCTCTTGGTTTCCACAAGCCTCCTTCTCCCAATTTCGTATCTCCCTGATCACCATTCTTAACCTCCTTTTTCTTTACTTTTGAATATGGTAGTTCTTCAAGGTATACTCCTAGCCTTCTTTCTCTTCCCACTGCATTTTATTCCTCGGTGATCTCATGCTCACCCTTGGCTTCAGTTGCTGAGTAGACACGGCACCTCCTAATATACACATCCAGCCCCATTCTCTCCTCCGCACCTCAGGCCCATGTATCCAACTGCCTCCATCTCCACTCAGATATCTCAAAGGCATCTCAACCCCAGCCTGTCTAAAACTACCCCCACAAATCCTGATCTCCAGCAATGTGTATCATACAATGCATAAGCCTCCAGTTAAGTTATTCAGATCCCAGTTCAAATGACACTTTCGGGAAAGCCTGCCCTGACCCCTTACTTTGCTTCTGTGATTTTCCTTCATAGCACTTATGACAACTTGTAATTATCTACTGGTGTGATTATTCAATCAATGCCTTTCTCCTCTGCTAGAACGTAAGCCCACCAGAGTAAGGGCCATGGCTGTTTTGCTCACGATCCGCTCCCTCGTGACTAGCACAGTGGCTAAAACTATAAATATTGGTTAAATATGTAAGTGCTAGCTGAATTCCTCTCTCTCTCCTTTGCTACTTTATTTAGTTGATTGATTTGTGTCTGAATATAGCCAGATTTATCTTTCCTTCTGTAGACCAGAGCTACTGTGATTCTATCTTCATATTTCGTTCTTTGTGAGTTCCTATATCAGTATATTACAATTAGGATTGCCCAGAGCCAATCTTCCCCACAAGGAACTATAGTTTAAGAACTTGTTATCCCTATCCTGACATGTTTTTCCCATTATTTAGATAATAGTAGACTGTTAGTGTTAGAAAGGGTTTTAAAGTATGAAGTCTAATTGTTTCACTTCACAAGTGAGGAAACAGAGGCCAATGAAGATAAAATGGCTTGCCCAAGGTAATACAATGTGTTAGTAGCAATGATAAAACCATACCGGGTGTTTTCTTGAACAATATGCCACTGTACTCCTTATGTGGTATATATCTAATGTGTCTAAACTCTCGCAAGCAAAATTTTGGTGCATAGTCAAGAAGGCAAAGGTAATAGAGATTCATTCAGTCTGGAGGCCCAGGTGACCCTTGGTCCATAGTCTCCTGTCCTGTGAGAGAGGCAAGAGACCCCGCAGGACCAAGCAGACAGACCATCAGGAAACATTGGTCCTTTAAGATTAGCATTCAGAAATTGCCTTGGTTACCATGTGTTGGCCAGTTTATATGTAGAAATGCATTTATACCTCTCTCAATCTGGCGTTTGCTTAACACTACTGATATAGTTTGGGTATTTGTCCCCTCCAAATCTCATGTTGAAATTTGATTCCCCAGTGTTGGAGGTGGGGCCTAGTGGGAAGTATTTGGGCCATGGGGCCAGATCCCTTATGAATGGCTTGGTGCCATCTTCATGGTCATAAAGTTCTTGCTCTATTAGTTCCCACGAGAACTGATTGTTGAAAAGAGCCTGGTACCTCCTTCCCCTCGCCTCCCCTTCCCATGTGATGCCTGCTTCCCTCCACCTGCAGCCACAAATAGAAGGGGTCTGAAGCCCTCACCAGAAGTAGATGCTGGGGCCATGCTTCTACAGCCTGCAGAACTGTGAGCCAAATAAACCTCTTTTTTAAAAAATAAATTACCTTTATAGCACGTAAACAAAGACAACTACAAATAAGTTATACATTAAGCAGCTATCAAGAGTCATGGTGGGCCGGGTGCAGCGGCTCATGCCTGTAATCCCAGCACTTTGGGAGGCAGAGGAGGATGGATCACTTGAGGCCAGGAGTTTGAGACCATCCTAACCAACATGATGAAACCCTGCTTGTACTAAAAATATAAAAAAATTAGCTCAGGGTGGTGGCCTGTGCCTGTAATCCCAGCTACTCAGGAGACTGAACCATACCAGGAGAATCACTTGAACCCAGGAGTTGCAGGCTGCAGTGAGCTGAGATCGCGCCACTGCACTCCAGCCTGGGTGACAGAGTGAGACTCCATCTCTAAAAAAACAAAAACAAAAGGAAGAGTCATGGTGGTGACCAATTTGTTTACCTGCTTCAGGGACTTTAGTCCTATTTTCATGCAGTGAATTTGGGACTTGGACACCAAGATATTATGATTGGGATTCTTGATCAGAGAAGGGGAGGTAAAAATTGCTCATTTCTTCCATCTGTGCTCATCTAGGGTAGAGAAGAGTAAGAAGACATTTGTACTGAAGGGAGCTAGGCTTCAAGGCCGAGAAAACTCCTGTTTTGCATGGGAGAGCTAGTCATCAAGGTCAGTCCAAAGGTAGTAGTAATAAAGGGTATGAAGTGATAAGAAAGTTATGGGACAAAGGAGTTCAGTCTGTCCTGGATCTAAGCCTACAAATGCCTTCCATCTTCCTATGGGGCGTTGATGAAATGCTGCAGCAAAGTAAAGCTGATGCTCCACTGGTTCCATTTAAGGAAGCTGAGAACCTGTCACTGAGGAGCAAACAGCAGGACTGAGAGGAATGGAGCCTCCAGAACAATAACAGGTGGGAGCTGGAGCCAAATTTCTGTGGTTGTAAACAGATTTTTCCCATGTCTGACAGGATCTGAAAAAAAACAAAAAACACCGTGAAGACACAAGTAGTTTTACTTGTGTTTTACTCTCGTGCTGCTTTTACTCAGAAGTCTTGGAGACAAAGTGAGACTGGTAAATTCAAAGATAGATGAATCAGTGCCCAAGTATAAGCTTCTCCACTAAATAACACAGGGTATGTTGGGAGGGGGTAGGGAAATTATAAATTTAACAATATAGAAACAAACTTAGAATACTTATATTCAACACGGCAGAATAAGCTGACATAGAAGGATCTAATTCCTGCTCTAAAGACATAAAAATGCTGGAAAACCCTTAACAACAGTGATGAAAGTAGCTTAAATGCATAATTGCATCAATCAGAGTTCAAGCAGAGAGAAAAAAACACTAGGAGTGGTAGATATAATCAGGATTTATTGTGTGAATTTCACCTTAGGTCATTGTTAACAGCTTTGTATCTGATGCCTTAGCCTGAAGTCAAAAGGACAGCTGTCAGGAAGGGAAAATGGGTATGAAGTGGGGTAGGATGAGGAAAAACTGGGACCCATGATGAGCTGAAATCCATGGAATAGACTGGGCCCACCATGACCTCTCAGTGTATCCAACCCTCCAGTTGTGATGGTGCAGGTGTCTTGTAGGAGAAGGTGGTACCCTCTGTCACAGAGCTCAACATCCACCTGAGCCAGGAGGGTGTTCTTCACTTGGAGAAGCTGAAAGAGGGTCCAGTGGGAGCTGGAGAAACTGTGGGCCCAGTTGCTGCCCCACAGCAATCAGGTGAGGATAGCCAAGTAATAAAGTACACCAGCTGCTGCAGCACTGGGTGCCTCTCCTGCAACTCAAAACATGCTAACCTCCTGTACTAGTTCCTACTGCTGCTGTAACAAATTATCATAAACTTCTTAGCTTAAAACAACACAGATGTATTATGTTATAATTCTGGAGGTCAGAGGTCCCAAATGCATCTCATTTGGGCTAAAATATCAAGGTGTCAACAGGGCCGTGTTTCTTCCAGAGGCCCTAAGGAAGAATTTATTTCCTTACCTCTCCCAATTTCTAGAAGCTGCCCACATTTTTGTCTTGTAGCTTCCTTTCTCTACTTCAAAGCCTGCAATATAGAATGGCAAGTTCTTCTCATGCTGCAACCTCTCTGGTACTACCCTCTTTTACTTTTAAGGTTCCTTACAATTACATTGGGCCACCTGGATAATCCAAGACAATCTCTCTATTGTAAGGTCAGCTGATTATCAATATTGATTCCATCTTCCGCTTCAATTCTCCTTTACCATGTAACCTACTATATGCACAAGTTCCAGGGATTAGAATATGCACATCACTGGGAGGTCATTATCCTCCCTCCCATCTTTAGTGATTTCATTCTTCTATCTGAGTCACACTGCCTATTTAATATCCAAAAACACTGACATAGAAGTTTAACTACTATTAATATATCTTATGTATGTCAGATGGTAGGAGGTTTGGAAAAGACGAGAAAAAATTGATTTATATATACACAAATATTTTATATCAAAATAAGAAAGAACTACTCAAAACTACTATAGTCCTCATGTCTGTGTTTGCATCTGGCCAGGTGGTCATTGCTGGTATTTATAACTATTTTCTTGCACACCTATTCTACATTGAGTTTGTGCTCAGCAGATGTGTTGGCTGGTTATGATTCCTTGCCTAATGGGGTAAATCAAACTTTCATTCCTGAAGAGTCTGGACCATAAGCAATCCTATACTGGGTTGTTATTTTCTGTTTAATTTAGTCATAAGACAGGGGAGTATTAAGAGGGTCCAGATGGGATTTCTTACATTCCAGACATATTCTGCCTTCCCCTCATTGTATCATAGCAACCCCATTTTACCCTGGTACTCGGGTTCAGTCACCCCAGTCAGTATAAAAATCCCCTTCTCTTCCTGTTGATTCACTGTCTTGAGGATTCTAAAATGGCCAGGTGTCTGTTTCAGCTTCCATTTTCAGAGAACCATTGTTATGCCCAATGGTGTAAGCATTCTTCCTCTAGAGAGTAAAACCTCTAGAGCAGTAGTTCACACAGTTGTGGGGAGGGATGCAAAAATGTTTCTAGCAGGTCACAAGGCATAATAATGAGAGGAGTCCCTGCCATGGCCGCCCCTCATCAAGGTCCCACGAGTCCTGTCTATGGAAGAAACCATGTATTGCTTGCTGGTTTAGAGCATATACTAGAGGACATTGTCCCAGACATGCAAGGTTTTGCTACCAGCAGCCACTATATTTGAGCTTCAAAAGTCATTCCACTATTTTGTCAGGCCGGTCACTTTATGGGTGATTGAAAGATGTGGTCAGCCCATGAGCATGTGCCCATGGCCGTATTGCATTTGCTATAGAACAAGATCCTTGAACACTAGGCTGTGTTGAATGTAAAGATGGTGAATAAGGCATTCACAACTCAGTAGGTGATGGTTTTGGTAGAAATATTGTAGGTAGGGAAGGCAAATCTGTATTCAGAGTAAGTATCCATTCCAGTGAGAATACAGCTCTGCTCCTTCCATGATGGATGTATTCCAATGTCAACAACCTTCCAACACGGGGCTAGCTGATGCCCTTGGGGAATGATGCCATATTGTCATATCACAGGCTCAGCAGGTTGTTGGCAGATTGGGTACTCTTTAGTGGCAGGAGCCGTGTTGGACTTCAAGAGTGCTATGTTACTAAGCCCATGCATAACCTTCCTACATGTCACCATGGCAACTTTGTGAGCCCATTGGGCAAGAATGGCAGTAGCTGATGAAAAAGATTCACTGATGTCCACAGGAAAGGTCATCTTATCCACCCAATTAACTTTATAGTAATCTGTGGTCATTCTCCAAGGTCTGTGTGTCTCCTGCACTGTTGAATAGAGATGTGGTAGAAATCATCATGCCTACATATTTCAAGTCCCTTGATGGTATCCCTCATTTCTGCCATCCAGAAATGTGGTCTTGTTTTTGGCTTACCTTATTGGCAGATAGACAATTTCAGTGGCTTACACTTGGCCATTGCTTCTACAATAGCTCTTATTCCATGGACTAAGTAGCCAAAGTGAATATTCTCCAAGTTTCTGGTGTTTCTATTCCAATTATGCCTTCCGGGACTGGGTACCTAACAAAACTGAGTTTAGGGACCCACTAGACCCACCGTGAGATGGACCAAAATTCTGCTGATCACATGGCCTTCCCAAGCCTCTACTCTGACTGTAGTTTTACAGTGGCATTTGTGGTATAAATTCAGAGCAAGCCCAATTAGTCCCCCCTTCCCCAATCCACAATCACCTTGGAAAACATTCACCGGTTGCTGTATGAATGGCAAATAAGATTGATAGTATAGATTGTTGGTTGTATAGCATGGTTTTTCTTCAAGGAAACCTGACCTCCCTGCCATTCAAAGGATTCTCAGTCTGTGAACTGGGTTAAGTCTGGGAAGTTGATGAAGGGTCATGACACCTAGTGTAGTGATTAGACTTCTATTCACCAGGTTTAGAGTTTCTCTGCTTAAACAATTCAAGTAAGACCTTAGTAGGCTGCCCATCTGTTTCGTTTATAGGAACATTGTGATAACAACAAGCCAACATCAAAGATCTCTGCAGGTCATATTATTCTTATAACAACTTTGGCTCTACTGCTTATTGTAGTAACTATGCTCACTCAGTCTTTGGCAATTCAGTGCCACCACGAAGTATGTGCCACACTGAAGTTTTATCCCCACTGAATTCAGGGAGCCTAGTTTAATGACATCTGTTCCCACTGTCAATAATGGCCTTTAGAGAATGACAATGACACATTTCTTTAAGGAAGCTGGACCCCCCCAGCGATTCTTTTTTCACAGCATAGTAAAAAGTGTGTGTTTATAATGCTGCAGAGGACATAGAGAGAAAGCATGTGAGCAGATATTACATGATAAACCCACTCTAGCATTCCAGTTCTCTCTAAGACTTTGGATATCTTCCTCTTCAGTACATCAGCACATGTCTGGCATTCCAACTTTATTTAGTATTGGACATACTTAGGCCTAGGTTTCAATCAACATACTAAGAAGTCTGTTGAAGTTATTTCCACCCCCTCAATCTAACACATTAAATCTGCCAGGCCAACACCACACTTACACAACCCTGGGAGTTTTGTGCCCTAGCTGTCTTGCTTCCATCATCCTAGTTTTGGCCCTGGTAGAGTTGAAGAGCAGAAGAAATTCTCAGAGAACTAAGCATGGTTGTGTGCACCTGTAGTCCTAGCAACTTGAGAGGCTGAGGCGGGAGGATCACTTGAGCCCAGGAGTTTGAGCCTGCAGTGAGCTATAATTGCACAACTGCACTCCAGCCTGGGTAACAGAGTGAGAATCCCCCAAAAAAGAGCTTATTATTAACTGAAAAAGCTGTATGCCACAGGCTGTTAGGCAAAGAAATAATTCTCACAGTTTGAAAAGCTGAAACTTGAGCAACTTAGTCACCAGATATTCCAGGTCTTGCTGGAATGAAATTCTTTGTGATGCTCTCAAAATATTTAAAGCTAGTGGTAAATAGAATCTAACTACTGCTCTATTAAACTAATTAAATTATAAACCCACATAAACTACATCAGAGATAGAATAAGCTTCCTCAAATAGTGGCCTTACAGGAAAAGAGGCACTTTTTTCTGAGAGCAATATTATTTAGTTCAATCTCTACAAGTTTTTAATAGACAATGTCTGCATATAATTTTTAAAATAATACTACCAAAGAAGCAAAAACATGTGAGCCAGGGTGAAGATAGGAAATACTGGAATTTTAAGACAGGAACTTTAAAATAACTATAAACATATGTCCAAGAATCTAGTGGAAAAGACAGACAGCATGTATTCACAGAGAAGATATATTTGCAGAGAGATGAAAACTATACAAAGAAACAAAGTAGAAATGCTAGGAATAAAAAACATGATACCACAAAAGACGAATTTATTCAAAAGGTTTTACAGCCACAGGAAAATCAGAGGAAATCGTCAGTAACATTTAAGAAAGTTTAGTGAAAGTCAACCAAACTGAAACACAGAGAAGAAAAAAAAATTGAAAGAAAGAAACAAAGCAACTTAAAACTGAGGAACAATATCAAATGATCCAATACATTTGTTACTGAGATTCCAAAAGCAGATGAGAGAGAGAATGGGGGTAGAAAAAAATATTTGTAGGGGTGGGGCCAAGATGGCCAACTAGTAACAGCGGGGCGTTCAAAGGCTCCCATAGAAGAAAAAACATAAGCGTGTGAATCCTTCCCCAGCAACCAGGGTGTCTAGGTTCTCTCATCAGAACTGACTAGGAGGCAGAATGACCTACAGTGAGAAAGAAGAACAGTGGGATGCAGTGGGCCACCTGAGAGCCACAGGGGGCAGGGGAGCCTCCTCCCCCAACCAAGGAAGGCAATGAGTGAGTGTACTACCCAGCCAGGGAAACTGTGCTACTGCCACGGAGCTGCACAACCCACGGATTGCAAGATCCCACTCACAAACCCACACCACGGGAGCCTAGCATCACAACCCTGGAACACGCAGATTCTCAACAGCCTCTCAGCTGCAATCTGCTTAAGCCTACGGAACTCCTGCCGGGAGGGGCGACGGGCACTGCAGCCGCAGATACCGCTGCCTGCTGCCTGCCGTCTAAGCCCTTTGAGCTCCTTGCGGGAGGGGCAGTAGCCAGCACTGGGACTCGCCACTGCCTAACACACTAAGCTCCATGGGTGGGGGAAGGGCGGCACCCATGCCTATAGCTCCAGGCTGCGCTTTTCCCCTGCTGGAGCCAGGTAGGCTAGATGGCTTGGTTCCAAGACTTGTCCCCAACCGCATAACGCACTGGCTGTAGCAGTCTGTGGCCAGAGTGCCTCTTCAGGCCTGACCCTGACACATCCTTCCTCACTGGATGAGGCTTCCCAGCAGGATCTCCAATAACTCCAGCCAGAGGCTCAGGGACAGAACTGGGATCTCCCTGGGCCTGAGTCCCTAGGGGGAGGGGTGGCTGCAGTATCTGTGGACCAGCAGACTTAGCCTCTCCTCCTGGTGGTTCTGAGGAATCCAGGCAGCCCAGAAGAGTGAGTTTCCCCCCAGCGAGGCACACCCCCTCCACCAAGGGACAAAGTACTTCATTAAACGGGCCCTATTCCCGGTGCCACCCAACTAGGTGACACCCTCCAACAGGGATTGTCAGACACCCTATACAGGAGCAATCCTACTGGCATCAGGTTAGTGGCCTTCGAGGTCAGAGGTCCCAGAAGAAGGAGCAGGCACTCATCTTTGCTCCTCTCCAGCCTCCTGAAGTGTCATCTCCAGGCATGGGAGCTAATCAGATGAATAGGACCCAAAGTCAATGCTCAGCAAATGCAGCAGCCCTACAGAAGAGGGACCTGACCATTGAAAGAAAAACAAAGAGAAAGCAACACAGCATCATCATCAACAACAACAACAAAGCCCCCATAAAAACCCCATCCAAGGGTCAGCAGCCTCAAAGACCAAAACTAGGCAAACTCAAGAATGAGAAACAATCAATGAAAAAATGCTGAAAACCCAAAGGCCAGAGTGCTGCTTCTCCTTCAAATGCTTGCAACATCTCTCCATCAAGGGCACAGAACCGCACGGAGGATCAGACGGAAGAATTGACAGAAGCAGGCTTCAGAAAAAGATGGGTAATAAAAAACTATGCTGGGCTAATGGAGCATGTTCTAACCCAATGCAAAGAAGCTAGGAACCTTGATAATAGGTTAGAATAATTGCTAAATAGAATAATCAGTTTAGAGAGGAACATAAATGACCTGATAGAGCTGAAAAACAGAGCACAAAAACTTCGTGAAGTATATACAAGTATCAATAGCTGAATCCACCAAACAGAAGAAAGGATATCAGAGTTTTGAAGACCACCTGGCTGAAATAAGTCATGCAGACAAGACTAGAGAAAAAAGAATGAAAATGAATCACAAAGCCCCAAGATATATGGAACTACACAGAAAGACCAAACCTACGATTTGTTGGAGTACCAGAGGAGACAGGGAGAATGGAAACAGAGTGGAAAACATACTCCAGGATATTATCCAGGAGAACTTCCCCAATCTAGCAATACAGGCCAACATGCAAATTCAGGAAATACAGAGAACACCATTAAGATACTCCACGAGAAGATTAACCCCAAGAGACATATCATCAGATTCTCCAAGGTTGTGATGAAGGAAAAACTGTTAAGAGCAGCCAGAGAGAAAGGCCAGGTCACCTACAAAGGGAAGCCCATCAGACTAACAGGGGACCTCTCAGCAGAAACTCTACAAGCCAGAAGAGATTGGGGGCCAATATTCAACATTCTTAAAGAAAAGAAATTTCAACCCAGAATTTCATATCCAGCTAAATTAAGCTTCATAAGTGAAGGAGAAATAAAATCCTTTCCAGACAACTAAATGCTGAGGGATTTCATTACTACAAGACCTGCCCTGCAAGAACTCCTGAAAGAAGCACCGAATATGGAAAGGAAAAACCAGTACTAGCCACTGCAAAAACACACTAAAATATAAAGACCAATGACACTATAGAGAAACTACATCAACTAGTGTGCAAAATAACTAAAAAGCATCATAGTGACAGGATCTAATTCACACATAACAATACTAACCTTAAATGTAAATGGGCTAAATTCCCCAATTAAAAGACATAGACAGGCAAATTTAATAGAGTCAAGGCCCATTGGTGTGCTGTATTCAGGAGACCCAGCTCACATGCAAAGGCACACATAGGCTCAAAATAAAGGGATGGAGGAGAATTTACCAAGCAAATGGAAAGCAAAAAAAGCAGGGGTTGCAATCCTAGTCTATGACAAAACAGACTTTAAACCAACAAAGATCAAAAAAGACAAAGAAGGGCATTACATAATGTAAAGGGAACAATTTAACAAGAAGAGCTAACTATTCTAAATATATATGCACCCAATACAGGAGCACCCAGATTCGTAAAACAAGTTCTTAGAGACCTACAAAGAGACTTAGACTCCCACAAAATAATAGTGGGAGAGTTAGACACTCCACTGTCAGTATTAGGAAGATCAACGAGACAACAAATTAACAAGAATATTCAGGACTTGAACTCAACTCTGGATCAAGTGGACCTAGTAAACATCTACAGAACTCTCTACCCCAAATCAACAAAATAGACCTTCTCAGTGCCACATGGCACTTATTCTAAAATCAACCACATAACTGGAAATAAAACACTCCTCAGCAAATGCAAAAGAACTGAAATCATAACAAACAGTCTCTCAGACCACAGTGCAACCAAATTAGAACTCAGGATTAAGAAACTCACCTCAAAACCACACAATTACATGGAAATTAAACAACCTGCTCCTGAATGATTCCTGGGTAAATAATGGAATTAAGGCAGAAATCAAGGAGGTCTTTGAAATCAATGAGAACAAAGAGACAACATACCAGAATCTCTGGGATGCAGCTAAAGCATTGTTAAGAGGAAAATTTGTAGCACTAAATGCCCACATCAGAAAGCTGGAAAGATCTTAAATCAATACTCTAGCATCACAATGAAAAGATCTAGAGAGGCAAGAGCAAACTAACCCAAAAGTTAGCAGAAGACAAGAAATCACTAAGATCAGAGAAGAATTGAAGAAGATAGACACATGAAAAACAGTCTAAAAAATCAGTGAATCCAGGAGCTGTTTTTAAATTAATAAAATAGATAGACTGCTAGCTAGACTAATAAAGAAGAAAAAAGAGAAGAATCAAATAGACACAATAAAAAAGTGATAAAGGGGACAGCACCACTGACCCTACAGGAATACAAATTACCATCAGAGAATACTATAAACACCTCCATGCAAATAAACTAGAAAATCTAGAAAAAAAGTTGATACATTCCTGGACACATATACCCTCCCAAACCTGAATCAGGGAGAAGTCAAATCCCTGAATAGACCAATAATAAGTTCTGAAATTGAGGCAGCAATTAATAGCCTACCAACCAAAAAAAGCCCAGGACCAGACGGAGTCACAGCTGAATTCTACCAGAGGTACAAGGAGGAGCTGGTACCATTCCTTCTGAAACTATTCCAAACAATTGAAAAGGAGAGATGCCTCCCTCACTCGTTTTATGAAGCTAGCACCATCCTGATATCAAAACCAGGAAGAAACACAAGAAAAAAGAAAATTTCAGGTCAATATCCCTGATGAACATCTGTGTGAAAATCCTCAATAAAATACTGGCAAACCAAATCCAGCAGCACATCAAAAAACTTATGCACCACAATCAAGTCAGTTTCATCCTTGGGATACAAGGCTGGTTCAATATATGCAAATTAATAAACGTGTTCCATCACATAAACAGAACCAAAGACAAAAACTACGATTATCTCAATAGATGCAGAAAAGACCTTTGATAAAATTCAACATCCCTTCATGCTAAAACCTCTCAATAAACTAGGTATTGATGGAACATATCTCAAAATAATAAGAACTATTTATGACAAACCAATAGTCAATATCATATTGAATGGGCAAAGGCTAGAAGCATTCCCTTTGAAAACCAGTACAAGACAAGGATGCCCTCTCTCACCATCCTGTTCAACATAGTATTGGATGTTCTGGCCAGAGCAATCAGGCAAGAGAAAGAAAGAAAGGGTATTCAAATAGGAAGAAAGGAAGTTAAATTGTCTCTGTTTGCAGATGACATGATTTTATATTTAGAAAACTCCATCATCTCAGCCAAAAAACTATTTAAACTGATAAGCAACTTCAGCAAAGTCTTAGGATACAGAATCAGTGTGCAAAAATCACAAGCATTCCTTTACACCAAGAATAGACAAGCAGAGAGCTAAATCATTAATGAACTCCTATTCACAATCACTACAAAGAGAATAAAATACTTAGGAATACAGCTAACAAGGATGTTAGCCTCTTCAAGGAAACTATAAACCACTGCTCAGTGAAATAACAGAAGACACAAACAAATGGAAAAACATTCCATCCTCATGGATAGGGAGGATCAATATCATGAGAATGGCCATACTGCTCAAAGTAATTTATAGATTCAATGCTATTCCCATCAAACTATGATTGACAGTCTTCACAGAATTAGAAAAAACTATTTTAAATTTCATACGGAATCAAAGAAGACCCCGTATAGCCAAGACAACCCTAAGCAAAAATAAATAAATAAATAAAGGTGGAGGCATCACATTACCTAAACTCAAGCTATATTACAAGGCTGTGGTAACCAAAATAGTATAGTACTGCTACCAAAAGAGACATAAAGACCAGTGGAGCAGAACAGAGACCTCAGAAATAACACAAGACATCTACACCCATCTGATCTTTGAAAAACCTAACAAAAACAAGCAATGGGGAAAGGATCTATTCAGTAAATGGTGCTGGGAAGACTGACTAGCCATATGCAGACAACTGAAACTGAACCCCTTCTTTGTACCGTATAAAAAAACTAACTCAGATGGGTTAAAGATGTAAATGTAAAATGTAGAACTATAAAAACCCTAGAAGAAAACCTAGGCAATACCATTCAGGACATAGGCATGGGCAAAGACTTCACGACAAAACGTGCCAAAAACAATTGCAACAAAAGTCAAAATTGACAAATGGGATCTAATTAAACCAAAGAGCTTCTGCACAGCAAAAGAAACTATCATCAGAGCAAACAGGCAACCTACAGAATGGGATAAAATTTTGCTATCTACCCATCTTACAAAGGTCTAATATCCAGAATTTACAAACAGATTTACAAGAAGAAAAAAAAAAAACCCATCAAAAAGTGGGCAAAGGATATGAACAAACACTTCTCATATACAGCCAATAAACATATGAAAAAAAGCTCAACATCACTGATCGTCAGAGAAATGCAAGTCAAAACAACAATGAGATACCATCTCACACCAGTCAGAATGGCAATTATTAAAAAGCCAGGAAACAATAGACGCTGTCAAGGCTGTGGAGAAATAGGAACACTTTTACATTGTTGATGGGAATCTAAATTAGTGGAAGACAGTATGGTGATTCCTCAAGGATATAGAACCAGAAATACCGTTTGACCCAGCAATCCCATTACTGGTTATACACCCAAAGGAATATTAAATCATTCTACTATAAAGATACATGCATACACTATGTTTGTTGCACACTATTCACAATAGCAAAGACATGGAACATGCCCAGATGCCCATCAATAACAGACTGGATAAAGAAAATGTGGTACATATACGCCACGGAATACTATGCAGCCACAAAAAGGAATGAGATCATGTCTTTTGCAGGGACATGGATGAAGCTGGAAGCCATCATCCTCAGCAAACTATCACAGGAACAGAAAACCAAACACTACATGTTCTCACCCATAAGTTGGAGTTGAACAATGAGAACAAATGGACTCAGAGAGGGGAACAACATGCACCAGAGACTGTTGGGAGGTTGGGGGAGAGAGGAGGGAACTTAGAGGACAGGACAATAGGTCCAGCAAACCACCATGGCACACATGTACCTGTGTAACAAACCTGCATGTTCTGCACATGTATCCCATTTTTTTAAGAAGAAATTTTTTAAAAAGAAAAAATATTTGAAGAGATAATGGTTGAAGAGCTAAAAATTTCCAAAACTGATAGAAGATTTCAAGCCATATATTCAAAATGTTTGTAAACCACAAGCAAAAAAGATAAAGATTAAACCAAATCTAAACACATCATACTCAAATACACTAAAGTTAAAACGAAAATCTTTATAGCAGCCAAGTTGGAAAAAAACCAGGCATATTACATACCAGAGTACAATGATGGCTGACTTCCCATCAGAAATAGTATAGGACATAAAACAATATAAAGACATCTTTAAAATTCTGAAAGAAAAAAAAGCCCTGTCAACTGACACTCTCATATTCTGTGAACACCTTCTTCAAAACTGAAGCCAAAATAAAGACATTTCCAGATATATAAAAGATGAAATAATTCACTCCAACATACCTACACTACAAGAAGTACTAGAAGAAGTTTACCTTACTGAATGGGAGATTATGCCATATGGAATCCAGATCTACAGGAAAGAATGAAAAACATCAGAAAGAGTAAATTTAAAATGTTTTCATTATCTTTACTATTTATATTTATATATGTGTATTTTAATATCTCTAAAAGATTATTGACTCCTTAAAACAAAAATAAGAATTTATATCATGATAAAAGTAAACTACATAAGAACATAAAGTATAGTAGGGTGGTAATATGAATTATACTATGTTAACATTTTTACATTGTTTGGGAAGGTATATAATGTGAAGGTACGTTGTAATAAATTAAAGATATATATTTAATCTCTACAGCAATAATTTTAAAAAAACACAAAGGAATATATCTAAAATGTCAACAAAGAAGATAAAATGGAATACTTGTACCCAATAGAATGGAATTAAATTCACTGAAAGATGGCAGAAAAGGCATAATAGAGTAAAAAAGAAATGGGAGGAACAAGTAGAAAACAAATACCAGGATGACTGTCTCTACCTAACCTTATCAATAATTACATTAAATGTAAATGTAACACATGCTTCAGGTAAAAGGTAGAGATTTATATACTATATTAAAAGGCAAGATATAAATAGATGCTGTTTACATGACATACACTTTAAAATCAAACATACAGACTGCTTGGATATAAAATGAAGAGATTCCATGCATCAAAAAGCTATAATAGTTACATAAATGTAAGGCCAACAGAAGTCAAAATAAAGAGAACTAATTATAAATAAAATGAGAAATAGCATAAAGAGAAAAGGACCAGTTCATTGAGAATATATAATAATCCCAAATGTGTTGATGAGTAATACTGTGTTTCAAAATACATTTAGCAAACATTATTATGACCAGAGAAATAGATCAACCCTCAATTACAGTTGGAGATTTTAATATTTCATTCTCAATAATTGGTAGAATAAATAAATAATAAGTTTATAGAAGATTTGACAATGTGAATCATCCAATTGACCTAGATGACATTTATAGAATAATACATCCAACAACTGTATAGTAGACATTCTTTTTCATGTTGGGTCATAACACAAATTTAAATGTATTTCAAAGAATATAAATTGTAATTGTAATACGTGCTTTCTGATCATGAGAGTATTTTTTTTTTTTTTGAGACGGAGTCTCGCTCTGTCGCCTGGGCTGGGGTGCAGTGGCCGGATCTCAGCTCACTGCAAGCTCC
>NW_012115043.1:10240822-10252395 GCF_000951035.1 Colobus angolensis palliatus
GAGTATTAAATTAAAAGTCAATAACAATAAGCTATCTACAAATTGCCCAATATTTGGCAACAAAGCAACACTCTTTTAAATACCCTATGGCTTAAAGAAGATTGCATAAAGGAAATTAGGCAGAATTTCAAACTAAAGTATAATGAAAAAATAATATATAAAAATCTGTAGCATACTTAGAGTAAAATTAAGAATTTAAATGGATATATTAGAACTAAATAAAAGTATAAAATCAATGATCTAATTTTCCTTCTTAAGAAGCTAGAAGATAAAAAACAAATTATGCTCAAAATTAGTAGAAGAAAGAAAATAAATTAGCAGCAGAAGTAAGTGAAATAGGAAACAACTAGTAGAGAAAATCAATAAAGTCAAAAGGTATTACTTAGACTTGTAAATGAATGTTCATAGTATCTTTATTGATAACCGTCAAAAACTAACAACAACATAAATTTCCATCAACAGGTGAATGAATAAACAAACTTATATTCATACAATGGAGTGTGGAATGAGCTACTGATATATGCAGCAATATAGATCATTCTCAAAAATATTAGTGAGTGATAACAGCCAAACACAATAGAGAAAATATAATACAATTTCATTGATATAAAATTTAGAATGGGTCAAACTCATCTATCAGTGTCTGCCTAATCCAGAGGACAGGACAAATGGGGATTGACTGGGAAGGAGTACACGAAAACTTTTGAAAGTGGTAGAAGTGTCCAGTATCATGAATGGAGTGATGAATATTCATCTGTACACTTAAAATGGATATACTCCTTTTTAAGAGCTTTATTAAACTCAAAATACCATATAGTTCTCCTTTTGTTTGATAATTTTTACTGAATTAAACAGCTGTACAGCCATCATACTGCAGTATGAAGAATTCCATCTTCCGTAAATGCCCTCTTTTTCATTTGTACTAAATCCTCAGTGACATTCCGAATCCTAAGCAATCGTTGATCAGATTTTCATGTCTAGACTTGTCTTCTCTTGAAATTTCATATAAATGAAATCATAAGATGTCTTTTGTTAGTGACTTGCTTCACTCAGGATAATGTTTTTGAGGTTTATTCATGTTGTATGTATCCGTAGTTCCTATCTTTTTATGGCTGAGTAGTATTCCATTACATGGATATGCCACATTTTATTTATCTGTTCATCTGACAATGAACATTCAGATGGTTTGCAGGTTTGGGATGTTACAAACAAGCTACTAATAACATTTGTATTTAAGTATTTGCTGGCATTAGATGCAAATAAACCTGAACTGACATTTCAATACTGCTATTTAGCTGATGAATGACCCTGGAAAAGTCATTTAACCTCTCTGTTTCCTCATCTGCAAATGAGGATAAATAATTCTATATTTCATCAGTGTTGTGAGAATTAATTGAGATAATATTTGCAAAGTGCCTTATAAAATATAAAGAGAAGGAGCTTAATAAAAAGTAGCTAAGGATAATAATAAAATTAGATAATGCCTCAAATACTTTATTTTTTGGGAAATACAGTTAGCACAAGCAGATAGTCTACCAATCATTCCCAAACTCACAGCCAGGTCAAACAACAAGTGTATGTGGTTTGAAGTGTTTGCTGATATTTATTCTCATTCCTCCCCCTTTTCTGGAGCTCACCTGGCATAGGAATCAACAAAACCCTTCAAATGCAGGCCATCAGATAAAGGTGCTGATAGGCAAGAAACCAAAAGGCAAGGGTATATAAACCAGATAAGCAATAATAGTCTTAGAGCCATGGCTAGAAAAACCTTCCTGAGTGCCTCAAGAGCACAGAGGTTATCAGACAAGATGAAGAAGAATGAAGAAGGCATGTCCCCTTACCTAAATTTATTTAATGTGAGTAAACATTTTGTCTCTGCACCTAATAGATGTGTAGGAGTAGGCTGTTAGGGACTCGAGGCATTTGGCAAGACTACAAGCATTCTTCAGCATCCAGAAACTTCGTTCGATCTAGTTAAGAAAATAAGCCTAACATTCAGGAATCTATCTATGTGAGACAGTACTTCCTCAATTGCTTGGCTCTTTGTGCCAATTCTTTCACTATGGGAATCTGGAGGGGGAAGAGTTTTACAGAGTAATGATGGAAACCTTTTTGAAGAATGTAGGATTTGAGGTGGATGCCAAACTTTTTCTCTTTTAAGACAGATAACTTTAATGAGGACTCTGAGAAAGAAGAAATACAGAAATAGCAGACAGATGTTTGGAGGGCAAAAGGGTAGAGATACTGCACTGTGAAATGATCACTCAATTGCTATAAACATGACACTTTAAAACACTTTAAAACTGATACCAATATGGCCACTTAAAAATGGATTTCATGTCCAGTGTAATGTTCATAAATCAAATAATTAGGGCTTTTACACTCAATGATTTTGATGTTAGATATCAGGAAAACAGTCATCTTGCAATATGGAATGTGGCAGAATATTTTACAATTATGTATAATTTATCACACACTGTACTGTATGTATATCATACTGATTGTATGGTAAATACAGGGTGTACTTTGAAATACACAGATATATACACATAAAAAAAGAAAACTAACTTGGCTATAATCCCACCATCCAGGCAGTATACTTGTTAGCATGTTGTCATTATCTTTTCTGAACTGTGTACACTTGTGGGTGAAATGGTTATATGGAAGTCAAATATGCAGTCTTGTGCTGTACATCAAAACTCCTCCATCCTCCACTTGGATGAAAACCTCGTCACTTCAGATACAAGTTCTTCAGTCATTTTTGGTCATAAGGCAATTTTGTTCAGTAGTTAATATCCAGCCCAGAGTAGTAATCTAAGCTTCAATCTTTACTTACAGGTAAAGTTCCTCAACCCCTGCCACCTTCCCTGCCCTCCACCATGGGCCCCCTGCATGGCAGCTTCCTGCAGTGCGAAAGGAGGGCTCCTTTTTTCTTCACCCAGCCCTTCTTCTCCTCTGACTTGCCCACTTGCTTTCTGATGCTATGGAATTGGAAGATGGGGAGGGAGAAAAAGAAAGGGACCCAGGAGAATTCTTACTTGATTGATGCTGTCATGAGTTGGCCTCAATACTATCTGGACCTAACAAGTACTTAACTCATGCTTTCTCTCCTGGAGCATTTTAGGGGGTTCTTTGGAGATCCCCCATCCCATTTCTGAGAATTTCTCACTTGTAATTCTCTTGATACAAGTACATGTGTTCCTTAGGGATGGTTGCTTTTCTGAGCCTCTAAGCATCTGGCAGTACATCTCCAGCTTGCTCTGCTGAGGTTTCCATGTCTCTCCAAGTGGCCCCTGTTGGTCAGGATTTGAAGCAACTGCTCACCAACTCTCCTGGCGTGTGGTTCTCAAGTCTGGCCTGCACAAAACACAAACCTCTTATACATGACAAGAGCAAAGTTACTTCCCAAACTGCAACCTCTAATTTCCTTCTTTCAGCTATTTACCTCAGCTTCTCTCTCTTTAGACTTCTCAGCCATAAGACATATATTAAGTTCTCCAAGTGATCTCATTGAAATATCTTTCCAAGGCTTAAAAAAGAGAAGTATGGGACTCATAGAACACCAATAACTCTCTCTCTCTCTAAATAAATCCTCTTCCCATCTGTAACTTCATATTCTTTTTATACTCTTACAGTCAATGAGCGGTTCAGTCACAAGACTGTTTCGTGAACACCTTTCAGCTCCCCTGGGACACTCTCACATCTATAATCTTAGGGTCTCAGTTTAGATAAAGACTCACAGGGCTTTAGGTGTTTTTAAGTGAATATATAAACATTTGGTTTCTAGAATGCATGAAATTTGGCAACCTGCTGCAGCAGAGAATATAAAGTTATTAACCAACCATTTCTTCTTCTTCCTGGACACACAGCTGTACAATATTCCTTTACGCTTATGCACTTCCATGTGACTGGGACTCAGTTCTATGCAATAGGACATGACATTAGCTACTGGCCTGTAAAAATCTCCCATGCACAATCCCAGATTTTTTCTCTCCAATCAGCCCATAAAGTGGAATCCAGCCATCTTGGAGGCCGCATGTTGAAAATGGTAGAGCCATAATTGGAAAAAGTTGGAACTCTAAATCTTTATAGGGACAAAAGCCCCCTGCCAACAATGAACACTTACTGATTGTCCCAGTCTATTTGTGCTGCTATAACAAAATACCTTAGACTCCATAAACAACAGATATTTATTGCTCACAGTTCTGGAGGCTGAGAAGCCCAAGATCAAGGTGCCAGCATATTTGGTGTCTGATGAGGGCTTGCTTCTCACAGATGCTGCCTGCTGTGTGTTCTCACATGGCAAAGGGGCCGGAGCTAACAAGCTCCCTCGAGCCACCTTTATAAGGGCGGTAATCCTGTTCACAAGGGCTCTCCCCTCATGACTTAATTAGCTCCCAAAGGCCCCGTGTATTTCGGGATTCGATTTTAACACGAATTTTGGAGGGACACAAACATTCACACCATAGGATATATGTTAGACTTTATGAGTGAGAAAGAATGTCCATTGTAACAAATTACTGAGATTTTACCATTTCAATTGTGAGCAATACCCTAATTAATATACCTTTTTTGTGTTGGAGTATTGAGTTTTTTATTATTTATTTGAAAGAGCTCTGTTTATTATTAAATATGTAATATACAATTTTTACTGTACATTTTTCAAAAAAAAATTCCCAGGTTGTTTGCATTTAAAATTGTCTTTATGGCATTTTGAATGCCTTAAAAACCTGTTTTACACAATGAGACCTGTCAATCATTAGTTTTATGATTTGAGCCTTTTGCCATTACGTTTAAAAAGATATTTGAGAATGTTGATAATTATAAACTCAGTTGCCAACCTCTCAGCTCATAGCTAGATTTCTCAGAGACTCTTAATTTCTGGTTTAGAAGCTACTCATCTGGAGCTCCACTAAGATTTTGGAATGCTTATTTGAAACTCAGTTTGAAATACTGAATGAGAGTCCCCAGCCAAAGGGGAGGGGACAGCATATCCAGTTGGACCTGGTGAATAAGGCTAATTTCATGCCATTAAAGAAAACTATCTTGTTAACATTTGCATAAGTGGAGTTCAACTCTAGAGTTTTGATCATCTAAATCTTCATTCCCATCTCCTGCCAGACACCCAGCACCCCCAAGATAATTCCTGGCTGTCTAGGAATCTTCAGGAAACTCCTTGTTATTCTTGGCCCCTTGAGCCATGTTTCGTGCACCCAAATCTCATGACACCCACCCCTCAACCTTCTCTCCCACATGAAAGCTATTTTGACCTTATATCCTATTGCTTTGGATAACTAAAATGAAGAACAGAATCTGAATTAATAAGAGACAAATCCTCTTATATTTGTATTACCCATACCACAACCAAAGCAGTAAAGAATGGAAGAATCTGTGCAACCTTGAGGAAGGAGTCCCTAAAAGCATGCCACCTAAGGCATTCCTACTTCATTTCTGGGTGGGGCTACCTTGAGTCACACAGTAGTAAATGTAGTCATTTAGCTTCTCTTTTTATCACACACCAAAAAATGCAAGTGTTTTCAATGGCCTGATATTCAGTGTCAGTATGCTCAGGATTTTCATAAAATACAAGATGTTATTTAGGGAAAATATTGCATGTTGAATACATCTGCCCTCCCAATTCTTCACACAGTGTCTGGCATCTAAAAATCATTTAACACATGTGTGCTGAGTGGATGAAAACTTTTGCCATCCTAGGATACAAGATGTGGTTTTAAGGTGTGATGTACAGGTGTACCTGAGAAGCAAGAAACCAGGGGAAAAAAATCACGCTTTGGCAAGATTTATATCTATTGTCCAGAGGCATAACAGCCTACATAAGACACAAGCTTACAGCATCAAAACAGCAAAAAGGAGGAGTGGACAGGCTAAAGCCAAGGGTGTGATCAGAAATTTCTGTAGGTACTGATATGGGAACTGTCCAAGTAAGTGTCACCAACTTGAAGAGCTCCCACTTGTAAGAAATAAAGAGAGAGTTCCAAGGGAGAAGGATCTAGGAGAGAGGCGTATGGCAGATAACCACTCCAAAGGCCCCGGGGACAGCAACAGAAAACACCCAGCCTGTCTCTGGTGATGCATGAGTGCAGTCATTACCCACTGGAGGATTCCAAGTTATTCACATAGTGCAAGACTTTCAGTCACTGTACACACATTTAACTTATTGTGTATGCAGACCATTGTTTTCTTTTTCATTCAGCCCCCTGCTCAAACACTATCCTGAGGACTTCCATGAGTAAAGCTAGGGCAGCAAGAGAAAGAATCTTGAACACTGGAAGGGGACTCAAGATAAAGATAAAGGAAAACTTAAGACCCTCCCACGAAAAAGTGAAAAACATAACCAGGGCACCTCCTGAGTGGGGTACGATCTACTCTCACAGTGGATTGCATATGAAACAACACAGCATTTGTATGTATTTAAATGTGTGCCAAATGTTCTTGGCATTGAGCAAGCACTCTATTACCTATCATTATCATCCCATGAATTTATCAAGTCTGAATAGCTTCTCACATTAGTTTAGCAGTGAACAAGAATGGGAGGGTCAGAGGTTCAGGGGAGCTTAACTCCAACAAGAAGCTAGAAGATTGGAAGGTCAAGGTCTAGAACAGTAGTTCTCAAACTATGGTCACCTGGGCCAGAAGCACCAGTACACCTGAGAAGTAGTAGAAATGCAAATTATTGGGCCTAGCTCCAATCCTACTGAATTAGAAATTCCAGAGATTGGAGTCAGCAGTCTGTGTTTAACAAGTCCTCCAGATGACTCTGATGCATCCTAAACGCTGTAAACCACCAAGAGTCAGTGGTCTAGAGGAAAGGAAGGTCAGGGATCAACAAGGCTCTTTAGTGGATGCCCGTAAGCAACATGATGGCACTGATTACCTAGACAGATGTCAGGAGGAAAGGGGGAGCCACGGACAGAGAATACCTAAGGTGCTTTTGCCTTCCTCAAAATCTGGCTCAAATGTAAGCCATGAGTGTTTTTGTAGGCCTAGAGTTTGGACTTGAAGTTTAAAAAGTGATATTTAGAAAAGCAGTGTGATTCAATGGAATGAACCTAGATTCTGAAACTGAAATCTCAGTTTGCAGCTTAATTTTGGGTCCTGTATGCAACTTCTCTGAGCTTCTATTTCTCTATCTGTAACATAGGAAACACAAACATTTATTTTACAAGGTCATTTTGAGAGCTGGCTAGAATAATGGTATGTGAAATTTGCCCAACAAGGCAAATAGTAAGTAACAACAAATGACAGCAGTTAAGCCACAGTGTGAGTTATTTGTATTACCATTAGGTTGACATGACCTACCAAAGATGTAGGTTATGTCCACTCCTTTTTGCTGCTTTGATGCTGTAAGCTTGTGTCTTATGTAGGCTCTTATGCCTCTGGACAATAGATACAAATCTTGCCAAAGTGTGATTTTTTTTTTCTCTAATTTCTTGTTTCTCAGGTACACCTGTACATTACACCTTAAAACCACATCTTGTGTCCCAGGATGGCAAAAGTTTTCATCCCCTCAGCACACATGTGTTGAATAATTTTTAGATACCAGACATAACCTACCAAGATGCTGTTTTTATGTGGTTCAACCTAATATGTCTCTACTCACAGTTTGCGTGCAAGCATGGTAAGCACTAGTATATCTCTCTAAAAACTACCTAATAACCTCACGAACAGGACTGTGGCTAGTAGAGTTGTACCTTTGCCTCATGGAATTATTGAATACTCTAGGTTCTTAGATTACTTCGGGGACCCAGTGCCTTGCAGGAGAGCCATGTAAAGAGAATATGAAAGTATTGTTATTTAGCTGAGTTTAAACCCTGACTAAATGGAAGGATGGACCCTATACTGGGGAAGAAAAGAAAAACCCTAGCACTGTCATGTGTCAGTAGACCCTTGGCCAACCTTAAAAGAGGCAAAGAGGAGCTGAGGAGTTATCCAGGAGGGACACCAGGTGATAGCACACTGACTTACTCCTCTAACTTTTTTTTTTTTTTTTAGATGGAGTTTTGTTCTTGTTGCTCAGGCTGAAGTGCAATGCCGTGATCTCCGCTCACCGCAATCTCCACCTCCCGGGTTCAAGGCAGGATTCTTCTGCCTCAGCCTCCCGAGTAGCTGGGATTACAGGCACACACCACCACTCCTGGCTAACTTTGTATTTTTAGTAGAGACAGGGTTTCTCCATGCTGGTCAGGCTGGTGTCGAACTTCCTACCTCAGATGATCCGCCCACCTCAGCCTCCCAAACTGCTGGGATTACAGGCATGCGCCACCATGCCCGGCCACTCCCCTAACTTCTTTAAAGAACCACGTAGTATCATAGTGTACTAGGCAGCTTCACAGGGACAACTGTGGTTTTTTCCTCTAGAGTGGTGCCTCTCAGACTGTACTATGCATATGAGTCACCTCAAACTTGGCTAAAATGCAGATTCTGATTCAGTAGATCTGGGGTGGACCCCAAATTCTTGTTTCTAACCAGCTTCTGGATGATGCCAATGTTGCAAGTCAGTCGACTGTATACTTTCAAAAGCAAGGCTCCAGAGGATATATTGAGGATATGAAACTAAATAGGTTTACTGCCAGGTGAAAATAGAAGCTGTATAAAGAGGTAAGGAAATCCTGGAACTAACTGAGCATTTATGATAAATGGGGGCATCAAAAGCACATGAAGACAAAAACATATTAGCTTTATCAAGGATCCGCAAGCTATGGCCCATCCCTTGGTTTTGGTAAATAAAATTTTATTGGAACACAGCCATGCTTATTCTTTTATGAATTGTCTATGGCTATTTTCACTCTACTATGTCAACACTGAGTAGCTGCCATGCAAATCACAGGATCTGCAAAGTTTAAAATATTTATTATCTGGCCTTTTATAGGAAAAGTTTACTAGCTCCTGAGCTAGAGATATCTGTCCAACTCCCCTGTAGTATGAGATACTCTTAAAAGGAGGCTTGTCTGCTTCCTTATTAGTGTTAAGTCTTGCAGTAAGAATCAGAAAGAGCCTCAGAACTGGAACTAGAGCCAAAGACCAATAGGCTGTGTATTTGACAATCATGCTTCTATTTAATATGTGCCAACGTACAAGCTCTGCAGGGAGTATTTTTTTAATAAATAAATTTATTTTTCACAGTTCTGGAGGGGCTGGGAAGTACAAAATTAAGGCACTGGCATTTGGTGTCTGGTGAGGGTCTTTTAGCTGTGTCCTCACATGGTGGACATGGCAGAAGGTAGAAGAGCAGGAGACAAACACTACAGCATGAAGCCTCTTTTTTTTTTTTTTTCATGTACTTTTTTTAAAAATTATACTTTAAGTTCTGGGATACATGTGCAGAAAGAAAAACCATGAAGGGGAAAGGAAAATCACCTTCAACCAGATGTTGAGCTTCTTCAAATTGAGACATTGCTCTCACTTTTAAAATACTCCCTGCATAGATATATAAGCAAACCACCATAGCACAAGTAGACCTATGCAGGGAGTATTTTAAAAGTGAGAGCAATGTCTCAATTTGAAGAAGTTCAACATCTGGTTGAAGGTGATTTTCGCTTCCCCTTCATGGTTTTTCTTTATATCCTTTTCCTAAAGTTTAAACATACCATGTAGCTAACCAATTGGCCAATCCCCAGGCACCTGTGGAAAAGTAATTTTTCCATTATTTTACCATTTAAACAGGATGTATTTGGTCATGATTATTTAAACTTTTTAAAAATTTAAACATTTTAAAATCAGTAATAGTGTATATACAATTTGATATAATGATATATCGTTTGATATATTTATATATCATATATGAGTTTGATATATATCATGATATATGTTTGATATATATCATTTGATATATATCAAATATTTATAAATCAAATGATATATATCATTTATATATCATTTGATATAATATATAATTATATATATATATCTCTCTCTCATAAACATTTCTCCAGGTAGCTATGTAGCTTTCATGATCCTGACTTTTGTGGCTGCATAATGTTCTACCAAATATACTCCTTAAATTTACTGAACCTTTAATATATTATTAGAAATATATACTATAAATAATATATTATTGGAAATATATATTAGAAATAATATATTATTGGAAATATATATTAGAAATAATATATTATTGGAAATATATATTAGAAATAATATATTATTGGAAATATATGACTTAATAATATAATAGTTTAAACTTTTAAATACTTGAAATAATCATTTTTAACATACAGTTTTTCCTATATTTTGGACTATTTCCTTAGGATAATTTCTCAAAATAGTTATGGTACCAAAAGACATAAATACCTTTAAACCATCTTATAGATATTTCTAAATTGCTTTCTAGAAGAATTATATCAATTTACGTTTCTATCAACAATGAATAAATGTGCTAGTTTGACCACACATTTACCAGAATTGGAAATCACTATTTTTGGTTAGTATGGGGCAAATATTAAAGGACAATTATGCTACAAATATAGGGGTAAATTTTCATTCCTGAACCGGAATTTCTTTTTTTTTATATTATTATACTTTAAGTTCTAGGGTACATGTGCACAACATGCAGGTTTGTTTTGTAGGTATATATGTGCCATGTTGGTTTGCTGCACCCATCAACTCATCATTTACATTAGGTATTTCTCCTAATGCTATCCCTCCCCCAGCTCCCCATCCCCCAGTAGGCCCCGGTGTGTGATGTTCCCCACCCTATGTCCATGTGTTCTCATTGTTCAACTCCCACCTATGAGTGAGAACATGTGGTGTTTGGTTTTCTGTCCTTATGATAGTTTGCTGAGAATGATGATTTCCAACTTCATCCATGTCTGTGCAAAGGACATGTACTCATCCTTTTTTATGGCTGCATAGTATTCCATGGTGTATATGTGCCACATTTTCTCAATCCAGTCTATCATTGATGGACATTTGGGTTGGTTCCAAGTCTTTATTATTGTGAATAGTGCCGCAATAAACATACGTCTGCATGTGTCTTTATAGTAGCATGATTTATAATCCTTTGGGTATATACCCAGTAATGGGATTCCTGAGTCAAATGGTATTTTTAGTTCTAGATCCTTGAGGAATCACCACACTGTCTTCCACAATGGTTGAACTAATTTACACTCCCACCAACACAGTAAAACCATTCCTATTTATCCACATCCTCTCCATCATCTGTTGTTTCCTTCTTAATGATTGCCGTTCTAACTGGCATGAGATGGTATCTCATTGTGGTTTTGATTTGCATTTCTCTGATGATCAGTGATGATGAGCATTTTTTCATAAGTCTGTTGGCTGCATAAATGTCGTCTTTTGAGAAGTGTCTGTTCATAGCCTTGCCCACTTTTCGATGGGGCTGTTTGTTTTTTTCTTATAAATTTGTTTAAGTCCTTTGTATATTCTGGATACTAGCCCTTTGTCAGATGGGTAGATTGCAAAGATTTTCTCCCATTCTGTAGGTTGCCTGTTCACTCTGATGATAGTTTCTTTTGCTGTGCAGAAGCTCTTTAGTTTAATTAGATCCCATTTGTCTATTTTGGCTTTTATTGCCATTGCTTTTGGTGTTTTAG
>NW_012115043.1:10253050-10253695 GCF_000951035.1 Colobus angolensis palliatus
TAGTTTCTTTTGCTGTGCAGAAGCTCTTTAGTTTAATTAGATCCCATTTGTCTATTTTGGCTTTTATTGCCATTGCTTTTGGTGTTTTAGTCATGAAGTGTTTCCCCATGCCTATGCCTTGAATGGTATTGCCTAGGTTTTCTTCTAGAGTTTTTATGGTGTTAGGGCTTACATTTAAGTCTTTAATCCATCTCAAGTTAATTTTTGTACATGGTGTAAGGCAAGGGATCCAGTTTCAGCTTTCTACATATGGCTAGCCAGTTTTCCCAGTGCTATTTATTAAATAGGGAATCCTTGCCCCATTGCTTGTTTTTGTCAGGTTTGTCAAAGATCGGATGGTTGTAGATGTGTGGTTTTATTTCTGAGTTCTCTGTTCTGTTCCATTTTTCTATATATCTGTTTTGGTACCAGTACCATGCTGTTTTGGTTAATGTAGCCTTGTAGTATAGTTTGAAGTCAGGTAGCATGATGCCTCCAGCTTTGTTCTTTTTGCTCAGGATTGTCTTGGCTATGTGGGCTCTTTTTTGGTTCCATGTGAACTTTAAAGTAGTTTTTTCTAATTCTGTGAAGAAAGTCAATGGTAGCTTGATGGGGATGGCATTGAATCTATAAATTACCTTGGGCAGTATGGCCATTTTCATGATA
>NW_012115043.1:10254010-10330061 GCF_000951035.1 Colobus angolensis palliatus
GAGAGAGGGCATCCTTGTCTTGTGCCAGTTTTCAAAGGGAGTGCTTCCAGTTCTTGCCCAGTCAGTATGATATTGGCTATGGGTTTGTCATAAATAACTCTTATTATTTTGAGATACATTCCATCAATACCTAGTTTACTGAGAGTTTTTAGCATGAAGGGCTGTTGAATTTTGGTCCCATATCCCTGATGAACATTGATGCAAAAATGCTCAATAAAATACTGGCAAACTGAATCCAGCAGCACATCAAAAAGCTTATTTGCCACAATCAAGTCGGCTTCATCCCTGGAATGCAAGGCTGGTTCAACATACACAAATCAATAAACATAATTCATCACATAAACAGAACCAATGACAAAAACCACCTGATTATCTCAATAGATCTAGAAAAGGCCTGAACCAGAATTTCTATACTCTTTTCTTTTTTTGTAATTGAGAGTAGAACATGAGTTGACATTGCCAATTCCCTTCATTGAGTTAGAACCAGAAACCAAAATCTTCTTATGACATTATTTGCTCAAGAGTCAAAATAAGGTATGTCTCATTTAAATCACATCTAAGAGTTTAGCTTATTTGGTTCTAAAAAGAACTCTTAACACCACTTAAGAAATACCACCAAGATATCATCTTTGAAGTGTTACATTGTGGTTTCAAAATTAAAAGAAGAAAAAATAAAAAGGAATGATCCACATTCTTTATATGAGTCTTTATAATATCTCATATTTATATAAAACCTCTTTACTCAGTACTTTTACATCTGTTATTTCATTTGTGCCTCATAAATACCTCTACAGTAGAATAAGCAGTGTTTCACTATATCTGAAGAGACTAAATAAAACAGAGTTTGGGGAGGTTAAATGACTTGCCTAATGTTATAAACATACTTGTAGCTGAGATTGATTAAAAATTTAGAATTACTATTCATCCATTCACTCATCCATCCATCCATCCATTCATTTATTGAATAAATGTTTGTTAAGTATGCTGTATTTCAATGCAAAGTCCTGAGGTTAGAGCATTGAAGAAAATACAAATGATTCTTGTCCACACAAAGTTTATTGTTACATGATGGGAAGCATACAGGAAAGCACTCAATTGCATAATACATAAGTCCATCAATTACATAAATTAGATTGTGGTAAATATTCTAGAGTAAGGAAAGAGGGAGTGAATAATGAGAGCTATTTTAGATAGGATGGCTAGACAAAGCTCCCCTGGGGTAGTGATGTATACGCACAGATCTAAAGGGATAGTAGGCTTCAGGCAAGAGAGAGAGAGAGACAGAGAGAAAGAGAGAGTGAGAGAGAGACAGAGAGAGAAAGAGAGAAAGAGTGTGTGTGTGTGTGTGTGTGAGAGAGAGAGACAGAGACAGAGAAAGACAGAGAGAGAGAGAGAGAGAGAGAAGGTAGATTCCAGATAGATCATAATGTCCAAAGCCAGGTTTCAGGAATTTAAAAATCCCCAGTTTGGCTGGTACAATCTACGATATAATAGACCAGCTGTCGAGCCCCACTAAGCTCACAGAGCTTGCAAGCAGCTTTTATTAATTCTCTTTTAAATACAAATAAATATACAAGAAGAATAGGCATTTTAGGAACATTTCCAAAATAAAAGAGAAACCAAAGCAAGCAGGTTTTAGAAAGGAGAAGACAAAAAAGTCACAAGTGAATGAAAATATTGTTAGAATGGGTGAGGCATGACATGATGTCTATCAAACAAGAATAAGATTCTATGAAAAAGGAACAGTGAATAAGAATTCTTGAAGATTATAACCTGACAATTAAATTTTAAAACTCAATAGAAAGGTCAAAAGATGAAACAGAAGTAGTCTCATAAATCATAGAACAAGAACATTAAAAGAATAGATAATAAGAAAGAGAGAAGATAATTAGATGATACAAGAAGCCCAATAGCCAACTAATTTGATTTAATACAAATTTTCCAAATTGAAAAACACATTTATCCCATCAAAAAGGGACCACTAATTGCCATGCAGAATGAGTGAAGGAAGACACACACAATGTGAAACATTCCATTGAGAAATTTTAGAACCCAGAGACAGAATATCTTACTAGAAGTTTTAGACAGAAAGAAAATAACTACATATAAAGTTTAAGGAATCAGGATGACACTGGACTTCTCAACAGTAACACTGAAAATTAGAAGAAAACAGAACAGTGTTTCAAAATTCCCAGTGGTCATTATTTTTAACATAGAATTATATTTTAGATAAATTATTAACCCAAAAAATGAGGTATAATGTTTTAATAATTTCAAGAATTCAAATGTATGTACTCTTTCTTAGTAAGCTACTGAAGGATGTTCTTCAGCAAAATAAAGTTGTAAACCAAGAAAGAGAAAGAGATCCAGGAAATATTTTACTTAACACAGAAGAATGGTGAACAGAAGTCACAGGATGTCAGCTGTGCAGGAGAGCCAGGTTGAATGAGGTAGAGGGCAGCAGCCTATCAGAGTAAAGAAACCAGGAAAATAAATGATGCTGTCAGATTATCTAGTGTGTCTGATGTTTGGAGAATATCAATAGACTTTCTACCAATATTGTCTGCCTTTTAAGCTCTGTACACGTGCTTCTCTGATAAAAAATGAAAATCAATATTTTTTGAAAACAAATAAGTCAGTAGACTGGATGAGGTTGCTCAGGGAGCAAGAAAAGCAGCTCACACTGAGTCCTGAGAACATTCTAATTTGGAAGTCAGACAAAAGAGAAAAACAGGTGTCATGGAAATCAGAAGTGAGCCTAAGGGAAGGGGAGTTGTCTGCTGCTGAGATGTTGAATAAGGTAGAGATTAAAAGTTGTCCATTTGACTTGGCATCCTGAAGGTCTTTGGAAAGTTTGGGCTGCATATTTCCAGTGAGGTCATTGGATGGGAGGGTGGGAGGGGGCAAAAAGTGGACTGAGTGTGAAGCCAGTATGCAGACAGCAGTATGCAGACTTGGGTTACAAACTCAAGCAATGGGGTGGTACATGGAGCGATGTCGAGTCAGTAGAGACTGTTTGTTTTGCTTTAAATAAATACAGAAGATAAGACAGTATGTTTGTTTATTGGTGGGGCTGATTCAGTAAGAGAGAGAGGGATTAATAATGTAAAAACAAGGAATAACTAAAGTAGGACAGTATTTGAGTGGATAAAATCCTGGGTGTACATGAAGAAATTAGACTTTGATAGGCTAAAGGGTACTTTTTCCATTTTAACCAGAGCAAAGAAGGAGAAAATGGGCCCTGATGAAGATTGCAGGTTTGGTGAAAGGAAGATGATTTTTCAATTTTGTCCTTGAAATGAGAAGTCATCATCTGAGTGTAGAGAAAGGGATGTAGGAGGTTTCAGGAGAGAAGATAGAAAACAGTCTTCTCAGGGAGTAGGAAAGTAAACCAACAGGAGAAAAATAAAAGACCTGCTGGGCAGTTTTGAGTGCCCATTTGAGGCTGGAGATCGTGAATTTAAAGTTAATTAGACAGCTATCTTTCATCTTTTCTATCCACATTGAGCAGATTGGGTATAAGCTCAGAGAAGAAAGGGAGAACTCACCCAGAACTGGGGTCTTGTCTGATAAATAAAATGGAGAAAGTAAGAAGCAGAGGTTTCTGCAAAAGCAAAACGATGGTGAGGGAATGCTGGAATCCACACTGCATCTAGAGGAAAAGGACCAGCCAAGTAAAAAAGCAGTGGGATCCATACACAGGAAACCTCTCCAGCCCACGGGCTTAGCAAATTCCAGGAAAAGTGGGCATTTGAATAGTATGTTTTGGTGCAATAGTATTATTTTTGCTGGGTGGAATTTAGGAGAATAGGATCACACACTTGTGAAGAGAACCTGCAGGGCTTTTCTTTGTTTTGTTTTGTTTTTTTGTTTTTTTGTTTCCAGATAGTGTCTTGCTCTGTCACCCAGGCTGGAGTACAGTGGCATGATCACAGCTCACTGCAACCTCCGCCTCCCGAGTTCAAGCAGTTCTCGTGCCTCAACCTCCTGAGTAGCTGGGATTACAGGCACTTGCCACCACATCCAGTTAATTTTTGTATGTTCTTTTTAGTAGACATGGGGTTTCTCCACGTTGGCCAGGCTGATCTGGAACTCCTGGCCTCAAGTAATCCACCCACCCGGGTCTCCCAAAGTGCTAGGATTATAGGCATGAGCCATCCCACCCCGCTGGCTTTTCTTAAGGCTGATAGTCAAGGGCAGGGCTACAAGGGCCGACTTGTGAGCTACTGCATTCTTTCTTCAGAGCCCCAAGGCAAATAATGCCCTTAAATGAGGACTAGCCTAATGTTGATAATGTCTCTTCAAGCTTTAGTACCCTCCATTGTGTAGAAGCAAAGGTCTACCCTGTGGGCAAATTAGTGTTTTAAATTCTGGTGCTATGAGGCTTCAAGGAGGCCTCATAATCTTCCTGGACATGAGAGCTATCCCTTGTATTTAATGTGATTCCTAAAGATCTGATGCCTATTTTGAATAAGCAAAATGTATGTGTCCCACTATAGAGAAAGTCATACGTCCTTACATGTAAATAATAAGGCTTCTTACGTTAAACAAGGAGTGTCCCACTGTCCTTGCTGAATAATTATTGCAAAGAGGAAGAGAGATTGATCAACTATTCTAAAATAAATTATTTTGGTTTACGTCTTCAGTCATAGCTGCATGGTAAATACCTGATAAGATGTGACCATTTAGTTGCTTTCTGCTTGTTCCTCTAACTAGCATGCTCCTTCCGCACCAGGAGTTTTGCATCCAGAGTGCTTTTCCCCTGATGCTTCTCATTCCGCAGATCTCATTTGAGCACCAAGTCTTTAGAGACTCCTTCCCTGACTACTCCCTTGTACACCATCCCAGCCCACTGCCCTTAATCTGTATCAGGAATATACTCTGTTATTTTCCTTCTAGGATTTAGCACCTTATTTAATTAATTTATTTATTTGTGTGTCATTCGTTATCATCTTCAAGAAAATGGCACTGGGGGGATGACAATGGAAAGGGAGATTCCTGGAAGGACACACAGCCTTTCCATTTCTTCAAGTAGTCCAAGATGTAGTTCTGAATCAAACCAGAGCCCCCAAGTATGAGATGCTAGGCTGTGTTACATTTGTCCCAGAAGAACTGCATTTCAGAATTGTGCCTTGTTTCAATGCATCAGCCTCCATAGAGGATCATGGTAAACATAACCTAATGAAAGCCATCCTTGAGACTGTTGTAAGTAGCTGTTGAGAAAGTCATTCATTACAACACACGACATCCTTGATAGGAGAGGAGATATCTTTTATGATGTGATCTGAAGAACAGTTTGCTGTCTTTGAAAAGGGTTTCATTTTTTTTAATTGCATGATCACTATAAAATGTTCAACTGGCTAGATTCCTTTTTTCTTGTTGGCTGCTGGAAAATTGAGAACCAAGTATGGCTCACTGAGAGCCAAGAATGTGTTCAGTCCCTCTGCAGTCACTGAGGGCCACCTTCTTGGCACTACTTTGTTTGTACCCAGATCATTTCTTCTTGTTTCCACATTTAAACTTGTATTCTCTTGTTCTATGTTAAATATTAACACATTTAAATATTAAATATTTTTGGATATTGAGCTAGATTACTTTATCAATGAAAGTAGACTGTGAGTAAAAGTTAATAATAATGTCTATATTGCTGAAGGTGCTATAAGAGTTACCCATAAAATATATGCTGAATTTAAAATATAGAAGACATTCAATTAATGATACTGGTACAGCTACTACTGTTGCCTCCAATCCATGATTTCTACCTTAAATTTTCTTACCTTACTAATCAAGTGTTGCCTGCAGCTTTAAATAGATTTTGGTTAGAGTATTGTTTTAGCTTCAACTCTCAGCTCTCCCACACAATTACCCTAATGACACATACTGGATAACAGCTGGAGAGTATTAGGGATGTCAGTCTGGTTTTAATTTCATTAAGAGCTATTTGAGACTGCTTCACAAATTGGACCACTAACTACTTGGTGAGAGAGAAGATACTGAGCTTCAAAAGGGGGTTCTATTCATAATCCAGCAAATAGTTTGCAAGTATTGGGTGTTGGCTAGCATTTTGCTGCTACTCAATGTGTGTGGTCAGCAAACCAACAGTTTCGGTACCACCTGGGCACTTGCATCTCAGGCCCCACTCCAGACCTATTGAATTCGTATCTGCTGTTTTACAAGAGCCCAGGTGATTTACATGCACATTTGTGTTGAGAAGCACTGAACTAGGACAAGCTGTGAGAAAGGCTGTGGTAGCAGCCTGCAATTAGCTGATGAAGTGCCATGATGACAGTCCACTAGACAGAGTTTCCATGGGATATGGAACAAGCACACACACTGTGATATGATGAGTGCTTCAGATCCTAGTTGTAGGATCTGTGCAGCCTCGGACAATTTGCTTCACTTCTCAGAGCCTCAATTTCTTCATCTGTTAAATAGAAATAATAACACTTCCCTTGCAAGGTAGCTGTGAGGATGGTATGTAATAATTCCTGTTAAAAAGTCCCACAAGGAAATCGAAAAGTGTAAGTATGACAATCTCTAAACAAGTTCCTTTGGAGAACTGGCTGCAGTTTTCACCTAAGGACAACGGGTGTTGTGGGGCCTCTCTAGGATACAGCACCCAGAACGTAAACATCCATAGACTCTGTGCTGGGGTTCCCATAGGCATTATCTGTGGGAGTCTGGACTCTGGGCATCTGCCCTTTGTCTTTCCAAGCAAAAGTCAGCCAGGAACTTCTTACTTGATTCTACCCCAAGGGAGAACCACCTGAGCAAGAATAGCCCACCCTAAAGAGTAGAAATATGAATCCCTTTTAATAAAAGAAAGGAAATTGATTGACCCACAGCCCAAAGCTAAAATCCACGGATTTGGTGTTTGGACACAGCTGTTTCAGCCCTGTGCTTTTTCTACTATGTGCTTATTATTATGATTATTCTGAATATATTGAGGAACCCATCCTTGCAATTGGGAGTTTAATATTACCAATCCTATTATACCAATCCTGGAGTAGGCTACCCTCCTTTTTCTTACCCATTCAGAATACATAGTCCGTTTACCAAAATAAGGAGCCTCTTGTTCACTTTTTCAAATACAAATGATATCTTCTTAATGATAACTCCCTCCTATCCCACTGGCCTTGGGGCTCTAAATTGGTTTTATAGTTCTGCTCCTTGCAACCAGGATCTCATGTCACACTGAAGGGTCTTTTTCCTTCAGGACAGTGACCAGTGGCTTCCTGAAGTTCTCTCTCTGTGATTAACTTGGTAATATTTCACCTGCATCGTCCTGGGCTAAATAGCATCAACATTTCACATCAGGACCTTGATTTACTAACCATCTGCTCAGAAGTCTGTCATCGACAGGGATGATTTCTTACTCTCTTCAGTATGCCAGACTTTGCCAAGGTTCTAGTAAGTCAAGCCCTGACCTTGAAGGCAAAAGGCATACAGCACCTCACTTTTTAATTAGTTTAATTGTCTGCCTGTAAAGGTAGGCCATGAGCTCTTTTGGTTTTTCTTGCCAAATCTTCTGTGTGTTGGAGATG
The DNA here is from genome assembly GCF_000951035.1 of Colobus angolensis palliatus. Taxonomy (NCBI): domain Eukaryota; kingdom Metazoa; phylum Chordata; class Mammalia; order Primates; family Cercopithecidae; genus Colobus; species Colobus angolensis. The sequence continues at coordinate 10,261,555 of NW_012115043.1, forward strand.
TGACTTCAAGGCACATTTGGGGATTTCTGGGGAATTTCTTTTTATTGAGACTTCATTGTTAGAGTCCTTGACACAGTGATCTTTTAGTCGGAACAGAGATTCACTCAGGTGCCTCTGGGAGGGAAAAAGAAAAGATTTAATGAAAAGATACATGTGTATGCTAACCCAGGAAATGAAGAAATAGGCACTAGCAAAGGCACGAACTGGAATATCTTTGGGGAACTGCTTTTCTCCTCTGTTGATTATTCTTTCACAAGGATGCCTGCTTTGTTTTCATTTCCACCACATTTGATTGCCATTTCCTCCTAACTTCATCCCACATGCTGCATTGTGGCTGATAGGCGCCTCTACTCCATGCTTATTCTTTCATACTGTCACTAACTGGCAACAATCCCTGTCTCCAAACAGCAAAATTCCTTAAAAACAAACCAGATTGGCCCAGTTTGTTTTCACAGGTCAGGAATTAGGCTGCTTTTGAGTTGGGTGCCCACCCTGATCCAAGCTGAGGACAGCTCCCTTGTCTTCCCCCTTCAGTAGGGACCATGAGTGGGATAGATCCTCTCGGGAGATATTGTGGGTAGGGCATGAACTTGCCATTCCAGGCTCACCCTTGGAATTCCAGTTTTCTGAATGCTGCTTTAGTTAGAGGCAAAGCAAATATGCACGAAGTTACTTCAGCCACAAATACTACCTGTTAAATGCCCCCATCCCTGGTAACCTGAGAAACAACCAAAACAGCAAGAAGAATGAATGGGAGGGCAGACAGCAAAGCTCTATGGAAGGATGCCTCCTCTTTTACAATACTGCCTTGGCTGAATCACCTGGGGACTCCAAACCCTTCTCTGTTTTGACCCTCAAGGTCTATGTCTTCCTGACTTCCTGATGCTTAGGCTTCACCTTCTTTGCTTAGAGTTCATCTTCACCTCTGACTTCACAGACCCCAGCCCAGAATTCTTGATGATAGAGTTGTGATCTGTAATTCCCAGGCTCTGATGCTTGCTTTCTTATATAACTTGTTTTCCCATTCGTTTTCTCATTTTGAATATTTAACACAAGGATAAGATGCTAAAGTGTCTGCCTTAATAATGGGCAGTTAGCACAAGGATAGTTAGTGAAATGATGCTCATAAAAATAAATGGAGTCTTCTCAAAATAATGGGATTGTAACAGCAACTTTGTGTAATATCAAGTAGTCAGGAGCATTAAGAAAAATTGTATGTGCAGAAAAATTCTAAGATAGTGTATTAAATAAAAACACATGGAATTATTCTTACACAATGGATATTACTAGGTGAAATATGAGATATCTATGAGAGACAAGGAATAAATTTAAAGAGAAAAGAATTGTTCTGAGGTGTGAGACCTGGGGTATTTGCTCTGCAGTTTTGTTTTTTCTTTAATTCTTAAACTAAAATTTTGGTTGCTATATTGTTTTACATTTCGTAAAAAAAAAAAAAAAAAAGTTAGAGACCAGGAGTGAAAATAGCATTTGCCTAAAGAACAAGCAATGGAGAGAGAAGAAAGTTCTTTCTAATCAGCCAGGTATTGTTAGACAGGCAAAGTCACCCCACAGCTTCCTCTTGAATAGCAACAGAAATGTTTTAAGATGCTTTACCAAAAGTGATCATTAACTTTCCTTTCAAGTCTGCTTTGTCAAACTAATGACTCAAAGGATAGAAAGTGGTAGCCAGAAGCATGGACTTGGGATGGCGACAGGGGTGGGGGTGAGTCAGCCTATTTGGAGGGTCATGGCTGGATTGGGGCCTTGGATGTAAGATATATAAGCATTCTGGGCATTTTCAGGCAGGAGGCACCAACAGCATGAAGCAGACGACCTCCCAGGGTGATGTGTTTGGAGTCCAGAGACTGGCATGTTAGCCAAGATTGCAGAGCCCAGATGACTAAGGGATGGTAGGCAGTTGAGGTAGGGAATTCAGTCCTTTTCAGCTAATGCCTATCGAGCTATCAGAGTTATTAAACTAGACTCAACCAGCTGTGTTAGGCACCAGGGTTAATCGCCTCAGGCCTCATTACTGGAATCATCCCTGAATATCACCTTTCTAGCAGGATGCTAAGGGACTCTGAACAGCAGTTAATACAAGGAAAATGTATTTGTTTCTGTGCTGCATGCTAAACTTAGTCTCTCTCTCTCTCTCTCTGTATATGTATGTGTGTATGTATATGTATATGTAAAGTGACCTTAGATTTTCCAAGTAGGCAGGTCTTCTGTTGATGAAGCCCATGTGTCATAATCCCAGTTTGCATTATCATGGATTTCAGGTAGAGGATTCTGGCCTTTGACTGTAACCCCCTTGCTTTGGCAGCTAGATAGGTGACAGACAGTGGCTCTTAGGTTGATGGTGTTAGTATATCTGAGTGAGTTCAGTTACCCCAGGGATGCTAAAGTAGCATGTATGAAAAGCAAGATGGTAGATTGGCAAGGATGATTAACTAAAAGTCCAGGAACTGTATTCTCTAAACAGTTCTGCAGCTCACTCATTTACCTTCAGCAAGTCATACAAGCCTGAAAGAATCTGAGTTCCTCCTCTTTCATATGAAAGAGTATGAAACAAGTTTCATACTTGAAACTTGTTTAAGTTATGTGAAATATCAACTGATTCAGCCCTATTACGTTAAAAACTTACTTTACTTTTTAAAAAATAGTAAGGAAGATTTTATTCAAGTCTATTGCAATAGGGGAGAGAGATTGAACTCAACTTTAGTGAAACAAATGGTGGGGATATTGACCAAGGCAGTTAGGGCATCTATATTTGATAATTGGTGCTTATGAAAGTTAGGCTTCTGCCCCGCTACAGAGACTGAGAAACAGGGACACTATCTTTCTTCATGACTACATTTCAAAAGGATAGTCCCCACGTTCTTGAAAAAGACATTCCTGGGTGGCATAATTGGCTAGAGGATGCAAAAAGGTTTATGTCTTAAAGGGGCAGAGAAATAATTTACAATAGAAAATTTTCTAAAGTAAATGCTCTGAAAAAGAGAATGGGAGGAGCCTAGACTTAGGAAGAAGCCTGTCTAAAGTTTAATCAAGTTAAGGCCATCTTGGTCAAAGTTTATACTGTGGTGCATCCTGTTACTTTATTTATTTATTTATTTGGAGACAGAGTCTCACTCTGTCGACCAGGCTGGGGTGCAATGGTGTGATCTCAGCTCACTGCAACCACCGCTTCGTGGGTTCAAGCAATTCTTCTGCCTCAGCCTCCCAAGTAATTGGGATTACAGGTGTACGCTGCCATGCCCAGCTACTTTTTTTGTATTTTAGTAGAGACAGGGTTTCACCATGTTGCCCAGGCTGGTCTCGAACTCCTGAGCTCAGGCAGTCCACCCATCTCGGCCTCCCAAAGTTCTAGGATTATAGGTATGAGCCACTGTGCCTGGCCAGCCCTGTTACTTTAAACCAACCAACTCATCCTAGGTTCCCCAGCGAGAACTCAATAATAATGAGCCCCTGAACCCCTTATTTCATCCTGTTAAGACTTGCTTTCTAGCTGCTCACAGCTCAGATCTTCCTGGCTTCTACCATCTTGGCTCTCATGAATGATGAGATGACCCCCTTGTAGAAGAAGCCTAAGATCAGACCCCTGTCTGCCCCTTCCCCACACATTGTCCTCTTGGACTTGGCCTTCTTCTAGACTCACCCATTATAACAGTCTGGCTCACCAAACCCTCCCTGATGCTATTTTTACGGCATCTCCCTGGCTCTATCAGTGAGAACTGCACAATGATTTCTTAGTGCTCAGTGATTTCATTCAGACCCCCGCCTTTAGTTAGAGAGCATGTTGGTATAACACAGGAGGTGGCCTTGTTTCTTCGTTTCTTGCTGATGAAGAAATATTCTATTTAATCTTATTCTTCAAAGTATGGTCAGAAAAAAATTAAGGAAGCATTACATTTAATATTTCGCAGCTGCCCTAACTTGGAGACTGGCTAGATTTTTAAAACATAGGCAACAACAACCTGAAAGCAAGACAAACCAAAAAACAAAACCAAAATTTCCTGAATAAAACTTAGAACACTTTGTTCTAAAGTTCATTACACGTAAAGTAAACCATAAAAGATGTGAAAATGTGTCCTGTAAACAAAAATATTTTGTGGACAGAAAATGTGGAAAATGTTTATCATGCATGGAAACATATTAAAGACTCTGAGAAATCCTGTGATAAAGAAGTCTATTTAAGTTTGCCTAACGCAGTATTTGCCACATTAATTTGACCAAGACTCCTTTGTTTATTAACACCTGTTCATATACCATAGTATTGGAGTTACGTGGAACTACTTTAAAAAAATTAAGACATCCGTAATGTACTATCTCCATCTTTCTCAACACCATCACCACCATTATTTAATATATGTCCAGTTGGCTTCTGGTTACAACACGTTGGTGATCAGAAAAAAATGATGCAGTGCTACACAAATATTGTGTCTAGACATGGAGCAGCTTATGGTGATACATTGAATGTATTGCTTGAATATGACTTAGTAGTTACCCATAGGCATCAAGTCCTAGATATGCAGAGTGTTCAGTGGTCCGCCTTATCCTTGGTTTTGTGGTTTCAGTTAACTGCAGTTAACTGTGACCAACCACAGCCAAAAACATAAGTGACTACAGTACACTAAGATATTTTGAGACAGGGGGAGAGACCACATTCACATAACTTTTATTATACTATATTGTTATAATTGCTCTATTTTATTATTGTTGTTAACCGTATTATTGTTGAGAATTTATAAATTAAACCTTATCATGGTATGCATGTATAGGAAAAATATAGTAAAAATAGAGTTCCATACTATCTACAGTTTCAGGCATCCACTAGGGGTCTTGGAATGTACCTCCATGGATAAGAGGGGACCACTCTAGTAGATATTCTGGGAAAATGATCAGAGTGAAAATGAGAAGACTTTTTGAGGGCTTATAATCAAATTGGAAGAAAAAAACTACCTTATCGCATACAAAATAATTTGAAAATAACTTTGAAGAAATATATTAATACTTGGAGAATATTGAGATATCTAAAAAAAGAATGGTCAGAATAAAGTGGAATTGAGATCAGAAGTAAACTGGAGACAAATACAGGAATAATCAGAAAGCAAGAACTCTGGAAGCTGGGTTAAGGCATAAAGAACTTAGCAGACTTGAGAAAAGTAATTTTACACTTGCAAAGGAAATTGCCAAAAACTGATTAGATTTCCCAGAATCCCCAAAAGAGTCAGGAATTGTCCACACCAGTTACCTCAGGAAGTGGGGTGGATAATCCTTCACCCCCAACAAAGGACCAAAAAGGGTCAACAGAGGCTGTGATTTGGAGGAGGTTGGCACAACTGAGGGTGGGGCCACTACACTAAAATGGACGCAATTAAGAAAACATGAGCATGTTCAATGCTGAGATCTCCAGCTCCCACAGGTCTATGCCAGTCTTTTTTTTCCCCAAAACAGTAGCAGGGCACTCAGGCACATATGATTGGAAAAGTCTATTCTTGGGATCTAAACTGTTCAAGAGGAAAGATCTAAACAGAAAAGCAAGGTGACAACTTAGACACAAGACAGGGGGAAAGCCTGTAAAATGAAAGTTAAAGACCAAAATAAACAGAAATAAGCAACTTAGAAGAAACAGAGACTGAACAGAGAGGAGGAAACTTCAAAATATCATTATCAAGGTCATAGTAGAGAAAGATTAGAAAATATTTTGACCATAAAACCAGAACATCCTACCATAAAAAGAATCACCCAAAGAATAACAACCATCATCTCCTCTTGAAAATTAGAATTAAATTAAAGGAACACAATAATTGACAGAATTTGTCAAAGATAAGTGAAGAAAAATTGCTAGAAAGATAGACAAAAACAAGGAAAAGAGGGAAAAAATAAGAAAATTAGACAGCCTGCCCAAGAAGTCAAACTTGTGAAAATTCTAGAAGAATAGTAAAAATGCGTGGAAAGAAAAATTAATAAAAATAATTCAAGAAAATTTCTCAGAAATGAATCTAAGTTCCCAGATTGAGAAAACTTACTAAGTGCCCAGAAAAGTGTGTAGAAATAGACCTGCACAAAGAATATCATTCTGAAATGCCAGACTGCTCAGCTCAGAGAGGAAAACATATGAACTTCCAGGAGGGAGAAAATAGGTCACATAGCAAGGATCAGGAATCAGAATAGCTTCCGACTCCTCGGAATTAACACTGGAAAGTATGAGGCTATTGGGCAATACCTTCCATCAACATTCTACAGGAATACTGTCTCCAATCTAGAATTCTCTAATCAGTCAAATTAGCATTCAAGGACAGTTATAATAAACATTTTCAGCCATGTAACGTCTCAAAACATGTGCCCATCCAAAGACAGCGGAAAACATGGGATTCAGGAAATATCCATACAGGAAAGGAGCCAAGGGAATCTTCAAGATGGTAATGAAGGAAAATCTCAGAATGGCAGCTGTCCACTCAGTATAGAGAGCAACCAGTCTACTTTGGAGCAGGTCAGAGAATTTTGCAGAAGATAAAATTGGCTGGAATACCTATGATATCTGAATCTCCAAGAGGAGATTATTAGACAATTGGTGAGGAGTTTAGTTTGGGGTTGAATTGGGGATAAAACACAGAAACTAAGCAAAACAAAACAAAACAAATAAAAACACCATTATTATTTACTTTAAGCAAAAAAGGCAAATAAGGTGCGGGGAACAAAAACTGTCTTCATTTTGAATAGCAGTTACATAGTCTTTATTATTAAACACTGATGTAGTCATATCTAGCCAGCATTATAATATGACTCTATTGGGAGGGTGGAGAGGCAGTTAAAGTGTATGTGTGTGCAGGAACAAGGGAAGGAAAGAAAGATAAATCCTCCTTCTTTATAGTAGGAAACCAATACTTACTAAGCTGCAAAATCAAGAGCAATGAAAGCATATTTTCCAGTAATCTTGAGGTAAATTTCAAAATAATCAGCTAAAAGTTTTTGACCCCAGAGGAAGAAAAATTGTAATGAGGAACAGGAGTGTTAGGGGTTGAAGGAAGTTTTTTGTTATTGTAGCAAACGTTAAAGAAACTATTTTACTCTTCAAAGTTGGTGCATTTACAACTTTGATTCAAAACAAATACTCTAAAGAAAATTAACAAAAAGAAAAATAGGCCAGGCGCGGTGGCTCAAGCCTGTAATGCCAGCACTTTGGGAGGCCGAGACGGGCGGATGACGAGGTCAGGAGATCCAGACCATCCTGGCTAACACGGTGAAACCCCGTCTCTACTAAAAAATACAAAAAACTAGCCGGGCGAGGTGGCGGGCGCCTGTAGTCCCAGCTACTCGGGAGGCTGAGGCAGGAGAATGGCGTGAACCCGGGAGGCGGAGCTTGCAGTGAGCTGAGATCCGGCCACTGCACTCCAGCCCGGGCGACAGAGCGAGACTTCGTCTCAAAAAAAAAAAAAAGAAAAATGAGGAAAAGTTTTACAGCTCATTTCATAAGGTTCTTATAATCTTGACATATATGAAAATGAATTTATTGATCAACCTGAACTATGAATATAGATGCAGAAATTTTATATAAAATATTAGCATATCTGATTTAGCATAGCAGTATTTTCTCAAATGGCACCCAAATATGTTTACCCCCAGAAATTAAAGAATAAACATTAATAATGTAACCAAATTAACAAATTAAAGTAGAAAACTTGACCATTTTAATAGGTTTAGGAAAATCATTTGATAAAGTTCAATATTTATTCAGGAAATAGACCCTTAGCAAACTAAATTTTGGAGACAATTTCCTTAATCTGATGATATTTATTCAAAACTCACATCATACATTGTATTTAATGTGACACTTTAAAAGCAATTTCATTACATTGAAAAGCATAACAAGAATACTCACTATCACCACTTCTAGGTTTCTAGCTATTGAATTAAGATTTTTTTAAAGTATAAGAATGGGGCCGGGTGCAGTGGCTCACACCTGTAATCCCAGCACTATGGGAGGCCAACATGGGCAGATCATGAGGTCAGGGGTTGGAGGCCAGCCTGACCAACATAGTGAAACCCTGTCTCTACTGAAAATACAAAATATTAGCTGGGTGTGGTAGTGCACACCTGTGATCCCAGCTATTCAGGAGGCTGAGGCAGAAGAATCGCTTGAACCCAAGATGCAGAGGTTGCATTGAGCCGAGATCGCACCACTGCACTCCAGCCTGGGCAACAGAGGTCTGTCTCAAACAAACAAACAAACAAAACACACAAAAAATATACCAACCAGCTAGGCAAACATTAAAGGACCTGACATCAAATGTTAGCAAAGATGTGGAGAAGTGAGGACACTTAAGAACTTCTGGTAATAGTTCAAATTGGTACTGCCTTTTTAGAGGGCAATTTGAACATAACTAGAATGGTTGAAAAGGTGTCTACTTTACAGACCAGGTCTTCCACTTTTAGTATGAGCCCTAGGGAAACAACAAATGTGCACAAAGAGCCATGCAGAAAATGTACGTGCCAGCATGGTTTGTAATAGCAAAAAAAACAGATATATGATCTTACCTAACAATGGATACAATGCCCTTTGGGCAGAAACATCTAATCCCATGGCATATCCTGTGTGGCTGCATTAGATATCTCCACAGCAGCTCTGGCATTTTACAGCCGTTTCACATCCAATATCATGTAAACTACATATACCCTAAAAATATCGTCCTATTCCATTTCACAGTTCTGTGCCTGTTGTCAAAATGACCAAATCATATCGTCAATTAGAATGGAGCTCAGACACCTCAGTAGTGACTGGTTCAAAGTTGAATTTCAACCAATCAAAGAGAATACAAATGTAATCTTTTTGGATATGAGCAAGCAAAGATTGACAACAATGTTAACAGAATATTTGTGAATTCTAAAAATGTCTTTTGGTTTTATGTGTTTGTACTTTGTGAAAGCTACAGATTCTACAAGTATAAATTTGGTTGGAAAGAGTCAATACCAGCAGACTCCCTGATAATCAGTGGACTCCTCCGAGCGTCCCTGGTGACCCGTCGCCTTTGAACACTTAGTACTTTTGGCAAGAACTACCACTTGGACCAGGCAGCTGTGCTTTCCAGAGCCTCTGAACATCTGTCCAAATTGTGGCACAAAACCTGCCTGTCCCAAATTGACCTCGTTACTCATTTATAAACATCCAAATAGATGATGAGGGGAGGGGAAATAATCCTCGTGCTCCACAAGGGACTGCTCATACCACTCCCTGTCAACTCTGCTGCTGGCTTGCATTTCTGGAAGACCAGGAGAGCTTTTCAAAGGGCAGCCTTAACAAACACCACATTACCACTTTGGATGCAGCGTGGACATAACAAGCCTGGAAGCAAAGAGCAGCCTTTGTCCTTTCTATTGAGAGATGATTCATATATGTAACATGAACGCATCATCCAAAGAGCTTGTTCTTTGATGCTTGTTTCCTGTTTCCTCTTTTCATGAGCAGCCCAGGTTTCCCTGTGTACTATGGGCTTTGTGAGCCCCTAAATGGTTTCTAGGGAGCTTCCAGTAGCATGAGCTGGTTTGGTAAAGCATTTGGATATTTGCCCAGTTTCCACTTCACCTTTAGATGGGGAGGAACCCAGTTGAAAGCCCTGATCAGACTCTGTGTTTCCTGTAGTTTTTAATAAAAGCCCAAGGGCAGCCTGAAAAGACTGATTTTTTTTCCTATTCAATTTTCAAATCAAATTCAAGTAACAGGAAATTAGGAATACTCACTATGAAGCGTGAGCCCCCTTTCTGTAACAAAGGATGCTTTAGAGTTAATTTTTCCCCTCTTTAAGGCAAAATTGATCCATTAGCAAGTATTAAACATTTACAGATTACCTAGCAGCAACCATTACAATAAACGGCCAATGGTGTGGACAGCCTGCATTTTAACCTTACCTCTCCCACTGCCTAGCTGTGTGGTCTTGGGCAATTTACAAAACTCCTCTAAGCCTCAGTTTCTTTACCTGTAAAATGAGGATAATACTAGTAGCTACCTCATAGGGTTATTGTGATAACTAAGTAAGTTAATACTTGTAAAGTGCTTAGAACAATGCCAGGCACGTGGCCATTGTTCAATACATGTTGGTACTATGATTACTTAGCACTTTGCCACACATTTGGGGATAAAAGAAATTATCCTACACTGCTGCTTCCCTGAAAGGTATTTAATTGAAAGAGAAGTAGCATCTATCTGAGATAGTTAGTGCACAAAACATATTCTTTTTCAGCAGCATATGCCGAGGTAAACTCCTAGGCAAATGGTTAGGAAAAAGGATTGCATCTGCCCTGCCATTTAAGTCATGTGGTTCTCAAAGAGTTAACAGAGTGGCTAGACCTGAGAGCAATGGAAATAAGAAGAAAGCCTCATAGAGAAGGTAGAAGTTGAACTAGGCCTTGAAGGTTCAGCAAAATATAGACAAGAAGAATAGTGACATGGCAAGACCATTTTAGAAGAACCATGTGAGGGAAGAGACAGATGGTGTAAACTTGGCATGGTAGGAAACAGTGAGGCAACCCTTAAAAATGGGATTTGGGTACCTCTCACTCTTTGTGGCATTGCTTCTGGAATGTGCACCTGCAATGACTTTGTTCCTTGCTTTTCCAACCAGCTACTAAATGCCCCAGTTTCTGTCCATGTTACTTCTTCCATTAGTAGTGACTTTTGTTTTACTCAACAGAACTGATGTTTCTCCCTCATAAGTACCATAAGAATCTTTCTCTAGCTGAGCAACTCTGGACATTCTTGTAAAAAGCCCTCCGACCTTACCCTGGCCCCTGGTAACCATTCCCCAGGATGGTGCTTCTGTTGGATTTGACCCCGATGAAGCAATCTTATATTCCCTTATAGAATTATTCTTAGCATTGTTTTACAATCGCTTCAACATATCTCCAGGTAAAAGATAAAGAAATTATCTAAGAGAGAACTTTCTCACCCCCAAGATAAATACCCAAACAAAATAATCTGAGCTTCCTTCAAAGTTTACTACCTCTACTACTCTCCTTTAATGGAAAATTTCATGTTGATTAAGGATCTTGAGTGAAAACAAAAAACACCTAGAAGCATGCAAGGAGAGGAAATGGTACAACAAAGGAGGGGAAGACTTCTCCTATTGGTGCCCTAAAAAAACAAGCCAGAGGTTTGCTTTACGGCAAACCAGGGAGAGATTCTTCATCTCCAAATGGGGCTTTGCAGCACCTGCATAGCATCGCCCTGTAGCGTTTCCAGTTGAATCGCAAATCTTGAGCCTTGTCACCTTCACCAATGGTAAGGCCTCTGAGTAAACTTGCTCTCCAGCCAAGTCAGGTGGATTGCACTTCCAGAGCTAGTTCACCATAAAATATCTTCCTTCCAAACTAGTCTACAGCTTCCATGCTTTATAGGAAGGGTTATGGGGAAGAGAAGAAACTCTCTAGGAGGGGAGATTTTCTGTCCAAAACCAAAGCTCTTAACTTTCAAAATGGGTATATTTTAAGCAATGTTCCTTCCCCCTCCAAAATGCCATGTTCTGACAAGAGGCTTTTAAGTCAGAACAAAATCATTCTGCACAAATGCACGGCAACTGCTGCCTCATCCTTGGAAATCCAGTGATATGAATGCACTGGTAATTGGCCCAGAAAGAAAACACAATCAAGCCAACAATAAAAATGAAGACACTTTTAGCTTTTTTTTTTTTTTTTATCACAGGCCAAAGAGTTTTATATGCAAGATGAAGCAAAATACAAACATGGTCTCAGACTGCACATGCAGATCGAAGGGGCAAACCATGAGAAACAATCCTGAACTGGTTAGAGCACCTGAAGAGTACTAGGCTGGAATCTCCTCCAGTCCTTAGACATTTGTCAATATTTTAGTACCTGTAAAGACTTATGCAGTATTTCGTAAAGATAAGTATTTAATAAGTGAACAAAACCATACACTGACATCTCAGGCAATCTTAACAGAGTCAATCAGAAGAGTGAGAGGCAGAAGAATCAAGAGGGTCAATGGGGCTATGATTATGTTTATTTAGTTTATAGGAGAGAAGACCTGTAGTATTCATGATTTGATAGGTCAGTTTCAAGTATGTAAGAGGGAACCCAGTGGTCCATGGTGTAGGGAATTTTCATTAGACTCTGGCATTAATTTGAATTGCATGTGATAGTGAGCAATTGTGTGTAATCCCATCAAATGGCTACTGAGTGAACCTAGCTGATCTGTACTTGACATGGCTTTTTCTCCCCCTCTACTTATCTCTATGTATGTGTTTTATGGGATAAATTGTGTGAACAAATTTGAAGTCTCAAAGTTCCTGAGAGTCTCCTGTGATTAAAGACTTGCCCAATGGAAGAAGAAGGCAGTATCTTCAATGCTTTTCAATAAAAGGTTTGATTGGAACCAAAGGGAAAAAGATGCAGGAAGGAAAATTTAAACACCAGAACAAGCTTTCTTCTAGGGTAGCTTGATGATATTCAAGGGCATCCTAGACAGCCACATTCCCAAGAGTTTTGTGGTCAAGGGAACTATGACATTGGTCTTCATACATCCAGTACTTAGTGCAGTGCCTAGCATGTAAAGTCTCCTGGTGAAATCATAAAAGAGTAGTGCTAATAAGGCTCTTTGATATCATCTCATCCAACCACACCACTAACATATGAGAAAAAGGAACCCAAAAAAGGCTAATTGAGTTTATCATTGCCTCCCACTACAAAATGGTGGGTACAGTACTAGACCCCAGGTCTTTAAGTGCCATCCCAGCAGTATTCCCAATAGGAAACCACTTCACATTTATGGTCATAAAAAACACTCTTCAGGCTGGGCACAGTGGCTCATGCCTATAATCCCAGCACTTTGGGAGGCCGAGGCAGGTGGATCACTTGAGGTCAGGGGTTCAAGATCAGCCTGGGCAAAATGGTGAGACACTGTCTCTACTAAAAAATACAAAAAATTAGCCAGACATGGTGGTGAGTGCTTGTAATCCCAGTTACTCAGGAGGCTGAGGCAGGAGCACTGCTTGAACCCAGAAGGTGGAGGTTGCAGTGAGCCAAGATCGCGCCACTGCACTGCAGCCTGGGCCACAGAGCAAGACTCCATCTCAAAAATGAAACCAAAAAACTCGTGAGTGTTACATATGCCACACATATTAAGTGGTTTCTTAAGCTATTTACTATAATTTCCTTGAAAGAAGGAGTTATTTTAGGGCATGGTGAATTGGAATTCTTTTTTAACACCAGCTTCACCATTGCATCCCCTCCACAGCAGGGGTTGACATGGTAGGCATGAAAAAGGTGCAGAAGGGATCCATTTTTTCCAAAGACTTAAACATCTCATCTAAAAAACTGGATTTCAAAAACTGAGTTGGAGGTAGGGGGCTGTCATTTCCCAATTCACCCTCTTGTCTGACATAGGCACACGAGAAGTTTCAACCATTTATTCAACAAGCGTTTATAGCATCCTTTGTTTGCCAAGCCCTGGGCACTGTGATTGGTGCTGGAAGGCGGCGAAGAGAAATGAGATGGTGAGTCTGGCCACTGGTCCAGAGGAGAGATGAGACAACCACTTGCATGCATAATACATGTGTTGAGGAACAGACGGAGTGCTAGGGAAGAGCCAAAAAGGGAAAGACCTCATCTCTTGGGAGATAATCAGGAAAGTCTTCTGGGTCTTTGAAGGATGAGGAAGATTTGCAGATGTGGATTAAAGACCATTCCAGGAAGAGGGAACTGAGTGGGCTAAGGTATAGAGGCTGCAAAGCTCTCATCTGTATGTAAAATACTAAACCAATCTGTCAGAAATGTAAGATTTGTGAAGAAAAAAAGGCAAGCATGGATAAGTTGTTGGTGCTAAATTATTGAAACTTTGATGTAGTTAAGGAGCTTAGAGAGTTTAGGGAGGCACTAATGGTTGCTAAGTAAAGAAGTGATTGAGCAGTAATATGACAATGTTGAGCTGGCCATATCGTAAAGGTCAGTGTAGTGGACACTCTCAATGCTCTGCCAAGTGCCCAGGTCCCCTCAGATTGCTTTTGCTCTCTCTGATCCCTCCTCTGACCCCACCATATGTCCACCCCAAGATTTGTATTTCTGCTTGTAACAGCTCACACCTGTGACTTTATTCGGATGCCTGCCTTGGGCTACAGGAGGTACTTTGACAAAACAAGCAGAGTGCTAAAAATACTGGGAATTAACATCCCTTGGGGGTGGCCCTTAGCCAGTGATTGACAGTGTGAAGATATGAAGGCCCGGCTTTCTTCCCTTCAGTTGGCACAATCTCTAAAGTATAATTTACACTCCAGAGCTCCCCACAGGACCAGGCTGAGGCTAAGATTTTGCGTGAAAGCCCATCCTGTGTAGTTTCTTCGCATTACCTGTCTTGCTTCTTGCACTTCCTTACCAGTTTCTCTCAGAAGCCCTTCTGTAATATGTTATTTGTTCATGGATCCTCAGAGTTGACTTCCAAAGGACAGACAGGTTGGAGCCAGAGAAATAGATGTTAAAGGAAGCCAGCTACAAAACTCTAGGCAAGATGTGGTAGGACAGCAGAGTTAGATAAAGGCAGGAAAGGGGAGCAGAAATAACCCAGAAACAAATGGATGGGACCTTTAGAATACAGAGTGAGGAGAAGTGGGAGTCAAAGAAGAATCTATCATTTTAAACACAGGTAACAGGATTCTATTAAAAGATTTGGAGAACCCTAGAAAGTACAGCTTATTAGGCAGATGAGATAGGTTTACCTTGGAGTTGTTGCTTCTGCAGTAACAGGTAGAGCACACAGCATGAATGCTGAGCAGCTCCAGCAAGGATCAGGGCTGGAAATCTTGCTTGGACAGTCATAAGCACTGAGTTATTCACTGAAGCTATCAGTTAGGAGAAACTTCCAGTGATAATTTGAGCTTTGCATTCATGTATGGAGGTCCCCAAAGAGGAAAATACGCTATAAAAGTCTTGGCCTTTGGAAAACCAAGACCAATACCGGCAGTGGGCCAAAGTTTGGGATGAATCTGAGCTCAGTTCCATTCCAAAGGCTATTTTTAAAAACGTCCTTAGTGAGCATTCCACCTAGGAACTAACATCTATTCTCTTAGCCCCTTCCCTCAGAGGCGTGGCCTGATGCACACTGGAGAAGAAGCTGTGACAGTTCTGGAGAATGTCAATCTGAAGCCAGCATTGCCTTTGAAGGATTCACCGGGGAATTTGTAAATGAACCTGTTTTTTAGTCTAAAGATCTTATCACAGGATTTTAAGGCTGGAAGAGACCTGAGAAGTCAGCTAGGTCATTTTACAGATGAAGAAACTGAGGCTGAAAGTTGCATGCCCATTCATAAGTGGATCATGACCAAGGAACTCATGCCTCCTAAGTCCAGTCCTGGACACTTTCTTTGCCCAAAACAGTGCCCACTCTCCTCCCTGTGCTTTCCATCCCTGACCTGGATTGCTATTCGCCTCCTGATCACTGTGTGGAAGGCTCTTTGCATAGAGTAATTTTTCCAAACAAAATGATGAGTTGTGTCTACTTGAGCATCATAGTACATCATAGGACCATTTTTCAGGATTTACTAAGATAATGGATGTGAACATGTTTTAATGTTATAGAACGCTATTCAAACATACAACAATCTCAAACCATCTCTACTTTCTGGCTCAGCTCCTGACTGATTATTAGAGATGTAGATTGAGATCATGAAATAAGGTGAAGCAACCAGACCTGTGAGGGGACAAGCACCCTTCCTTTAGCTTCACTTACACAGGACTCCAACCGACCAAAGGAACAGTGTGCCTGTCTATCAAAGGGAATCACATTCAAACCCAAGTGCATGTCCCTGCCATGAAGTAATCAAGCCCACTGATATGGTTTGGCTGTTTCCCCACCCAAATCTCATCTGGAATTCCCACGAGTTGTGGGAGGGACCCAGTGGGAGGTAATTAAATCATGGGGGGGGGTCTTTCCCATGCTGTTCTCTTGATAGTGAATAAGTCTCACAAGATCTGATGGTTTTTAAAAGAGAAATTTCCCTGAACAAGCTCTCTCTTTGCCTGCCATCATCCATGCAAGACATGACTTGCTCCTCCTTGCCTTCCGCCATGGTTATGAGGCCTCCCCAACCATGTGGAACTGTAAGTCCGTTAAACCTCTTTTTCTTCCCAGTCTCAGGTATGTGTTTAGCGCAGTGTGAAAACCGACAAATACACCCAGAAACGCATAGAGAGCAGCAAATATGGGCTAGGCATTGTATGAGGTCTGGAGTTAAGAGAATTAAATTACAAACTCTACCCTCAGAAAGTCAGTGCAACAAGGGCAAAAACATATAAAGAAACAGCCAAAATACAATGTAACATAGTGCTTTGATGGGGAGTCATGCAAAGTCCAGTAGTGGCAAAATGAACGTGCTGACTCACTGGGAAAGGAACTGATTCGCAGAGAAGTTAGTGTTTTACATAAAACTTGGATGAGCTGGGATGAGCCAGACAGGTAAGGTGGGGATGAAGGATACTCAACAACAATGAGCAAAGGCAAGAAAGTGGGTGGTACTTTGCTGCTTTCAAGAACTATAAGGGATTTATTATCCACAGATACATATATCCTAAGTGAGTGAATGAAAGGTTGAGTGAATGGTCAGTGTGTAATAGCAATGGAAGATATGATTAGAACAGGAGAAAGTATCCAAATGATTGAGGGCTGCAACAATGACTTGCAGGCTTTACATACTCCAGGCCGATGGTTTTTAAAGTGTGGTATCTAGACCAGCAGCAGCATCACCTGGGCAATTGTTAGAAATGCAAACCATCAGGTCCCCAGGCAAATCTATTGAATTAGCAACTCAGCGGGTGGGACCCAGGGATCTGTGTTTTGGTGAGATGCGCTGGTGATTCCAATGGGTGTTCGAGTGAGAGAGTCACTGCTCTAGGCACTGGGGAGAATGAAGATGCTGAAGAGGATTTTATAAGGACAAACAGCTGCATTGATTTATTGGGGCTAAAAGGGAGGAGAAGCAGCATTGACTTCTCGCAACGAAAATGCTAGCTCGATTCTCCAGAAGTGCTCAGCCAGAGCCATCTGGGGTCCTGTCTAGGTCTTTCCAAACAAGCCCTCCTATCTCATCGGGTAAGTAATCTTGTAGAAACAGCACCTCATTACCCTCCATCAAAAGGGCAGTGAGGAATCACTTTTCATTTCAGAGCTAGATGACTGGAAAGATTCATCTGGGGCAATCGCAGTAGATGGCAGTGATTTAAGCTAAATTCTGTTCTGGAGGACAACTGAACTATGGGACAACTTGTGTAAAGTTAGACTGAGGCATCAGCAAGGAGGTTGAATGGTGCACTCATGCCTGAAATGGCAGGAATTAAATTCATTCATGAATCCTCTTTCAAACCAATTTATATATTGAAGAAAATGAAAGTTTGCACCTGGCTCCCCAGCTGAGGGTGAAGTCTGATAGCCCATACCTTGGTTGACTGAAAAAACAAACAATGAACAGTCACTGGCACCCTCCCCACAAAAGAACACTAATGAAATAAAATGAAAAATCAGTAGAGAAGCCAAATCACTCATAAAAATCAATTTAAGCAGCATGAGATGAGCAGAAAGCTTAAATTTAAAAAAATACAGTGAGGGCATCAGACAATTCCAGATGAAAATAAATATCTTTAAACAAGATTCTGTATAACCTTGGAAAATTATATTAGGCAGGATTTGATCACAGAATCCATGGCAAAATCCAGAGAGAGATCCGTGGCCAGGGATGCATTATACCAGATCAACAAAGGGAAAAGGAGGAATTTGAGGACCAGCACATTGAACAAGGGCTTGGGAATAATGGACAGGCAGGCTCAGAAGCTGCTTTGGTTTAGGTGTGGAAGCGTCCTCTTTCACCATGATACAAACTGCCCACTGCTCACCACCCTGACAGCTGGAGCTGGTGTGGAAGCTGGCAGACCACATAGTCAATAGGCAATTACAGTAATCGAATCTTGGAGGAAGTGACACAAGTGTAAATAGCCTGCTCCCAGTTGGCTTGTGATTAACGTGACAACAACTTGGACATGCTTCCCTCCATGGGAGCAGGGCAGCCTAGTCACTTGGAGTAAAATTGACAAAACAGTATCCTACTTTATTCACATGCCCAAATGCTCAGTTGTGTATTGGCTGGAGAAGAAACCTAGGAAGAAAGAATAGGTGGGTGCCCCTAGAAATAAAAGAAGCACCTGTTAAAAGTACCAAATATTTGCAAAAGGCCTCACATATACTTTAATTCTCTCAATCTTTTTCTAAAGCAGATGTTAGCATGAGCCCTATTTTATGATTCCTTTTTGACAAGGACATAGGCTGACTGGTGAAACAGTCTTTCCAAACAAACTGGTTAGCAGTGGCCAGGCACGGTGGCTTATGCCTGTAATTCGAGGATTTTGGGAAACCGAGTTGGGTGGATCACTTGAGGTCAGGAGTTCAAGACCACCCTGAACAATATGGTGAAACCCCATCTCTACTAAAAACCTGAAAATTAGCCAGGTGTCGTGGCAGGCATCTGTAATCCCAGCTGCTCAGGAGGCTGAGGCATGAGAATCACTTGAACCTGGGAGGTGGAGGTTGCAGTGAGCCAAGATCATGCCACTGCCCTCCAGCTTGGGCAACAGAGGGAGACCCTGTCTCAAAACAAAAACAAAAAACTGGTTAGCAGCTTATCACATGTGAACTCATACAAGTTTCTGAAATCAGATCCTAAGCTCCTCTAACCACAAGAGTAAGATAATTAAATAAATTTGCCTCTTTGGGAGAGGCAAAGGGACATATGGGTGTATAATCAAAGAAGATGAATGCAAAGCTCACTGGATCCAACCTCAGGCATCAAGCATGGCCCCAAAGCCAACAGCTCCTCAATTGCTATGGTGAGTGCCCATAGGGGTGCTTGATATGTGGAGACCCTCTAGACCTTAGGGGCCAATGTGCCCCAAGAGGGGAAAAAAATAAAAAACTGTTGCTTTCATTTGGGGGTTTATGAGACAGTGGCAACAAACTAAGAGATGTGGAGATTTTGGATATGGTTTGAAAAATGAGGCTTGCTGTAATAAGTTAGAGTGAGAGCCATTTAGGGCAATCATGATTAGAGGACATAGCTCGCTTCCCAGCAAGGCAGAGATTGGGATTTCTTAGGTCTTGCTTTACGTGAAGCTAGTTTTAAATTAGAGATAAATGGGTTGGGGGTGTGTGTGTTGTAATTAAAGCCCATGAAGGACAAGAGCAGGTATACTGGAACCAGAGCTTCCTATCGGAAATACGTGAGAGGATGCAGAGCGAGATTTTTTAAACGGAGGGGAATGGCTTGGGAGACAGGAGACTCTCATTTCCTTGATGTTGGCTGAGATACCAGAGAGAAGCGCCAGTATCACCCGGCTGTGGGGGTGAGAGGCCGAGGGGTGGTCCCTGGCTCCTTGGCAGAGGAAGAGGGCAGCCTCAGGCTATGGGTTTAATCAGCCTAGGGGGCTGTAATGCCACACTGTTCCAGTGCAGTTTCAGAGATCCTGCTGACAGATAAATGCTTGGAGAGGCTGAAAGGGTCAGCCAGCAGACAGAGGGTGAGGACCACCTCTACCCTATGAGCCATCAGATCCAGGGAGAGATCTTCTAATGGCATGTCAGAAGCAAGTCCTTTCACACCCCTTAGGAGGAGATTCAGGAGACTGGGACTGTGTCTGAGGAGGCCCAAATGCCGCCAGGTATTGCTCATTTTGCCTCTTCCCTAAACATTGCTTCCTTGAGAAAACAGCCCTATAATAACTTGCAGGGACAGGGAAGATATTTTATTCTTTTTATTGGGCTGAGACCAATGTAGGGGAGATGAGGAAGGGGCAGACGCTCTGCTAAGAGGTTAAAGGCAAACTCAAATCGCAAAAGATGGCCAGGAGTTTCCTGCAGGAAGGCGTGTAATCCTAACTGGAGGCCACTTGTACAAATGTCATGGCAAGAGTGGGAGAGGAAAGGCTAGCAGAGAGTTAAGTTACTCTGTCTCCTTCAATATGAGAGAAATTAAAGTTGTGAACAATGGAGAGAAGACATCCAGTGTCACTGGGGACCTCCATCAGTCTGGGTCAGGGATAAAAGGTCACGGCTGCCGGGCACGGTGGCTCATGCCTGTAATCCCAGCACTTGGGGAGGCCGAGGCGGGCAGATCACAAGGTTAGGAGATCGAGACCATCCTGGCTAACATAGTGAAACCCCGTCTCTACTAAAAAAAAAATACAAAAAATTAGCCAGGTGTGGTGGCGGGCACCTGTAGTCCCAGCTACTCGGGAGGCTGAGGCAGGAGAATGGCATGAACCCAGGGGACGGAGCTTGCAGTGAGCCGAGATAGTGCCACTGCACTCCAGCCTGGGTGACAGAGCGAGACTTCATCTCAAAAAAAAAAAAAAAAAAAAGTCATGGCTAAGATGCCAAGGAAGGAAGTTACGAGAACAAGAATGTTGAAGGAGGGACTTCCTGTTGTTTGTTGTGGGGTGTGATGTAAACTTCCTCTTCAAATCTTCTTCAGACTCTAGGTGCTTATGGATGCTTTTCTGCAAGTGAATTATTATTGGATGTCCTCTATTATTGGGTATGCTGAGTTCTGCCATTTGCATGGACACAGCCTGACGATTCAGGGAACAACTGCCCCCTGGGTTACACATGGATCATCTCATTTAACATTTTCAGGAATTTTGTGGAGTAGATGCTGTTATCATCACTTGCAAAATGAGGAGCCTGAGCCTCCAGGAGGTCTGGTACTTTATCTAAGAAGCTGAACCAAGATTGCACCAAAATCTTGGCAATGCTGAAGCTCCACCTTACTCTACCTTGGTATTAATGGTTCTTGGGTCAGCAGCATCAGCCTCACCTGGGAACTTTGTTAGAGACACAAACTCTCAGTCCCCTCCCAGACCTCTTGAGCCAGAAACTCTGGGAGGTGAGGGAGGCAGCATCTGTGCTTTAATAGGCCTTCCAGAGGATTCTGATGCACACTGAAGTCTGAGGACCATTGATCGACACTACGGCGCCTCTCAGAAAGCCCGTACAGCACTTCAGGTTTGATGGCTCTGTGACTCATTGCCAGGGAGATGGCATGCCACTTGACAGCTTGAGGTGTCTGAACGAGCAAAACCTGCAGAGACACAAAATTCAGTCACAAAGCTGTGAAATGAGATACAACCCCAAACCTCAGAAGGACTGATGGGATCCCACGGTGGGGAGTGAGTAGATGTGATGATAGCCAGTTTGAAAGTCAAGGCAACAGTATTGAAACTTTAACCAGCTGGTTCCAACATCACCCTGCCTCCAGGCCACCTCTGCAGTATCTATTGTGGAATATGGTTGTCTGCTCTGAATTTTGTGTTTTGTCATGTCTATAGACTGTCTTGGAAAATGGGGGAAGCAGATCTGTCAAATTTTTAAATATATAACACATACATAGCTCAGGAAACCTGAAATCTGGGCTGAGCTATAAAAAAGTGGGTGGTGTAATGGAGCATCTCTTGGTTTTTGAGCTGTAAATTCTGGTTTAATTCTCTGACTGTTACTTGTGTGGTCTTAAGCATCTCACATAACAACACCTATGTCTTGAATTTGTCAGAGGAATGAAAGATAATATATGAGGCGATGCTTTGTAAAATGTAACATCATATGTTATTATTTTAATTCCACTCTCCCACCCTCAACCTTCAAACTCTACAAATATGTGACTGGTTCCTTCAAATTTTCCCTCTCTCTAGAGTCAGCAATTGAAAATGGGTGTTAATCTTATCAATGAATCTTCGTATTCTCTTATGCCTCCCAGGTGACCCTGTGTCCTTACATGGAACATGCTAGAGAGAGCTGGGACAGGCCAGCAGATGGAGGAGATGTTTCAGTCCTGGGGGCCTTTTAGCCAAATTCCCTACAGAGAGGTCACATTGGTTTTGGAGTCAGACAGTGGCACTTTGAAATCCTGGTGTCCATTCTTACCACCATCCATCCCCTTTACTTGTCAGGAAACAGAGCCCAGAAAGGGAAGTGGCCCATCCAAGTAGCCTATTTCTTTATTTGTAAATTCTGAACTGGGGTGTCTTCCAGTGAAGTAATGGGCCCTGCAGAAGGTACTGTGAGAGCAGTAGCTGCCAAAATGACAGAGGGAGCTGTCCTTGGAGGAGGTGCTGGTGTGAGGCAAGAGCACCTGTCCTGACAGTAACACCAGCCCCATTCCTCCCCTGGGTGCTGATGTAGGCCATTCCTCTGTGGCATTGGTCCCTGACTAAAACTTGCTCCTGGCCAGCAGCTTTCTCCAATTATATTCTGTAACTCAAGGGTCTGCTGGATTGCAAGTTGACATCAGGTCTGGATGGAACATATACAAACATTCAGAAAGAAGAAATTTTTGAATGCAGTATGCTTACCATTTGTTTATAACCTTTGAAAGGTAGCATGGTAGTATAAAGAAGGCTAGCCTTAGGCAAAATGAAGACAGCCTGGAATTAAATTAAATACTATTCGTCATCATCATCATAATTAGCATTTACCGGGTTCTTACTAAGCATCAGGTATGCTGGGTGCTTTCATGGATTATCTCATTTCTATTTTTCAAAGAGTCCTATGAAGTAGGTACAAACATTATCCCCACTTTAAAGATGAGAACAGTGAAGCTTACATATGGGAGTCTCAGGTAAGTGATTTGCCCAAGGTCAGGTGGACTTGGCATGAACCAACACATGCACCACACAGACTGCAGGGCTCAAAAATCATTTTTCTCACTTTGCTATTCTCTCTACAGGGGCCACTCCTTACAAGCTGAGTGACTTGGGTCACATTAGTTCACCTCCCGAATGCCATCTAAACACATCAAAATGGCAGTAGTCCAGTAGTCCTCACAGGGTTGATGTAAGGATTAGAAAAGAATATAAAAATCACTTTGTTAACTTACTAGATGTAGAACTAATTACTATTATTGCTAGCTTACTTATCAAAGAATGAAGAACACACTTTCTGTAGCGCAATTAAAGCCAGGATACAGTAACAAGACTAGTAGCAGAAGGCCTAAGGTAGAGTAAGTTACTACAACTGTTGCATGAACAAATTAACACAGAACTTCCTATAAGTCAAGTCAAAAAGAGAAGATATCTTTACAGCTCTCACCAGCTTATCAAAGGAGAAATGACACATTATCAGGAAAGACCACACCATAGAGGTTGCCTATGGTGGTAGTCGTACAAAATTTTGCAGAAAGTTTTTGAGTGATCTTTCCTATAAAAGTTGAGGGAGGCCAGACATAGTGGCCCACACCTGTAATCCCAGCACTTTGGGAGGCCGAGGCAGGAGGATCACTTGATCCCAAGGGTTCGAAACTAGCCTGGGCAGCATAGGAAGACCCCATCTCTATAAAAATTTAAAAAATTAACCAGGCATGGTGGAGAATGCCTGTGGTCCTAGCTACTTAAGAGGCTGAGGGGGGAGGATCACTTGAGTCTGGGAGGTCAAGGCTGCAGTGAGCCATGGTGGCTCCACTGCTCTCCAGTCTGGAAGACAGAGAGAGGCTCTGTCTCAAGAATAAATAATAGTTGAGAGCTTCGTTTTCATTTTAGGAAGGTGTTTTGATGTTAAAATAATTCAGTCAATGTATGTGTAGCTTTCTGCTACCTTAATAGAGAAATGAAATCTATTTGAGGAAAAGTTTATATTTGCTCTCAGCAACATGGAAGGATTTTAAATATAGAGCCTTTTCCTTTGAAAATATGGGTCCAAAATCTCTCTAAAACTATTCTTCCTTCTGCCTCCCTGTATGCAAATAAAGGAGGACTTCTACAAGAGGATTGCCTTCTTTAAGAGAGGTGCGTATCAAACCATGTGCCAGGGAAAGGGCTCTGTTCAGTGAAGGCAACCAAAACAGCAGCAGAGAGACAACTGAGGGAAGTAAGGCTCAGTGAGGCAGAGGAGCTCGCAGGAAGCAGAGTGGCTGCACGTCCGCATGCAAAGGGATTTGGGTAGAAGAGGCACAGGCTTGGTTTCTGTAGCTCCAAGGAACAGAACTAAGATGAACAAATGGAAACTACCATTTGTACCAAATGAATGGTGACAGACTGATTTTATCACAACATACATAGCGGTTATCCTGCCCAGGATGGACCTCTTGGGTGACCTTCTGAAAAGTCAATTTGCATTCATATTTTCATGGTGATGACATCTCTGGGCATTGGAAGTGGAATGGGGAAGAGGACACTAATTTGGAGCAAATGGAAGTACTTTCCTCTTCTGCAACCTCCATCATGAGCTTTGGGATGCAGTATAACACAGTGCTGAGGGCGTGAGCTCCACCACTGAATTCCCTGGGTTCAAATCCAGGGAATTTGCATACTAAGGTTGATGGATGGTCATACTTACTTATTGGGATTGATAGCGCTTGTTCTCTATATACCAATTCCCACTGAGGTCCATTTTCAGCTCTCTCTGCTGTGCTCAATATCCAAGAGGCTAAGATTTATGGATTGCATCACCTGGCTCTTGGGCCCTCTGATTTCCATGGGGCTTAGCCAACGTCAGGTGGAAAAAAAGGGGTCAGGAGGTCAGGATCTTCATCACCTCCCAAGACATCCATCCATTCCATACTCACTGAGATCTTAATTTTGGAGGTGGATGCTGTCTTCTTCCACCACAGCTCCTGTAGGGAATCTGCTTCTCTTCACAGCTTGCACCTCTAAATTCTGCGAACGCTGTTATCTCCCCTTGCTCCTTCCCTGTCGTGATGAGTAGTAATGATTCCCATTTTTGGTAGTCTATGGCGCTACACTATTCCTAGTTGGTTCTCTTAATCCTGACTACACATTTACAGGGATAAATAACTCCTTCATTAAACTCTCTTCAATTATATGAGTGTGCCATCTGTTTCTGGTAGGAACTCTGATTGATGCAAGTTTGTAAATAAGTTAATGTGCTTAGACAGCACCTGACACTTAGTAAGTGCTCAATGTTACAGAGTATTATGACCAACAGCAGCGACATCCCAGGGCTCTACACTCTGCCTGATAAACCACTGAGATCTCTTGTGGGAGCAAATTAACTGGAAGTACTTATTTGACTTGAAAGGACTAGAAAAAAAGAGGGAGCAGATCCAGAAGGGAAAAGAAAGGTCAGCTCAGAGTAGGAAGCCTCAGACAGGAGCATCTGCCCTGCCATTGGGTCCATCAGTAGCACGAGGCCCAGCACATGCTGAAACTAAAGGGTGGATTCAAGGTTGCTGGAGAGACCCCCGCAAAAAGAAGCAATGGCTGCCTGAGAGGAACCATCTCAGACCCAGGCAAGCAAGGTTTCTCTGGGCACCTGCCTGTGTGTTGTGGGATGGGATTTGTCAACCCCTGGTTCAACAGCAGTGTGAACCCAGCCACAGCACCTTCAGTCACTTGTATGTAGACCCTTAATGGGAGAGAGAGGAGCTCCAGGACCTGCACTTTGGAAACAGACTGGGAGCATCATTATACTCTGAGTAGGGGACCCAGGGGAGCAAATCACCCTGTAGCTGGTGGAAGAACTTCTGACAGTAGGAACTGGCCCAAGAGAAGTTGTGCTGCTCCAGAGATGTTTCCGCTTCACTACATGTGTATGAGAACACAAGGCCACCATTTCAGAAGAAGGCTGTGTCACTCGGTTAATAGATGGTGAGGTCAAAGTGGGTAATAGCTGTGGGGAAGCATCCGATGCTGCAGCCAGCTCACCAAGGCTGTGCCAGTCGATTGTGGGAGATCCTTCCCATCTCTGCCTTGAGTGACGCCATGTTGGTAGTTTGAAATCAGCCATGGCGGGAACATTTACCTCCTGGAAATCAACAAACACTACACATCTGGCTTTTGTTTCTGTTCTTTGGTTTTTCATGTTTGTTTCCGGAGAACTAGTTTGCCAGGACATCTCTTTAAGGAGCATCCCAGGGCTATTACCAGGTAGGATCTGTTTCCACTCTGAGGTTTGAAGGAGCTAAAGGAGGCAGCAAGTTACCAGAACCTCCAGGCAAAGAGCCTTTGGAGCAAGGCCTCCTGAAAGGAGCTGAGGCCCTGGTAGAGAGACACTTATGTCTTTAATCCATCTTGAATTAATTTTTGTATATGGTGATACACATACAGGGATCCAGTTTCATTCTTCCACATATGGATAGCCCCAAAGGAAAATAAATAATTCTACCAAAAGGACATGTGCACCTGTATGTTTATCACGGCACTATTCACAATAGCAAAAACATGGGATCAACCCAGGAGCCTATCAACAGTGGATTGGATAAAGAAAATGTGGTATATATATACCATAGAATACCATGCAGCTATAAAAAAGAATGAAATCGTGTCTTTACATGAATGCTTTACATTCATCAAGCAATGTCTGTGCAGCTGGAGGCCATCATCCCAAGCAAACTAATGCAGAAACAGAAAACCAAATACTGAATGCTCACACTTATAAGTGGGAGCTAAACGCTGGGTACACATGCATGTAAAGATGGAAACAGTAGACACTGGGGATTACTAGAGTGAGGAGAGAGAAAAGGGGGCAAGGACTGAAAACTACCTTTTGGGTGCTGTGATCACCACCTGGGTGCCGGGTTCAGTCACACTCCAGACTTCAACATCATTTAATATACCTTTGTAATAAACTTGCACATGTACCCTCAATTCTAAAATAAAAGTAGAACAAAAGGAGATATATATAAAGAGACACAATCCATGGTAACTCCACAGGGAATGAGCCAGGGAACTATTTACTGAACTTCACTCTGCACCCTCCTGCAGGGCTCCCCATTGACCATACCCAAGGAGGACAGAAGGCCAAGAAGCCAGTAGATAGAGTTCAAGTTCACACAGGTGAGCACACCAGGACTAGAGGGTAGTGCTGGACAGCAGATCTACAGCAACAACAGCAGTCATGCAATGCCTGTGCTAGGGGAAATTCACAATATAACATCATGTTGTAAACCTCAAACATATACAATTAGATTTATTTTTCTAATGTAAAAAAAAATTCAAAGAAAGCAGGAGCTGGCCCTGAAAATTTTGAGCCCTTGCAACCTGAGAGTCTGATCAGAGAGTAGGTTTTTCTAAGATCGAAGCGTTCTGGTGGGTGTTTGAGGTGAAGGGAAGGATGCGGTGGCAGGCAGAGAAGGGAATCCAACTGTATGGAAACCAGCTAGCCTGCCTCAGTCTGATCCAGCCCAGCCCAGCATGCCAGTCGGAAATTGACTGAGGACCCCACACCGCCCCACCATCTCTGGAAATGCAGCCCTTGTGCTGTTGGAATTCATAACGAATCCCTTTTCTTTGGCTTCTGTTATTTAGCACATTTCTTACTAGAGGAGAAACATAAACATTTGCATGCCACATCTAATACAATTATAAGGTCATTACACATTCTGTAGCACAAAACAGCTGTTCCAAAGATACTTATTAGAATTTAACAGAGTTTTATTTGTTTGGGGCAAAAAAAAGCAATCTTTTAAATTATGATTTAATGAGACTGTTAAATGTTCATTACCAAGCGATTACTTATTAAAGCTGCATGGAGCTTGGCTGTTTGAGTTCATAAGAGGTTAACTGAACTTTTCTCCCTACCCCAGCCCTCCCCCTACACCACACACATTCACACACATGTACATACAAGAACGAATCCACATGTTTTAATCCAAGCCCTGTTTTCTCCCAAATTATATCCTTTTCTTTTAATAAAAATTTTATAAATCCAAACAGACGTAAACCCCAGATTTCTGTGGCTGAGTTGGCTTTTAAGTCAAATTCATGAAGAGTCTATGTAAAAATACCTTGGCTTTTAAAAATCTTCTTCCCAGCATCTTTTAAGAGGGATGTGTTTGTATTGCATTTCACCAAATAATAAAAATGTCTATGACCAGGTCCAGTATTTGGAGTTAAACATATATTGTATAAGCTGCTGAGGGTTGATATTATTTCTTACTGGGTTAAGAAATTCCTCACAGCCATATTTTCTGGAATGAGGATTGAGGGTGGAGAAGAAGGAAGGATTTTGCCTGATGACCTACCAGTGATCTAATACAGATGTGTCATTTTGTCAGGCTGCAATACTGTAGTAGTTAATCCACCAGCATTTAGAATAATTGCTGTATCCTGCAGAAGCTGTACTGTGGCACAATGTATCCCTGGAATTCATAAGTAGGTTGTTTAAATGCAAAATAATTATTAAGCACTCATTCTTGAAATTCATCCTGAGATAAGTAGCCCTTAAGAAAATGTCTAATACAAAATGACATTTGGGTTTTAGAATATATAACCTTTTGTATTAATGGTATCCCAAGGTGTTTTACATAGTAATTGGATGGTAGTGTGGTAAGTATTTCAGAAAGTGAAATGGCTCTTGGGACTGAAGTAGAGGTTTAGCTATTCTTGGATTTCAAGTTGGAATTCACGGACTATGGGGAGGTGTGGTGGAATGCCAGGCTGTTTAAAAGTAGCTCAAGGCCTTCTTGAAACTTCATTGAAAACGTCAGGAAGCAAAAGGGGTCTCAGAGATAAAAATGAACAGACTCCTCTGTGACAGATGAGGAACCCAGGTACAAAGGTAAGTTAGAAGCCCACACTGCGCTGGAACCCAGGTCTCCAAGTGAGAGGACCTGACAGGATATTAGTTCGGGGTTTACATTTCAGCTCTACTGGGTCCTAGCTGGGTCACTTAGTGTGAATGACTTCATATAGCTGGGCTTCCATTTTCTCATCTGCAAAATGAGAAATAACAATATCTGCTAGGGCTAGGAGAGAGGTAAAAATAAAGTAATAAGTACAGTTGCTGGAGCATAGTAGGTGCTTCATAAATGATCATTATTATAAATCCATGTTGCCATAAATCTTTCCTGTCTGAACATTTTTAGTATTGATTTGCAGCACTTATCATATTAATACAGTTACGTTTAACAATTACAAGTTATAATTAGGCCATATGACTCATCCAACTTTCTATGTCCAATTCTCAGCACTCCAGCCGCACATCAAGAAACAAATCAAAATGCAATTAGATGCTGACTAGATACTAAATAGAAAGTGTGTAATTTATTGTCTCTTAGAAGATCATATTGTGAAAGTGAATTGATCTCATGTCAGTAATGGAAGGGTTGAGACTGGGTTTGTGTCAAGTATGAAGAAGATTAATGTAGATGCTAATTTGACATGTTTGGTGGGAGAATGTCTTAAATTACAATGGATGAGTATTAAAAAGTCCAACTACACAGCAATAGTCTGAGAAACTTTGCTTCATATATTTGAACAGATATTGTACATTTTCTGTATGTTAAATGTATTTTATATAAACCACTACCACCAATTTAAGTATGTAGAGGCTCATATTTAATCCCTGTAAAAATTCAAGATAATTATTAATTTTACCAAAGGAGTCACAACCAGAGGGTTCTTTGAAATGTGTCTCCCTAGTGTAAATAAAGTATGATTTGACTCATTTTAAAATCAATTTACAAGTAAAATTTTCAGAAACACATCTGCTAGGTAAAGCAAATTCTGCCAGTATCCTGCAATAAAAGTGACAGTGATATGCTCAGTTTTTATAATGGATAAAATTATGTGAGCAGAGAACATAATTATGTATTTTAGAAAGCACATAGAAGTAAGTATGTACTTATAAACCTGGGCTTTAAAAATCACATTTTAAATTGCTAAGTTAGCTTATGAAACTATTCAGTATTTACATATTTCTCCAAGTTGGCCATCTTTTAGGCACAAGGTGGGTCATTCCACAAACATTATGGAAAATCTGCTAATTGCCACACCCTGGAGGCTGAGTTGAAGTCAGAGAAAAGCATTAGAGAAGTTGCAAGCCATTTGGACATTGGTGGCCTAATTTAATCCTTCCACAGCTCTATGGACTGGCATATCATTCTTTCTCATTCTACTGATGAGAAAATTAAGGCTCAGAAACTGAACCTTAATTTATACAAGCTCACAAGGCTGTAATTCTGGGTTGACCTCCTAAATATTTCTCAAGATAAACTGCTCCCCGCTTCTTCTCCCACCTCCCTGGTTCAGCTCAGTAGCATCTCTCAGCTCAGTTATTGCAACAACCTCCTCTTCCTGCCTTTACCTCCAGCCTTGTTCCAATCCATCCTTCACAAATCTGACCCTGCCACTGTCTGCTCAAAGTCATCCGTGGCTTCTCATTCCCAGTAGATAAAGTCCAAGTTCTGTCACATGCATTCAAGACTCTTCATCATTTGCATCTTTGTATGTCTCTACTCTTCTTTTCACTGCTCCCTGCTTTGGACGTTTTAATTCCAGCCACACAATCTGATTGGGGGTCTCTGCAAATGCTACATATGCCACCTCCACTCACTTGCCCATGCTGTCTCTTCTCTCTAAAATGCCTTCCCCGCCCTCTTCACCTAGCTCACCTAGGACCCTTTCCTGCCTTCCACCATCTCCCGTCTCCCCTCAGCTAGCTTTGCTGTGCCTCCCCCAGGGCTTTTATAATTCTCTGTTATCACCTTTATGCATTATTTCAGAGGAATGTAACTGACTGGACATGTCACCAGTCAGTGGTTCCTCGATGTCAGAGACTCTGTTATGTATCTATAACTCCCCATGACGTAGCTCAGTGCCTGATCTATATTAGGCGATCTGTAAATATTCACTAAGTGGATAAATGCATATCTAAATAAGTAATAAAACACAGCCCAGGGCTCTTAAATTTAAGTCTAGGTCTCTTTTCAACACCAAAGCTGACCAACATAGGACAGAAAGCTCCTAGGCCTCAAAAAATAGCAAGCTCCTCAAGTTTCCCCAAGCTGTTAGCTCGTGGTACTCACAGATCTGATAGGCATGGGAGCCACAGACCAAGAACTAGCAGAGAATAGTACCAAATGGTACTGCATGAAGTGCTCCATGGTTCCTTGCAGTACCGCTCCCACTGAAGGCTCTAGAGAAGAATCCTTCCCTTGCCTTTTCCTAGCTTCTTTTGGACTCCAGCTATTCTTGGTGTTCCTTGGCTTGTAGCTATGTCTTTCCAGTTTCTGCCTCTATCATCACATGGCCGCCTTCTTATAAGGACACCAGCCGTTGGATTTAGGGCCTACCCTAACCCAGTGTGCCCTCATCTTAATTAATTACATCTGCAATAACACTATCTCCAAATAAAGTCACATTCTGAAGTTCCAGCAGACATGAACTTGGAAGAAATACCACTCAATCCAGAAGATGTGGTATCACTCAATCCATTCTATTGATAGTACAATTTACGAAGTGGCTACCAACGCCTTCTTTACCTCCTTCCCAATCCCAGGTTGGAATGTCTGAGAACTTAGCTGGACTGCATGTCATCCCCTTGAATACCTGGTTTTCCCATGATCAGGATCATAATACTAATGCCAGACCTTTATGTTACTGACCCCCTTTTTCTGGACCCCAGTCAGCTTCCCACTCCCTACAATCGCTAATACTCTGAACTAGAGTGACCTCACTCTGGACTTTGGTCTAATAGAACTTTACATCCTGCTGATGTCCCTCTCAAAGATTGGCCCCCACATTCAGAGCAACTTCAGACTCACACCTCCCCGTGTCTGTGCTTCCCAAGTCCTGCCGTGGCTCCTATGTGCTGACACCGCGCCTAAGCCTGCAGCTCTGACTGGATTCTAAGTCCTGGCGCTCTCTGGGCTGGTCCGTCTCACCTCTCACAAAGCCCTGATTCTGACGAAGAAATATCATTTCCCTGAAGTAATTTTTCCCTTCCTAAGGCCCCCTGGGGCTGCTGTAGCTCTCATTTGTAAACTGAAATAGTCCAGATGACAAGCTCCAAATGGACTAACACTTTAACATCATAACCTTTTGGAAAGGAAAATTTTCTTGGTCGTCTTCCTCTCTTTAAGATGTTTTCTGTTGATCAGTCTGCATGCTTCCCTTTAGGGCACCTCTTTAAAATACCTACAAAGGCAAAGGCAGAGTATTCAGCTATATTTGTACCATCATTGCTGGCGTGCTATACAGGAAACGGATGTGAATTTCATCTTTCATTAACACAGTACCTATAGTCTTATAAAAATGGACCTGCTTATGAATGTGAGGTATGAAATCCATCTGAATATACTCTTCACCTTAAAAAAAAAAAAACAGAAAGCAGAAAATTTCACACCAGTAGCTTCCTCCTGTATCAGGCAATGGGGTGAGATAAGGTTTCGACAAAAATGGTAGGTATTACATAACACTCCCGTCTTCTTACAGATGCGTGCGCAGCTTTAAAATAGAAACGGGAAAGCGGTACATTGTCTGCAGAAGCAAACTATTTGAGGGAGAATAACATTCTCATTTATCCACAAATATGAAATTAACAAATAAGGGGAGGGGATGGCTGCCCTGCTGGCCATCTCAGAATGACCTGGGAGAAAGGATGGTGGATAACCAACGTTTAGGAGAGTTTCAGAAGTTACAGGAAGGGTTTCCATCACCTTGAGGGGCCAAGCTGTTTTTGAGTCAGGAAAATCTGAACGTGTGTCCAGAAGCAGAGTCTTGGCAGTCACTTTATAAATCATACCACCTACAGGAAGGATTAGATGATACCACCTGTATGGGGTTGAATGATGTCCCCTCAAAATTCATGTCCACCTGGAACCTTAGCATATGACCTTATTTGGAAGGGATCCTTGCAGATGTAATGAGTTAAGGTGAGGTCATGTTGGATCAGGATAGGCCCTAAATCGAATGACTGATGTCCTTAGAAGAAGGCCATGTGATGATGGAGGCAGAGACTGGAGAGATACAGCTACCAACCAAGGAACACCAAGGGTTTCTGGCAGGGACAAGGGAGGATTCTTCCCTAGAGCCTGCAGAAGGAGCATGGCCCTGCTGACACCTTGATCTTGGACTTTTGGCCTCCAGAAGTGTGAGACAATAAACCTCTGTTGTTTTAAGCTCCTGAGTTTCTGATCATTTGCGACAGCAGCCCTAGGAAGGTAATATACCACACCGCCCATTTTCACAAGCGGGAAAAACCAGGCTGTCTTGCTACTGCCCCAGACAAAGATGCTCCCTTGAGTCACATAAGTGCCTTCTCTGAGTATTCCCATCTTCAGGCTCGGGTTCAGACTCCTGGCATTGCTGTTTTCCTTACCCCCCATGAAGCATAGTTCCTTCAAGGTCTCAACTCTCATGAGGCTCAAACTAAGTAGTTTTGGGTGTCCTTTCATTTCTCCATTATTTGTGTAGACCCATTCATTGGGCCCATGACTATCAGCTTTGAACTCCCTCTGAAGCCCATGCTCCTGCCTTTCCTCCTTACACCACCTGCTCCCCCAACCATGGGGAAGGCTCTGCACCCACAAGAGACACTTACTGAATTTGTGTTGAGTGTGTGTTACATGCTGGGTGGGTCAATATCCCAATAAAAATTGTACAGCTTTTCATGTAGTGTCCAGGGCTTGCCCCAGTGCTGGGATGCAGATCCACATGATGCTATAACAATGCTATAACACAGCAGTCCCCAACCTTTTAGGCACCAGGAACTGGTTTCATGGAAGACAATTTTTCCATGGACGGAGGTGGGGGTGGGGGTGGGGGCGTGTCTGGGGTAATTCAAGCGCGTTATGTTTAACGACTCACCATAATGTAGAATCAGTGGGAGCCCTGAGCTTGTTTTCCTGCAACTAGATGGTCCCATTTGGGGGTGATGGGAGACAGTGACAGATCATCAGGCATTAGATTCTCATAAGGAGTGCACAACCTAGATCCCTCATATGTACAGTTCACAATAGGGTCTTTGCTCCTATGAGAATCTAATGCCACTGCTGATCTGACAGGAGGTGGAGCTCAGGCAGTAATACTCGCTGCCACTCACCTCCTGCTGTGCGCCCCAGTTCCTAACAGGTCATGGACTGATACCAGTCCGTGGCCCGGGGGTTGGAGACCCCTCCTATAACACACATTCAGTTTAGGAGGTAGTTTGGCACAATGGAAAGAGATGTCACTGTGGAGACCTAAGATGGAGAACCCAAGCCTTTGCTACCAACTAAGATTTTTCAAATAAATTAGGGATGACTGAGGGCAAATAACTTTCACTCTGGCTGGTAATTCTTAATTGGGGCCCATCTCTGAGCTCAGATCCCTTGTTACCTGTTGGCTTTATCTGTGTGCACAAATAGAGTTCATGACTCTTGGGCAAGGGGAGGGCTAAGATGTGCTACTGAGGCTCAAATTCCTGATTTTTTTGGTGAAATCATGGTAGAGTGAGACACCACACCTCTGGGCATGGAACCTCTGGAGCTATCAATGAGTGAAGAGTTTTCTCCCTGCCATGAGGTGTCCCTTCCTGTGGGTCTCTGATTCCATTCCCCACAAGCCCATGCTCCAGTCTGGAGGCAGACCCTGCCCGCCCCTCATCTTCAGCCATGGCTGCCTGCCGGGAGAGAGGAAGCATGTGCAGGGACTCAGCAGCCCAGCTGCTCCCACTCAACAGCCCATCTTCATCCCTGGTCCCCTACTTGGGGTACCCACCACTCCCAAGAGTGGAGCACTCTTAGTATTATTCCCAGCCTTCATCAAAGAACTCTACCAAAACAGGCTTATTCTTCAGTCTATATCCTGATGCTTATTTTCAGAATTGTCTTAAAATTTCTTCTAGACCACCAGGATTTCTCTCCTTATTTTCCATTGTTGCTGTGATTTCTTTTTCTCTTTGAAAAAAGTTCTTTTCATTCATTTCTAGGGATTTAGGTCAGGAAGAGGAGGCCATAGTGTGTACTCAATCTGCCATCTTGGACTGATACCAGTCCATTAAAAATTATTTAACTTCCCTATGCCTTATTATTTTTATCTATAAAATTAGAAAAACAATAGTAACCATCTTATAAACTTCCTATATGGATTTAAATGAGATAGTGCACAAAAAATGCTTAGTATGATACCCATACATAGAAGGGACAAAGATATTATTAATGTATAACCTTTGATAAGTCACCTATCATCTTTGAGCCTCAGGTTCTTCCTCTGTAACATGAGGGTCATAATGATGACTTTATATCCTGACACCAGTCAATGATTTTGTCCTTATCGCCTTCCACTTATCTTCTGAAACTCCAGTGGCAATGGATCATTTGAAGTTCTCCAAGCAGTTCATTCATTTCCATGCTTTTGTGCTTTTACTGAATTACTCTCTTTGCCTGTGATTTTCACACTGTGCCTGTACTTCCATGCTCAGGGAGGCACAACTCATCATCAAGCTTACTCAAATCTCACATTCTCCAGGAAACCTTCTCCTTAATTCAGACAGAGGCTATTGAGTCATTCAATCAAGAAATATTTATTGAGCATCACACTAGGCTAGGAGCTGGGAATCTAGCAGTGAACAAGATAGACAAGATCCTTGCTCTTGTGCAGTTTTTAAATGTTTTAAAATAGACTTTATTTTTTGGAGCAGTTTTGGGTTCACAGCAAAATTTAGGAGAAGGAACAGAGATTTACTATGTGTACCCTCTCTCCACACATGCACAGCCTCCCCCATTAGCAACATCCCCCCACCGGGGAGGTATGTTTGTTGCAGCTGATGAACCTACATTGACATCATCATAATCCCACATAGTTCATAGTTTACATTAGGGTTCACTTTCGGTGCTGCACATTCTATGGGTTTAAGAAAATGTATAATGATGTGTATCCACCATGATACTATCATACAGAGTGGTTTTACAGCCCTAAAAATTTTCTTTGCCCTACCTATTCATCCCTCTCTGACCCCTAACCCCTGGTGACCACTGATCTTTTTAAATTTTTTTAAAATGAGGTCTCGCTTTGTCACCCAGGCTGGAGTGCAGTGGCATGATCTCTGCTCACTGCAATCCCTGCCTCCCAGGGTCAAGCAATTCTCCTGCCTCGGCCTCCTGAGTAGCTGGGATTACAGGTGCCCGCCACCACCATGCCCAGCTAATATTTTGTATTTTTAGTAGAGACAGAATTTCACCATGTTGGCCAGGATAGTCTTGATTTCCTGACCTCATGATCTGCCCACCTCGGCCTCCCAAAGTGCTAGGATTACAGGCGTGAGCCACTGCGCCCAGCTGACCATTGATCTTTTTACTGTATCCACACTGTTGCCTTTTCCAGAATGTCATAGAGTTGGAGTCATGCTGTATGTTGCCCTTTCAGATGAGTTTCTTTCACTTACTAATATGCATTTGTTTCCTCCATGTCTTTGGCTTGATAATTCATTTCATCACTGAATAATATTCCATTGTCTGATGTACCACAGTTTATTTACCCATTTACCTACTGAAGGATATCAGGACATCTTAGTTACCTCTGAGTTTTTGGAAATTATGAATAAAACTGCTCTAAAAAGATGTATGCAGGTTTTTCTCTGAATATAGTTTTCAACTCCTTTGGATAACTCCATGGAGTGTGGTTGCTGGATCATACGGTAAGAGTATGTGCAGTTTTGTAAAAAAACAGCCAAATGTTCTCCAAAGTGGCATTACCATTTTGCATTCCCACCAGCAAGGAATAAGAGTTCCTATTGCTCTATATCCTCACCAGCATTTGGTGGTGTCAGCGTTCTGGATTTTGGCCATTGTAATAGATGTGTGGTGTTATCTCACTGTTGTTTTAATTTGCATTTGCCTGATACCATACAATGTGGAACATCTTTTTGTTGAAGCTAAGGTTTTAAGCCTGGCAATTTAGTCTCTTCTCTCTCTGCAACCCTAAGCCACTGAGCACAGCTTTCTCCAGAAGCACCTGTGAGTCACTCTATACCACTGCTATCTCCTGAATGCTGCAGGCACTGGAGCGGGCCCCTTCAACTTTCATTTTCTTATTAGCCAGAGAACTTGGCATTGGTAGATGCTCAAAAAATGTATGTGAGATGCCTGCACATTAAAAGACTGGCTGAAAACTTAAGCAGCATACCGGTTTAGATCATCCGTTGCTATCAGCAAGAGCAAAAAGCTATGTAGCAGCATTCTGAAGTAATAAGCAACAGGCATGTTATGTCGGTTTTCAGATCAAGTGCTGCTCTCAAAATTGCAAATTGACTTCTGTCCAGAGCCCTCTTGGAAGTTTCCTCATTTTGCAAGTGCAGCTCTTTCCCCTGCTTGACAGGGGAATGTATTGAGCACTCCCAGATGGGCCTTTCCCAAGCAGGAACCACTGGGG
Organism: Colobus angolensis palliatus; assembly: GCF_000951035.1. NCBI lineage: Eukaryota > Metazoa > Chordata > Mammalia > Primates > Cercopithecidae > Colobus > Colobus angolensis. The sequence continues at coordinate 10,298,677 of NW_012115043.1, forward strand.
CCCAAATGAATCAAGTGAAAGAGGGTGAGCAGAGTCAGCAGTGAGAGAAAGACTTCGCTGCAAGGTCAAAATCCATCTGAAAACAGACACGATGGAAGACAGACAGTTCTTCCTGGATCATCGTATAAAGAAAAGGGATGGATCAAGAAGGGGATTGCTGATGCATATCTGCTCGCTGTTTGACTAGAACATACTCTCATGATTGATTCTGTGTCTGCCACCAAAGATCAGTCTCAAGGGAATGGTGGCGAAACCCTGGCACCCAGCATCGCAAAGCTCAGTTTCCAGCCCTAGCACTACCCTTGATGACTTGAGTGAGCTTGGACTCCTGATCTCCCTGTACTTCAGTTTGCAAATTAAATGAGTGTGGTGAAACCTTCTTCCTGGTCTGCTATGGTGAAGAAGCACGGCAGCTAATATGAAATGCCTTGAAAAGCTGAAACACTCTATGAGAGCAAAGTATTAATATTTTCCTCTTAGAAGCAAGTTCTTTTTTTTTGGAGGCGGGGGATGGGTGGAGTCCGGTTTTGTCTCCCAAGTTGGAGTGCAGTGGTGGTGTGATCTCTGCTCACTGCAATCTCCGCCTCCCAAGTTCAAGCGATTCTTGTACCTCATCCTCCTGAGTAGCTGGGATTACAGGCGTGCACCACCATGCCCAGTTAATTTTTGTATTTTTAGTAGAGATGGGGTTTTGCCATGTTGGCCAGGCTGGTCTTGAACTCCTGACCTCAGGTGATCCACCCGCCTTGGCCTCCCAAAGTGCTGGGATTACAGACGGGAGCCACCCCGCCCAGCCAGTAGCAAGTTCTTAAAGTGACCCCTTGCTCAATCAACATCCTTTCCTTTTGTCTGTCTCTACTGCAGCACCTAAAAAACATGGGTAAAAATGTAGAGAATGCAGAATTGAGGGGAGCAGCATCCTCAGGAAAAGAAAGAAGCAGAGAAAGAATATGAAGGAAGCATGGGTACAAAGCAAAGGCTCCAAAAGCAGGTAATAGCTGGCTCCATTAGGATATTTTGCATTATTCAGAGCATATTTACTCCCTTATTTTAGTCTCACAATAACTGGTGTAATCTGTCTGAGTGGGATAGACATTCTGTTACCATTCGAATGATGAACAAACTGAGACCAAAAGCGAAAAAGTGTCTTGTTGGAAGTTAATGCAAGCTTAGAGTACAGCCAGCTCTAAAATAAATGTCTCCTAAATACTAGCCTGAAGCATTTCCTAATAAAGCACACATTGCTCAGAATCAAGCAAAAGTGAGTATATCTTAGGACCATAGTGCTAAGTATTAATATTAATATTCTCCTGGGACCTTAAAAAGATCTGAGGAGACAAGGTCTGAGCTTCTTGAGTCTTCATAGGCAACTTGGAAAGCTAAGACCAGCTTCCAGAAAAATGCATGCACCTCACTCACAATTATGTATACAAGTTCAAGGGCCTGCTTCAAGCCAATTTATGGATTGGGGGTTAAGAGTCTGTCTCCTAGGGTATACTTAGAGGTGTGTTCTAAGCAAACAGGCAAAATATTACTGACTATTTCGGGGATAGCTGATACATAATGGAGTCATTTTGGTGTTTTCCTCCACAAATAATACCTCAACTAACTCATGCTTCAAAAAGGAACTGAGTATGGAAACAGGAGAATAAAAAGTAGACACTAATCTAAGCAGCCTCTTCCAAAACTGCCGAAACTTTAAAGATACAGAGACAATTTTTTTTGAAGACTTCAAATAGACCCAATAGGTTATTGATTTTAGGACTTGCTGCTGCTATTACTATTATTATTTTTATTATTACTACCATTTCTGCAATTTTAGTCACTCTTACTCCCCACACTTAAGATTTTACTTAAGTAATGGGAGATAGGAAATCTGAATGCAAAATATTGAAATTTTCAAAACTTTTTGCTCAGGGAAGTATTAGCTTGTAGTTTAAAAGATCATCAACTACTAATAAGAATAGTTTATTCTCATGTTTGTAAATTGACATCATGACAAGATGACAAGTTTAGAATGCACTACAGTTGCGGTTTTTCCCACAACAGGTATAAATTCCCACAGCCATTCCATTAAGCCTTGGATTTAAACATTTCTTTTTTCTTTTTTTATGTAACTCTTAAATGTTAATCCCTTCAAACTAAATAAATAAATAAGCAAGTAACACACTGAGCAAAATCTTGGTTCAGTGGTATGTGAACTTCATGATTAAAGACCAATTTGGTTTATTCCATGTGAGGTCTCTTTACTAGTTAGAAATCCTTTAAAAACTGAGTATTTAGAAAATCTTGTATGAAGTAAGTTCATCCATTCTCTGGGCTAATTTTGCTGCCCCTCCAGACTCTCTGCAGAGTTTCAGTCTTTCCATATTTTTACCTGCAACCTTAAAATGCTCCTTGAGTCTCTCATCCAAAATATCTGAAGCTGAAGTTTCTTTTTCCCTTTGAAACATATTCCTTCTTCTCCAATTCCACTGTTATCTAACCAGCTATGCAGATAAGAAACGTCTAAGCCACCTTGAATGCTTTCCTCCCTGTGCACCAACAACCCCCAGTCATTTCAGCCAGGTGCCAGGTCCTAAACTATCCATCTTCATACCACCTCTCAACAACCCCATCATCTTCATTCTCACAGTTGCCCTCTTAGTTCTTACCTGCGCGGATGTTACCAGCTTTCCCATGTCTAATATTTACAATATCTACATGCTTTTTCTTAATCCTCGTTTTTCTTTTCTTTTCACCCAGGCTGGAGTCCAGTGGTGCGATCTCAGCTCGCCTCAACATTTAGCAAAATTCCTAGCTTGTATTAGAATTTAAAAACAGGTACAGGTTTACAGAACACCACTCATTAGTACAGAGGCATGAACTAATGATACACATAGCAACTTGAATGGCTGTCAAAGGCATTATGCTGTGTGAAAAAGCCAATCTCGAAAGGTAGCATGCTGTGATTCCATTTATATAACATTTCCAAATTTATAGAGATGAGGAACAGATTCGTGGTTGCCAGGAGCTAGAGATGTTGAAGGAAGAAGGATATGTGGTACTCTAAAGGGATAGTTCAGGAGAGATCTTTGTGATGGTGGACTAGTTCTGGATCTTGATTTTGGCAGTGGTCACAGGAATCTACATACATGATAAAATTGCAGAACTACACACACATACAGTAACATCAATATTCTCATTTTGATATTGTGCTACAGTGACCTAAGGTGTAATCACTGGGGGAAACTGGGTGTCAGGGACACAAGATCTCTCTGTACAATCTCTGCAACTTGAGGTGAATCTATAATTTTTTCAAAATTAATTAAAAGTTTTAAAATATACAGGTTTAACTTAGGAAGTGGTCTGGGCTTTTATGAGATGTTGAAGGAAATGATCAAGTACCCCGGAAACTCGAAAAGGCTGGGATTTCACTGGAAGTACAGGTGACTTCTGGGAGACTCCTTTGTTGGTCCTGATGTCACTGCTCATCAGAGGCACCACCGTCCTCATGTAATCTCACTCTTTACCCTGTCGTTGCTTTCTTTTAGTACGAATCGGCCTACTGTACACATTTTCTTGATCTTTAATTTTCGACCTTCTTCATGCTTTAGGTGTGTTTCTCTTCAAGAACATTTTTATGGCCGGGCGCGGTGGCTCAAGTCTGTAATCCCAGCACTCTGGGAGGCCGAGACAGGCGGATCACAAGATCAGGAGATCGAGACCATCCTGGCTAACACGGTGAAACCCCGTCTCTACTAAAAAACATTCAGAAAACTAGCCGGGTGAGGTGGCGGGCGCCTGTAGTCCCAGCTACTCTGGAGGCTGAGGCAGGAGAATGGCATAAACCCGGGAGGCGGAGCTTGCAGTGAGCTGGGATCCGGCCACTGCACTCCAGCCTGGGAACAGAGCCAGACTCCATCTCAAAGAAAAAAAAAAAAAGAACATTTTTATTTATTTTTAGTGCAATTTGAGAATCTTTGCATGTAAAGATGTGAGTTTTATGAATATACTGAGTGTATCAGTCAGGGTTCAACTAGAGAAACAAAACAAGTAGGAGATACATATAGGAGATGTATTGCCAGGCATTGGATCATACAGTTTTAGGGCTGGTTAGGCAAGTCTGAAATTGTAGAGCAGTCTGTCAGAAAGGGCTAGCTGGACTCTCAGGAATGGGCTGAAGCTGCAGCGCACAGACTAAATATCTTCTCCTTGAAGGAAGCCTTAACTCTGCTCTTAAAGCCTTTCAGTTGATGAACCAAAGCCTTCCAGATTATCTAGGATAATTTCTTTTACTTAAAGTCAACTGACTATAGACTTTAATCACATCTCCAAAATATCTCTACAGCAATATCTAGATTAGTGTTTGAATAAACAGGGACTCTAGGTTAGTGAATTTAATAAGTAAAACGATCACAAATAGTATATTGTTACATTAATATGCGGTTGGCTCCTGACTTACAATGGTTCTACTTATGATCTTTCCATTTTAGGATGGTATACAAGGGATATGCATTCAGTGGAAACCATACTTCAAGTGCCCATAGAATCATTCTGGTTTTCACTTTCAGTACAGCATTTAATAAATTACATGAGATTTTCAACACTTTATTATAAAATAGGCTTTGTAGTAGAGGATTTTACCCAGCTGTGGCTAATGTAAGTGTTCTAAGCATACTTAAGGTAGGCTAGGCTAAGCTATGATATTTGGTAGGTTAGGTGTGTTAAATGCATTTTCAACTTACTATGGATTTATTGAGACGTAAGTCTTACAATTATGATGGCAATATTTTCCTTTTCTAGAATATGTGTTATTATATTCTATAATTATTTGGACTAATTTCTGTTATCTTATTTGGATTTTTATTTACCACATTTTTTAGTGCTGCTCCTTCTCCCCTTCCCCTTCCCTTCCTCCTGACCCTCTTCTCCTTCTCCTCATCCTCCCCTACTTTCTTAATTTCCTGCCTTCTGTTGAACAGAGATATTTTCAATTACCTTTTTGCTATGTGCTAGTTTCCAAGATATACATTTCTGCTTTATTCTCACGTGATTGCTCTTGAATTTTTAAGGTGTATGTCTAACTTTGTATTTTTCTATCAAAGTCTAAAGTTAGTCAACATCTTGAATAATGCAAAAAAGAACATTCTAATCCACCTGAACTTCCCACCAAAAAAATTTCATGTTTTATAAAGTTTTATTTTTAAATTCTCACATTTGTTATTTTTTATGACTAGCCTTTATTTTTATGTGCATGCCTACTCATGTTTTTAATCACCATTACCACTTCCATTCTACTCCTTTCTTCTAAATTCTATTTCTCTCCTCAAAAAGTTATTTCAATGATTAATAAATTCTCTTAGTATGTGCTAAAATATCCTTGTTTCACATTCATTCTTGAGTTATAGTTTAGGTAAGTGCAGGATTCTAGATTGGTTGCTATATTATTGCTTAGGCACTTTGAAGGCGTTATTCTGTTTTCTTCCAGATTAGCTGTGGTCATGAAAAATCTTCTGTCAATCTGGATGTTGTTCCTCATAGGTTATCTGTTTTATCTCTTCTGGTAGTTTTAAAGGTTTCTTCTTTATTTTTGACGTACTGCAGTTTCTGACCCTCTGACTTTCTCTCTCTCTCTCTCTCTTTCTCTTTCTCTCTTTCTCTTTCTCTCTCTCTCTCTCTCTGGCTTTCTCTCAATTTTCTTCAGTTTGGAACCTGGTGTGTGACTTTTTTGCCTGAGAACTCATGTCTTACTAGGAAATTCTCTATACAACTATATTTGTGTGTTACTATACCCCATTACTTCAGTCCCCTTCTGGAACTCTTGTGGATACATGTACTGGAGTTTTGTAGTCTATTCTTCACGTCTCTCATTGCTTCCTTCTTACCATAAATCTTGAGTCTTTAAGTTGCATTCTTAGATTCATCTTCCAACTTATTAATTTTTGCTTTGGTCTGCTTTGACATGTTCTGTGGAGTCTTACAATTATGATGGCAATATTTTCCTTTTCTAGAATATGTGTTTATTTTCAAGTCTGCTTATTCTGTTTTCATAACGTCTTCTAACATTATGAGATCAGTTGATTCTTTTATCTCTTTGAACATTTTTAAACATACTTATTTTGAAGTCCTTTAGAAACTGCTCTATTTTCTTTAGTTTCTCAACTGTGAATTCCTTCATTTGTTGTGTCTGCTGGGTCTTGCTTATGGGGGCGGATTTTCTGATGTACTTCATATCTTTTTTACTGTTAGCTTATTTTCAACAGTTGTCTTCCACTTTCTCAGTAGTGCCTGGATTGTGGAAATGATCTCATCTAGCAGTTTAGCATTTGCTTCTAACAAGGTTCTGCAGATTTAACAATTCTGGACCATTTTAAAACATTGTTCTGTAATAAAATATTTCAGACATATGAAAAGGTATAAAAATAGTATAACATAAACCTGTGTAGCCATTAGCCAGCTTAAGCAATAAACTATTACAAATACTTTTGAAGCCCTTATGTAGTTCTTTTCAATTGTTATCACCTTTCCACCTCACCTCCAGAGATAAGCACTGCTGAATTGTGTAGTTTTTGGACCCTTACATGTGCATATATTCCTCCAAATAATATTCAGTTTTGCTTAATATATTTTTAAACTTTATAAAATGATATTACATGGTATCCTGTTGCTACTTTCATTTTTTAGTCAAAAGTGTAGTTTGTCAGGTTGATACATAGATTTCTAGTTTATCTAGTTTAAATTCTATATTATATTCTATGGCATAATACTCTGTCATACAGTTATTTAATCTACAGTGTATACATATTTTGGTTTCTCCTGACTTTTTGCAATTACCAAAATAATGCTATCAACTTTCCAGTACATTCCAACTGGCACACATGTGCATAAAAATATTTAGTGCAAATACCTAGGAATCGTTGAATAACAGGAACTTGCTACTGTCAATTTAACAGATTTTGTCAAACTGCTCTCCAAAGTTAAAAATAATTTATCCTCCCACCTGTTATAAAGATCACTTCACTTTGTTCCTCGTCATCAATTCCAGGAATTATCAGCATGTTAATATTTGCCATTCTGGTGGACTGGACATCATATCTCCTTGTGATTTTCATTTGTGTTTTACTTCTCTAGTCCCTAGCAAGACATAGCATCTTTTTATGCTTTTACTTTTGCCATTTGAGTTTCTGCTTGTGATTCCTGTTATTTTTTAAATTCCTTTTCTTCTTGATTTATACGACACTTTACAGTTAGTAGGATGCTAATTAATTTCCAGTAGTATGCACTGAAAATGTCTTCTCCTAGTCGGAGACTTACTGACTTTTTTTATTGGTGACTTTTGGTTTACAGAAATTTTTACCTTAATTTAGTCAAAGCTCTCAATCTATTAACATTTATGCTTATTTGCATTGTTAAGAAATCTCTCCATACACTGAGTCATAAAAACACTGTCATATTCCTTTTTTGTAGATTTTTAAAAGTTTTTATTGGTGTGTTATATATGTACATATTTAATGGGTCATGTGATATTTTATTGCATGTGTGGAATGTATAATGATCAACTCAGGGTATTTGGGGTATACATCACCATGAGTATTTATCATTTCTATGTGTTGGGAATACTTCAAGTAGTCTTCTTTTTGACAGTTAAAAAAAATTACAATGGCCAATGGAAAAATAAAAAATATTTAATGTCCTTTATAATTAAAGAAATGTTAATTAAAACAGCATAGAATTTTATACCTACCAGCTTGGAAAAAAAACTAAAAGTACTAAAGAAAACCCCACAAAATTAGAAGCAAGCAAAGAAAACCTACACACACACACACACACACACACACACACACACACACACACACACACAACTTTGGACCTGCCAATGTTGTGTCTAGGAATTTCTTCTAAAAAAAATAACCACATAAGCATGTGAATAAAGGTGTAAAAGGATACCTATGGCAGTGTTGTCTGTATTTGTGAAAAGTCTTAAGCAACCCAAACTTTGAACATAGCACAGTATTCTGCAGCCACTCAAAATTATGAAGTAGGTCTTACACTGGCAATATGAAGTAATAAACATAACATAAGTGTAAAAAGCAGGACATGAAGTGTGATAATGAAAGAAAAAGACAGCAGTGCTACAGTTGCCAACTCAGGTTGAACAACATACAATAAGAACCATGGTAGATGTATGTTCACATTTTTCACAAACGATTACCTGTACTAATTCTATACTCTTCTGGCCTTTTTAAAACATACAATATTTTTAAAAAACAATGCATTGTTGTTAACGATAGTTACTCTCTTCTGCCATCAAATATTAGAACATATTCCTTCTGTCTAACTGTATGTCTGGTACCATTAATCAGCCTCTCTTCATCCCTCCCCCAACACCCACACATTCTTCCCACCCTTTGGTATCTCTCATTTAGCTCTCTACCTCCACGAGATAAAATGCTGTAGCTCCCACGTATTAGTAAGAACACGCAAAATTTGTCTTTCTGTGCCAGGCTTATTTCACTTAACATTAGGACCTCTGGTTCCATTTATGTTGCTGCAAATGACACAATTTCATTATTTTTCATGGACAAATATTATTCCATCGTTTATATCTAACACATATTTTTTATCCATTCATCTGCTGATGGACGCTTAGGTCAATTCCATATCTTTGCTATTGTGAATAGTGCTGCAATAAACACGGAACTGCAGGTATCACTTTGATGTACAGATTTCTTTTCCTTTGAATAAATAGTAATGAGATTCCTAGATCATATGGTAGTTCCATTTTTAGGTTTTTGAGAAAACTTCACACTTTTTCCATAGTGGCTGTACTAATGAATAATCCCACTAGCCATATATGAGTCCCTTTTCCCTACAACCTCATCAACGTATGTTATTTTTTGTCTTTTTCATGATAGCCATTCTAACTGGGGTAAGATGATATCTTCTTGTGATTTTGATTTGCATTTCTCTGATGATTAGTGATATTGAACTTTTTTTTGTATGTTTGTTGGTGATCTGAATGAGAAATGTCTATTAATGTCCTTTGTCCACTTTTAATGGGATTATTTGTACTTTTTTCTGTTGTTTGAATTCCTTGTATAATCTGGAAATTAGTCCTTAAAATTAGAGTCCTAAAAATTAGAGTTTTTATCATGAAGGATTGTTGAATTTTAGTAAATGATTTTTCTGCATCTATTGAGATGATTATATGGTTTTTGTCCTTTGTTATGTATATTTATTGATTAATGTCTTCCTTGACCCAGTGGTCATTTTGGGGCATATTGTTTAATTTCCATGTACTTATATAGTTTCTGAACTTCTTCATTATTAATTTCTAGTTTTATTCCACTGTAGTCTGAGAATATATATGATATGATTTTAGTTTTTAAAATTTGTTGAAAAAGGTCCTGCACAGCAAAGGAAACATTCAACAAAGTAAAGACACAAACCACAGAATGGGAGAAAATATTTGCAAACTGCCTGTTTGACAGGAGATTAATAACCAGAATACCTAAGGAGCTGAAACAATACTATAGGGAAAAAAATCTAACAATCAATTTAAAAATGGGCAAAAGATCTAAATAGACATTTCTCAAAAGAAGACATACAAATGGCAAACAGATATACAAAAAGGTGTTCAACATCATTGATCATCAGAGAATTGCAAATCAAAACTATAATGAGAGATTATCTCAGTCCAGTTAAAATGGCTTTTATCCAAAAGACAGGCAATAAAAATGCTGGTGACGATGTGGAGAAAAGGGAGCCCTTATACACTATGGGTGGGAATGTAAATTAGTACAGCCACTATGGAGAACAGTTTGGAGGTTTTGATGTAGAAATACAACTCCTAGGAGGTATATACCCAAAAGAAAGGAAATCAGTATATTGAAGAGATATCTGCATTCCCACAATTTTTACAGCACTATTCACAATAGCTAATATTTGGAAGCAACCTAAGTGTCTATCATCAGATAATTAGATTTAAAAGATGTGGTATGCATACACAATGGAGTACTATTCATCCATAAAAAGGAATGAAATCCTGTCATTTGTAACAACGTGAATGGAACTGAAAGTCATTATGTTAAAAGAAATAAGCCAGGCACAGAAAGACAAACTTCACACATGTATTAGTCTGTTTTCATGCTGCTGATAAGGACATACCTGAGACTGGGCAATTTACAAAAGAAAGAAGTTTAATTGGACTTACAGTTCCACATGGCTGGGGAGGCTTCACAATCACAGAGGAAAACAAGGAGGAGCAAGTCACATCTTACATGGATGGTGGCAGGCAAAGAGAGCTTGTGCAGAAAAACTCCCTTTTTAAAATCATCAGTTCTTCTGTCTACAGGTGAGATGAGTTTCTTGTAGACAGCATATAGTTGGGTCATATTTTTTCAATCCACTTAGCCAGGCTATATCTTTTAAGTGGAAAGTTTAATACACCTACATTAAAGGTTATTATTGATATATGAGGGTTTTTTCCTTTCATTTTATTGATTGATTTCTGGTTGTTTTGTACATCCTTTGTTCCTTTCGTTCTCTCTCATTGTTTACCATTGTGGTTCGATGTTTTTCTATAGTGATAACCTCTGAGTCCTTTCTCTTCCTTGTTTGTCTTCTCTACCAGTGTATGTTGTATTCTAGTGTGTTTTCATGAGGTAGATATCACCCTTTTGTTTCTGTAAGTAGCACTCCCCTAAGCGTTTCTTGTACAGCTGATTTAGTTTTGATCAATTTTCTCAACTTTTGCTTGTCTGAGAAAGACTTCATTTCTTCTTCATTCATGAAGGGTAAATTTGCTGGTTATAGTATCTTTGACTGACAGGTTTGTTGCTGTTGTTGTTGTTTTAGCACTTTGAATATATCATCTCATTTTCTCCTGGCCTACTGAAAAATCCACTGTTAGTCTGGTGAGGACTCCCTTATAAGAGAAAAGATACTCTTCTCTTACTGTTTTTAGAATTCTCTCTTTATCTTTAGGTATCTCTGAGCTTCTTATATCCAGATACCTAAATCTCTTACTAGATTCAGGAAGATTTCAGCCATTTTTTCCTTGAATAGGTTTTCTATGTTTTTCATTTTCACTTGATTTCTGGGACACTAAAAATTCAAATATTTGGTCACTTTATGATGTCCCACATGTCATGTAAGCTTTGCTCATTTTATTTTAGTCTGACTGGGTTATCTCAAAAGACCTGTCTTCAAATTTTGAATGTTTTTCTTCTGCTTGATCTAGTCTATTATTGAAGCTTTTGAATGTATTTTGTTATTTATTCAATGAATTCTTTAGTATGAGAATTTCTGTTTAGTTCTTTTTATTAGATCTATTTCTTTAGTATTTATTCAATGAATTCTTTAGTATGAGAATTTCTGTTTAGTTCTTTTTATTAGATCTATTTCTTTAGTAAATTTCTCATGTGTAATCTGAATTGTTTTCCTGATTTCTTTGTATTATTTTTCTTTGTTCTCTTATATCTCACTGAGCTTTTAAAATATCATTATTTTTACTTCTCTTTCCAGGATTTCATAAATTTATTTTTCATTAAAATCTATAGCTGGAGAATTATTGTGTTCCTTTGGAGGTGTCATGTTTCTCTGCTTTTTCATGTTGCCTTTTTTTGTTTATTTTTGAGACAGAGTCTCATTCTGTCACCCAGGCTGGAGTGCAGTGGTGCATTTTTTGTTCACTGCAACCTCTACCTCCCAGGTTCAAGTGATTCTCGTCCCTCAGTCTCCCAAGTAGCTGGGATTACAGGCATGAGTCACTGTGCCTGGCTATTTTGTTTTTTTTTTTTTTTTCATATTTTTAGTAGAGACCAGGTTTTGCCATGTTGGCCAGACTGATCTCGAACTCCTAGCCTGAAGTGATCCAATTGCCTTGACCTCCCAAAGTGCTGGGATTACAGGCGTGAGCCACCACATCCAGTCAATGTTCCTTGTTTCTTACATTGATATCTGCATATTTGGTGTAACAGTTGCTTCTTACAATTTTTGGAATTGCTTTTGTAGAGGAGGACTTTTTCCTGAAGACGTATCTTTGGTGTTGGCTGGGTAGAGTACTCTGGTTTTCATTCTTGGTGTGCGCAGTAGTGTAGTCTCTATACGATTTCTTCAGCTGTAAATGGTGTCAGTGGTGACCATAATTTTCTCAGTGGCTTAAGGTGCAGTTGTTTGTGGAGACAGTGGTCAAGTTTTTCTGGGGACTGGGACACCAGGTGGACCAGTCCTCAGGCTCCAGTCATGGCAGTGGTAGGCCGAGCATGCTTGTCCTTTAGCCCCAGCATGGCATATGTTGGCAATGTGTTAGGTGGTTTGGGCAGGACAATTATTGGACCTCTAAGCAGCTTTCTTTTGTGCCAGTAGTGGCAGTGGTGGTTCAGCTAGGTAGATGGGTTATTGGACACCTGGGTAGTGGATGTGGCATGGGTAATGGCAATAGCACCAGTGAGACGATCCTCTGGTTTCCAAGCAGGCTTCGCTTGTATTGGCAGTGACTACAACAGGCTGGGTGTGCCAGTCTCCAGGCATTCAGCTGGTATGTGGGGGTGGGTGCCAGCTGTGGTTGTAGTGGTAGGTTAGATGGGTCTGGCTTTAGTCCCTCAGGAGGAGTATTCAGGTGCCAGTGGTGGTAGACTGGGCTGGGCAATCCCCAGTCCCCCAGATAGCATGCTTGGTCACTGATGAGGGCAGAGCTTGGCCAGGTGGGCCTGTCCTCAAGGCCCCCTGTGGTGCCTGCAGGTGCTGTTTGTGGTAGGTAAAAGTGAGTTATCCCCAGGCTCCTGGAAGGATGTATAGGTGGAAGTGGCAGTGGCTGCACTGTGGTCGTGTTACTAGGAAACACGAGGCTGCTTTCAGTTGCAGCAGTCAAAGGCAAGTGGCTGGGGGGCATGCACTTCAACTCCTGATGGCAACTGTGGGTTGGGTAGCCTGTCCTCAGGACCCTTATAAATATGTGGCAGCTCCACTGCTTAAGGCCATGGGGTTGCTGCCAGTGGCTTGCACTTTGACGCCAGTGGCAGCAGCCTGCAATGATGGTAGCTGTGGGAGGGTGATGTCAATGGGGCTTCAGGAATGTGGAGATAGATGCAGGGCTGCTGAATCTCAGGGCAGGACACAGTCTGGTAGGGGCTGGGCTTTCTAAGTAGCACATTGCTATAGCTGCTTAGGATTCAGGGGATATGTGAGACTGAGTGTTAGCTCCCTTTTTGGAGCAATGGCATCCCGTGGTCTCCAGGAAGCTCCCTGCATTTGTCTCAGGGTCTGTGAGCACTGAGGAGCTCTCCTATGGCTAGGATTGCAGGAGTGCACAGTAAGAATGTGGACCACTGGGGGTCTCTCACTTATCCTTTCCCCATGCTGGGAAGCCTCTCCAGGCTTCCAGCTGATCCTAGCTGAGCAGGCAGCCTTGCTTGCTTTCCTTCGTTGATTTAGGTGTTTCTTACTTCTCTGTTGAATTCCAATGTTTTCTTTTAAATAATCTAATCAAAGTGTGATTATCTACTCACTATTTCGGTTCCTTCTTATAGAGAAGGCAAGTACCAGATGCCTCTAGTCAGCCATCTTGAACTCCTCCTCATCTTATTCTTTTTTAATTTAAAAGTCTTGTTATTGAAATTTAATACTTACACCTACCTGGAGTTTATTTTGAGTATGGTATGAGATGGGGATTCAATTTTATTTTTATTTTGCATATAAATAATTAATCATACCGATAACATTAATTTCTTTTCTAACTGCTCTACAGTTCCATCTCTTTCATATATCAAGTTTGTATTCATGTATAGGCCTGCTCCTCCCTTTTATTCTGTTCCATTGGTTTATCTGTCTTTTCTGTGCCAATTCCACACAATTTTGTTTATTCTAGCTTTATGAATAAATTTATTATTTGATCAAAATAAACTCCATTAAATGTCTGCTTCAAAATTGCCTTGGCTATTTGTGACACTTTACCATATAAATTTTATGCTATTATTATTTATTTATTTACTTATTTATTATTTGGCTTTTTGGGAGACAGACTCTTGCTCTGTTGCCCAGGCTGGAGTGCAGTGGTGCCATCTTGGTTCACTGCAACCTCCACTTCCTGGATTCAAGCGATTGTTATTGTGCCTCAGCTTCCTGAGTAGCTGGGATTACAGGCATGTGCTACAACGTCAAGCTAATTTTTGTATTTTTAGTAGAGAAGGTGTTTGACAATGTTGGCTGGTCTGGAACTCCTGGCCTCAAGTGATCCGTCTCCCTCAGTCTCCCAAAGTGCAGGGATTACAGGCGTAAGCCACTGCACCCAGCCTCTGCCATACAAATTTTAAAACCAGCTTGTAAAATTCTGTGAACAAATTTGTCAATTTTCATTCAAATCTCATTGAAATATTAGTGTAAATTATGCAGAACCTACATCTTTATGATATTGAGCATTCTAAATTCTTGATACTCAGAGTTGGTTTATAGACTGGCAACATAGACATCAGCTGAAAGTTTGTTAGAAATGTAAAAACTTGAGCCTCACCCCAGACCTACTGAATTAAAATCTGCATTTGAACAAGATGTTATGTATTTCATATGCATATTATAGTTTGGGGAGCCCTGATGTAACCCATAATTATGGAAAATCTCTCCAATTATTTAAGTCTTTATAAATATCTCCATAAAGGTAATATACTTATTTGTTTTAGATTTCTTGCTAGATACTTTTTTGCCATGATCAATGATACACTTTATATCCTCTAGGTATTACAGGTATATAGGAATGCAATTGATTTTTGTATATTGAACTTCTATGATATTTGTTTTACTGATCTTCAGTAATCCTTTCTTCTACTGTGTCCAACCCCCTATGAAGCCAATATTAAATTGTTAATATCTGTTATTATACTTTTATTTCTAAAATTTCTGTTGGATCCCTTTTTTATAAACTCCTATGCATTCTCTGATAAAATGCTTTGTCTTTTCCTCTATTTTCTGGAGCATGAAATCATATTGTAACCACCTGTGGGACTATTCCTATTGCCTGTTTTATTTTTAACATTGTTTTTGATCATGTGGTCTTATTTCCATACTTGCATGGTGATTTTTAATTGAATGTTAGATATCGTATGTAACAATAAAAATTGCGAAGGATCTAGATGATGTTATCTTTCTACGGAGAACACTTAATTCTTTTTCTGGCAGGTGAATAGCATATAGGGAGGTCACCTTGATCCAGGTGAGGCTGGCTTTCAGATATTTTCGGCAGAAAGGAGTCTTTAATTTCAATTTGCTTTTGCTTCTAGGGCAAGCTCTGATTCCTAGAGGGTACCCTTCAGGTGTCTCAACTGAAAGTCTGGGGTGTTTACTGGGGCTGCTCCACCTTAGTAGTTGCCCGGCTCCAACCTTTTTTCTCCAACTAAAGACTCTATTCAAGTTCTTTCACTTTACAGTAGCTTCTTTCTGTTTAGTTTCTTGGCACCTTGCCCTGTGCACATGCAGCTGAAGACTTGACAAACAGCTATAGCGAAAATTGCATGTAGAATTTCAGGCTGACTCCTCTGCAGTTCCTGCCTCTTTGAGATCTGAGCTTCTCAAGTTCTGCCCATGTTGGCCATCCAAGCTCTTAACTTCTGTCTCTTCACCTCAGTGAGACTGTCACAAGCCTCATGCTGATGACTTCTCCTTCTTTTCCTTATTCCACAAATCAGCAAATCCCCTCAGAGGAACAAATGGGGACAAATGTGAGGCTCCCCTCAATGTGCTTCCCTTCCCTTCTCTTTAGGATCTTAGACTCTCAAGTCCTATCAACCTTGGTTGATCTCTACTGCCCTCAAACAGTTCATTTTAAAATTTTACCCAGATTGCTTAGTTATTCTTAGAGGTAGGAGAGCGGAAATCATGTTACATATCACTTTATTTCATTCTGTATTCTAATTGTTTTGAGGGTGAGCCTTGGCTTATTGATTTTCAATTTTTTAAATAAAAGCATTTAAGATATAAAGTTCTTTTACATACACCCCTGTAGCTGTATCCCATCAGTTTTTATATATTATGGTTCCATTAGTACTGGTTTCTTTTTTTTTTTTTTTTTGAGATGGAGTCTTGCTGTGTTGCCTGGGCTGGAGTGCAGTGGCTAGATCTCAGCTCACTGCAAGCTCTGCCTCCCGGGTTTACGCCATTCTCCTGCCTCAGCCTCCGGAGTAGCTGGGACTACAGGTGCCCGCCACCTCGCCTGGCTATTTTTTGTATTTTTAGTAGAGACGGAGTTTCATCTTGTTAGCCAGGATGGTCTCGATCTCCTGACCTCGTGATCCGCCCGTCTCGGCCTCCCAAAGTGCTGGGATTACAGGCTTGAGCCACCGCGCCCGGCCTAGTATTGGTTTCTAAATATTTTCAATTGTTTACTATGATTTATTCCTTGACCTATGAATTATTTAGAAATGAAATTTTCATTTCTGAAATATTTGGGATTAATTTTTCTTTTTCTTAATGATTTTTATTTTCACTTTGTTTAGAAATGTGATCTGTATGATATCATTTCTTTGGAATTTATTGGAATTAGGAATGTACTGGAATTTATTAGAAGAATGTATATTCTTCAATTGTTGGGTATAACATTCTATTTCTATCCATTATATCAAGCATGTTGAGTGTTATTCAAATACTCCATATTCTTACTAAATTCTAAGTTCTAGAGGTATCATTATAGTAAGTCACATATTGAAATCTCCTATTAAATTATGAAAATTTCAGTTTCTTCATGTACTCATGTTAATTTTTACTTTGTTTTTTTTTTGGTGTTTAAATTAAAATTGTTATAGCTCTCTAGTAAATTATATTTTTATCATTATATGGACAACATATTTATCACTAATATTGCTTATTGTCTTAAAATCTCTTCTATCAGTTTTTAATAAAGCTAGTTTTTATTGGGTTAGTATTTTCTTGAGATATACATGTATGTGTATGCATGATATATGTAACATATAATTATGTATTCACATTTGTTCATTCTTTTATTTTCAATCTTTTAGTGCTCTTAGATTTTAGATGTACCCAATATTTATTTTTTAACTAATTTGACAATCTGTATGTTTAACCACTGTATTTAGGTCACTTATAACTCATATATTTCGGTTTATTTATACTATTGTGTATTTTCTAGTTAACTTTTAAGGTCTTTTGTCTCCTTTTAAGATTTTTTTAGTTTTAATTTTTAGGTTTTGAAAGGTTTTTTCTCTCCCACTTTTCCTGCTACTGGTTGGAAAATACTACGTTCTTTATTCTTCTCATGATTCTTTTAAAATTGTACCAACAGAACATCTTAATTATGGTTTCTTAGAAGAGATACCCTCAAGTAGTTTTGAAATTAGGCCTTTGTGCCTTTCAGGAAATATGAATTTGGCCCCCACTAGCATACGGCACACAGTATTGACCATGGGATTCCAGTTTCTTTCTGGAACAAATGCTTCTCATTCACAGTCTGGGTGACTGTGTGCCACCATGCCAGTTCTCAGGCCACAGAGTTGAGTTTCTCAGGGCAGGAACCAGTTGCCCAGTGCCAGCTACCTGAGTTCCAGACTCCTTCCTCATCAGGTGCTTTTCTCCCTGTCCCAGGGCGCCTAGTAGTTCCTGATATCTCAGGCCTTTCTATCTTCAACTTTTCATGACTTTAGTTTTTAGTTTCCTCTTCATTTCTGGCATCTGGGCATTTTCATTTCTTGCTTTCATAGTTAGGTACATATTGTTTAAAGTTTTAAACAATCTATCCATAACTTAATCTTGTTTGGAATGGAAAGGTAGTATCCAGGGTTAGCTTAATATACCCCTCTGAATTTGATATAAAGCCAGAAATTTTCTAAAACAGAAATTTGCTACTTCTGCTTTGAAGAGCCCTACATCCAAATTGCCTTACGATTATAGAGTACTTCTTCCACAGTATATGGGAGACATGCTAGTGTCATATAACTAAAAATTCAGTCAGTTGGTAAATTGAGTACTTCATCACATATCTGGAATTCAATATTAGTTCTATTCCCATCACTAACTTTGTGACTGAGTAATTTATTAAATCTGTCTAGCTAAACTCTTTTTTCTTATTTAATGTAGCTAGTCATGCCTCTACCTACCTCTTATTTCAAAGAATCTCCTTGAATATTAAATGGAAAATTAAAAGATAAAATGTTATGAATGAAAGCTCTTAATTTTTTTATTTTTTATTTTTTTTTGGAGATATGGAGTCTCACTCTGTCACCCAAGCTGGAGTGCAGTGGCCTGATCTCAGCTCACTGCAGCCTCCACTTCCCAGGTTCAAGCAATTCTCCTGCCTCAGCTTCCTGAGTAGCTGGGATGACAGGCGCACGCCGCCACATCTGGCTAATTTCTTTTATATTTTAGTAGAAACGGGATTTCACTGTGTTGTCCAGGCTGGTCTTGAATTCCTGAGCTCAGGCAATCTGCCCTCCTCGGCCTCCCAAAGTGCTAGGATTACAGGCATGAGCCACCGTACCCAGCTGGCTCTTAACTTTTTTAAAAAAAGTATCTGTAGACAGGTATTGTTACTATTGTCATTTTTTTTTAACTTTTATTTTAAGTTTAGGGGTACAAGTGCAGGTTTGTTATATAGGTAAACTTGTGTCATGAGAATTTGTTGTACAGATTATTTCATCACCCAGGTATTAAGCTTAGTACTCGTTAGTTATTTTTCCTGATCCTCTCCGTCCTCCCACCCTCCACCCTTCGAAATGCCCCAATGTGTGTTGTTCCCCTCTATATGTCCATGTGTTCTCATCATTAAGCTCCCACTTATAAGCGAGAGCATGCAGTATTTGCTTTTCTGTTCCTGTGTCAGTTTGCTAAGGTTAATGGCCTCCAACTCAATCTATGTCCCTGCAAAGGACAACAGTCAAGCTGAGAGCCAGGTCAGGAAAGAACTCCCATTCACAACTGCTACAAAAAGAATAAAATACCTAGGAATACAGCTAACTAGAGGGGTGAAATATTTCTACAAGGAGAACTGCAAACCACTGCTCAAAGAAATCAGAGATGACACAAACAAATAGAAAAACATTCCATGCTCATGGATAGGAGGAATCAATATCATTAAATTGGCCACACTGCCCAAAACAATTTATAGATTCAATGCTATTCCTATTAAACTACCACTGATATTCTTCACATAACTAGATAAAACATTTTTAAAATTCATATGGAACCAAAAAATAGCCCAAATAGGTAAGGCAATACTAAGCAAAAAGAACAAAGCTGAAAGCATCACACTACTCAACTTCAAACTATCCTACAGGGCTACAGTAACCAAAACAGCATGGTACTGGTACAAAAAGAGACACATAAGCCAACATAACAGAATAGAGAATCCAGAAATAAAGCTGCACACCTACACACTCTGATCTTTGGCAACCCTCACAAAAACACATAATGGGGGAAAGGATTCCCTATTCAATAAATGGTGCTGGGATAAATGTCTAGCCATGTTGTTGTCATTATTAATGTCTAGTTAACTACATCCATTGAGAAGAAGTGAAGCTTATGGAGGATAATAGCTGCATTTCAACAGCCCTGTAGCTTTGAACATAGTGCTCTGGGCAGAACAGATATTTAAAAATTGTGGATGGATTAATGTAAAGAATCTATAGCAAAATTTGTAGACTAGCATTTGGGAGGGGTGTTGGAAAGTTAATATATTTAGCTTTAGACCCCATGCCATAATTTCAGGTATTTGGTCAGGAAGTATTGTCAAGGTATTGTTCCCTACAGTAGAATTCAAGCAAATCCAAACATATTTTCAGTTATCAGTAGACACTTAAGCTTTTAATAACGGGTAAAACAAATTTTACTGCAAATGAATGGTTGTCCTTGATAGCTGAAGTGTAGTAAAGCCTTAAATAATACACTAACTAATTGCTTCTTATTTCTGTTGTTTGTTGTTAATGGTTTTTAATTGTAACATGAATTTCAATTCATTTTCTCCCAGAAACGGGAAAATAGTGAAGGTAAACATGGGGACTGCTACCAACCCCAGGAGCTAGTGAGGTACACTTCATGTTTCACCTATTTGGATGATATAAATTGAATTCTCTGCATGAAACCTTCAGACAAGTTCTTTACTATAGAAACCCAAAGTGAGAAAGTTGATTGCAGTAGCTATCCTGGGAAGAGTCTTTCTGAATGTGCTATTGCCCAGTGTTGTAAAAAATGTACTTGTGGAATCTCAATGTGGTTTTTGGTCCCAATGGGATAGTGTAGGCACAAGCTTTGCCAGCAGGACAACGGAAAAATATTAAGGTTTCTCCATTATGTGTATAGATCTAACCAAAATGTAGGAAACCATCAGGGAAGTTGAAACTCTAGCCATAACTGGTCTGAGTTCACTAGTGCTCTTCAGTTACTCCTTGATGTCAGAATCCCCATTCCCTGGGAATGAAGGAGGGTTGTTCCCACATGCCTTATTCCACTTGTTTAAGCCCCACTCTGGTGAATACAACCCATATTCCTTTAGTCCAGCAAGCTTTCCCTTCTTCTAGTCATTCTTTGCATTTGTGTGAAACACCACCTATTTCATACCAATCTCCTACTCAAAGATATACAATGGCTCCCACTGTTGAGCTTTTTACTCCTTGTTCTATGTTCAGAGCCTTCCACTGTCTAGTTCCAGTTTTGGTTCTGATTCTAATTCATCTTCATTAACTTCCATTGTGGTCCCTGGCTCCATCAGCCTGGTTTATATAGGACCTCGATGTGTTCTACTCATTTCCCCTTGCATGCCTGGGACTCCTCTAGCAAAAGGGGTTTCTCTCTCATCTCCATTTATCTGAAACTTGTTTTCTGAGTGAAGACAGATCTCCCTTTATTTGGAAAACTGTCCTCTTTTAACCAAGTTCTCAGCTGTTGAAGGGTTCCACTTGTAATCTTGAGGAAAGAATACCCTTCTAGCCATCGATGTGAGACAAATCTATCAAAAATTACCTGGGTGGTGGGTGTTGCAGCTAGATGTCATTCTGAATTTTATACTTCTTTCAAAGCTAGTTCAAATCCCACTTTTTCTAGCCCATCCCAATGGGATCTCTTTTTCCTCTCAGTGGTTATAAATCTTGTAGACTTAAGATTTAAAAGATAAAACAGATAAAAGATGAAACTTCCCTGTATTAATATTTCCCAAATCTGAGAAACATATCAACCTTGCCAGTGGAAAAAAAATTCTCCCTAATATTAACTTCAACTATTTTCAGAATGATACCTAAAAAATACAAACATAAAATAAAGTACAGATCCTTAGCAGTTTTATTTCATATAAAAGTTATAGATTAAATAAATCCTCATAATCAAAATCAAGTTCACAGCATGTCACAGATAATGTCATTTTGCTGAAATTAATTATGACAGATGATGTCATTTAACCTAAATCACCGATATAAATGTGAATATGGTTCCAAGTGCCATAGTGGAGGTCTCCTGGCCAACCTGTCACCTATTAACTGTGTAAGTTCTGGCTATGTAGCCTCTCTGACTCTCAGTCTCCTTGTCTGTAACTTAAATATTCCTGGAAAGTATTTAATGATAGGGTTGAATTGTAAAAGAATGAATTAAATATGCATGTGAATTGCTCTGTATAGTGTCTGGCAGGTGATAGATGTTCAAAAGCTGTTACCTATTATTATCATAGTACAGTCATAGCAGTGTTCTAATTTGATCATTAAAAAACCCAAGTTTTAGTCAATTAAGTAACTGTCCTTTGGCCACCCAATTTCTTTATACCAAAATGCTCTGGTAAGAGTCTACAGTACAGAGAGAAGACATTATGAATTTATACTTCTTTCTGGTTATGGATTCGCCTAACTTGAACAATATGCCAAACTCTATAAAGCATAGTTAGTATACAAGGATATTTCATTTAATTTATTAATTTATTCCCAATCTTGTTCCTAAAAGGATTTGATGTGAAATCATAATAAACAGAAGAGGAAAACAAAATAAAGAGAAAAATGAAGAGAAGATAGTAAAAAAAAAAAAGTCAGGGTTAATATCAGTTAGGTATGCTATACGTTTCATTAAAGCCACTAAAGATAATTTAAATTTTCTGGTTCTGATATTGTGGTATAGTTATCTAAGGTATAACCATTGGCGGAAATGCTGACAGGTACATGGGACCTCTCTGTTCAATATTTGCAACTTACTGTGAATCTCTAGTTATTTCAAAATTAAAAGATTTTACATTACAAGTTGAATTTGAAGTGGTCTGGGCTTTCAAGGAACTGAAGTACGAGGGACTTTCTGTCTGCAGGTCCTCAAACAGGAATACTGCTTGAAGGAGTGATCTTGAGTTCAACAATTTCCCTGCTTAAACCCAACGGTAGGCTGGGCGCGGGGGCTCACGCCCGTAATCGCAGGACTTTGGGAGGATCACCTGAGGCCAAGTTCGAGACCAGCCTGGTCCAACATGGCGAAACCCTGTCTCTACTAAAAATACAAAAATTACCTGGGTGTGGTGGTGCGTGCCTGTAATCCCAGCTACTCAGCAGGCTGAGGCAGGAGAATCGTTTGAACCTGAGAGGTGGAGGTTGCAGTGAGCCAAGATCGCGTCATTGCACTGTAGCAGCCTGGGCACCAGAAGTGAAACTCCATCTCAAAAAACAAACAAACAAACAAAACCCAACGGTGATTTTCATGCATGTGACAACTTAGGTGAGCTCCAATGCTCACCAGGAGCAGAGGGCCAAAGATAAAAGTCAGTAAAAGCCTACTTCTGGCCGAGGCGGGCGGATCACGACGTCAGGAGATTGAGACCATCCTGGTTAACACGGTGAAACCCCTCTCTACTAAAAATACAAAAAATTAGCTGGGCGTGGTGGTGGGCGCCTCGTGAGGCTGAGGCAGGAGAATGGAGCGAACCAGGGAGGCGGCGCTTGCAGTGAGCTGAGATTGTGCCCCTGCACTCCAGCCTAGGCAACAGAACGAGACTCCATCCCCCCAAAAAACGCCTGCTTCTACATTAAGATGAACCAGCTTGTTCCATGGCTGAGAGGGAGGGACTATTACCCTTCATGAGACCTCCATGACAGTATCTTTCAACTGGGCCTTTGATAAATATTGAATAACAGACATTTTCAAGTGATAAAGATTAAAAATAGCTGCATTTTGAGTGGCTCCTGTGGTCACATCATCAAATACTTCCTCTTCATTATCATTAGATATCATTAATATCTAATATTAATGACTATTATTCATTCAGTGCTTTCTATGTGGCAAGTTCTATGTGACCCTATAGTGAATGCATTTTATCCTACAACTATCCTCTTTTACCATGAGGAAACAAGGCTTGGAGGGGTCATTTAACTTACCTAGTGTCACAGAGCTGATAAGTAACACAGCTGAGCTTCTAACCAGGTTTGGCTGACCACAAAGCCAATATTCCAACAGCTATCTTATATTTCTAGAGCGCACCAGCTCTCCTCTGAGCTGCTGGGGAGAACAG
Organism: Colobus angolensis palliatus; assembly: GCF_000951035.1. Classification (NCBI taxonomy): domain Eukaryota; kingdom Metazoa; phylum Chordata; class Mammalia; order Primates; family Cercopithecidae; genus Colobus; species Colobus angolensis. The sequence goes on from NW_012115043.1 coordinate 10,322,123, forward strand.
AACAGGAGGACTGGGCATTTCTTCCCTTACTAGTGCAGTCATGTTTTGTATCTGTGTTTGGTGTTTTATTAATGATTACAAACAAATATTGAACCGTATTGAACCTGTTAGGCATCAGACGCTGTGCACTTTGATTTTGATATCTCATGGAATCTATTATTATATTGAATTAGTAATAGTTAGGTACCAATATTATTATCCCCATTTTATAGGTGAAGAAACTGTGGGTTCGCAAGTTTAACTTGCTCAGGAATGCAGCAGTAGTGGTACCAGAATGTAAAGTCAGGCCTGTTTTAAGAACTGGTTCTCTTAAGTTGCATTACAGCTTGGTAGTGAACTGAGGACTGAGGGGAGGGACTGTCATTGTATATATATCCTGTGTAAGGGCCGTGCAACTGCAAAACCAACTCAGAAACTACTGGTTGCCTGATGAAACTGCCTGGAACATCATCACCAAGGTTTGCATGCTGACAGCTATTCACTAATAACGCATGTAGAAGGAGGGAAATGATTATAAATGCAATTATGATAGATAGATAGATAGATAGATAGATAGATAGATAGATAGATAGACAGACAGACAGATAGACAGATAGATTCAGATAGACAGATTTTCTGGTGCAGTCTTAGTGCAGATATTCTGTCCTCAGGTGTGTCATCTTCAGCAAATTTGACCATCATGATTACTGGCCACTTTGCCAAAACAGCATACTCTTGTGGTGAGGGAAAGAATACGCATTTTATGCTGGTAATCTTGAATTAGAAACTTTTTCATTTCCCTGAACACTGCAGATTTTCATATTTTTTGTAAATGAGGTCATATGATAAATAATTACATTTGGTGCTCAATGTATCAGGAAATTAGTCCCAATTCTCTACTTCTCTTAGTAAGGATAGACCTAGCCAAGTTGTCCTCAAACATCCTCTCCCACCCCTGAATGCCAGCCAAGCTCCAGGGCAGAAGGTAACAGATTTCCGGAATGAAGCCTTTCAGTACCAGCAGCCAATCACGTGGGAATGAAGAAGGCTCTCTCCTACAACTGAAACCACAAGGGAGTTAGAACAGGAGGCAAGATAATTACCTACCTGGAGAACAGCCAGGGAAGCAGCCCGGGCCTCTGTGAAAAATGCCATGGGAAATGTAATGACCACATGTGGTAAGGAGGACCTCGGTTTCCTACCTGATCTGATAAGCAAGGTCAAAGCAGGACGCTGATCCTAGAGACAGAAGGGGCTGGTATTTATTATTTATCTAATGCTTGCAGCCAGCCAGGCTCTGCATGAGGCAAGGATCAATTTGAGCACCTACCTTAGGGCTTAAATTTATTATCCGAGGACCCGAATTTGAGTCCTCATGTTCCCCCTTTTCTTACACTAAACTCTCGGAATCCAGGGGACTTTGCTGATTTGTAGGGAGTGGACAATGGCTTCACCATCAGAAGTTCACCCTGTATTCTTACACATTTATTTCCCTAGGCTTCTCCTCTCGCCTACCCACCTACCTGTTGCTCATCCTTCAGGATTTCAATGTCTCTTCCCTGATGCCTCGGACTGGATGGGGGAACTACCTTTGGGGATGTGTTGAATTTTGTAACATATTCTGCCGTAGCACTTCACTGAAATCTAAACTCCTGTTTCTCCCACTAGCCTGGAAGTTTCTTGCAATCAGGGCCAGTTCAGTAGTTTATTCAAGGGTAGTATCCCTGCTGGGCATGGTGGCTCACATCTATAATCCTAGCACTTTGGGAGGCCAAGTAAGAAGGATCGCTTGAGGCCAGGAGTTCAAGACCCGCCTGGGCAATAGAGTGAGACCTTGTCTCTACAAATAATTTTTTTAAAAAAATGGCTGGGCATGATGGTGCATGCCTGTACTTTCAGCTACTCTGGAGGCTAAAGCAGGAGGATTGCTTGAGCCCAAGATTTCAAGACTGCAGTGAGCCATGAGTGTGCCACTGCACTCTAGTCTGGGCGACAGAATGAAACCCTGTCTCTAAAAGAAAAGGAAAAAGAGAAAAAAAGGTGATATCCCTATACACAATTCATACACAGGGATATGATATAAGCGTAACTTGGAAGTTTCCCTGATTCCTAGGCAATATGTGCTAACGCTCCACAGTTTTGTTCCACCAAACAGCAGCTGATGCAATCAAACAAAGCTGATCCCAGCAAGCCACTAATGAATACAATACTGAACCAATGCCCATTTGCCTCATTGTATATAGTCCTCATTTGCCCACTAGCAGACCTTCTAAGTTTCCCTCCTGGATCCTCCCAGCCTACATACTTCTCCAAGGTCACTTGCAGAAGGTTCTAGGACCTGCAAGTCATGGTATGAATCTCTCTGAGAATGTTTCTTTCACATTCAAGAGAGATTGCCTGGGCTGTACATAGGGCAAGAACTGCTAAGGAATTAATGCCTCAGGGGTGATCTGCAGCCAGACACGTCCCACTTAGGCTGAGTCCCAGTTGCCCACAGTAGTAATCTGTTCACTGATGTCATTTAATAAAGTGAAGAGACTTTCCTCCCTGCCCTGCTCATTATTCCACTCTCTCACTGTGCTTCCTCTAGATTACCTCCCAATAAACTACTTGCACCAAAATCCTGCTCTTAAGGTTCATCTGAGGGAAATCTAACCTGATACACCTTATTCTTCCTCTTGACTGCGTCTCCATGCTGTCTCGGAAGTGCTGGAACACGGTCCTCACCATCCATGGCCCTGCTTCCATATCTCAGTGACCTCTGACCCCCACCCTCCCTTACACCTCACACCCACTTCTACCAGGCAACCAATCACCTTGTAACAACTACTTGTTTAATAAATATTTATAGTAGTTGGTAAATATTTACCACAGTATTTATCATTTAGAAATTTAACATGTCTTCTTAACTATGTTAAAAGTTTTAGAACTGTTACTGTTTTTGGTTAACTCATGTTAGTGCTCTGGTTCCAAAACGGCCTAGGTTTTGAGTGGTCTGTTCCAACTTATTTTTTTTCCAAGTCCTGTTATTTTTTAAGTGCATGATTGTGCAGCACATGAGGTTTTGGAGGAGTGCATACAGTGTTTTAGTGTATGACCACATGTATTTAGCAGCGTGCCTGGCATGTATAAGTTGCTCAATAGATATTTGGTGAATGAATGAATAGATGAATGGTGGAATAAGCATTCTAGTCATCTCACGTAGACTTTAAAGAAGCCACAGTTTTCTATGTGACAGAGACTCCATTTGCAATGAAGAAATCATTCCCTATGCCCATCTGAATTTTCAGCAATGTTTTAATTTAAACAATTACCTGCTTTATGGATTTAATCCTTAAGGTAGTAGAAGAAACTTTTGAATGCTCAAGGAAGGAGAATGTCCAAACAAAAAGTTCCTCCTAGAGTTTAAATCTTTATAATACATTTTATCTAACTACATGTTTTTATTTCCAAAGAAGCACAACAACCTGTAAATCAGATGGTAGCTATTTATCTATTTTGCTGTCTGGTTGTACATTGCTCTTATTTCCACTATTTCTAAATTTTAAAAACACTATTCACTACACACTACTATAAAGCTTGCAGTCAGTTTATACAATTTAAGTAAATATATTTCAGCCAACACAATTAAAATGATCCACTTAACTCCAAGACCGGTCAATTAATCAGCATGTACGGAATTGATTAAACATATTTTATGTGGAAGGCACTGTGCTAGGAATCATGAGGAGAGACACAAAAGTAGAAAATGACCGTAATTCTAGGTTTTTCAGGATTGGCCTTCAAATATTCTGCCCTCTTATGCGCTGAAGTACAGGAGCCCCATTTTGGGATTTGGACGAGATGGCAGCCATGATAATCAGTATTCTCCACCCTCAAGGTGCTTTCATTTATTTAGGAAAATAGACACAGGTACAAGAACAACCTGAGACTGCAATACAAGTGGCACATATCAATGCCCTCCCATTGTTCTCCACGGCCTAAGGGATCTTTGGGAGGCACGTGGGGAACACTGGAGGAGGGAGGAGATGAGTCTGGGGTAGATAGGGCATTCCAGAGCTCTACTTCTCTTTTCAAATTTGGCTTAAGCATGATTTCATTTTTTTGTTTGTTTATTTAAGAGCCCACTGCTCAGGGGTAAGTTGAGAACCACAAGCAGAATCCATAAGAAGAAAGAATTGGAAGAAGGGTCTGGAATGGGATCCCTGTGAATTAAGGTAGTATGGGAAAGCATTTTAAGGAATCACAAAGAGAAACAGTATCAGGTGAGCCTTGAGGTTGGGCTGAAATTTAGATAAATGAAGAGAAGAGAAAATGGTAGACCAATAATAAGGCCTACCATTTTATATACATGCAAGAATGTACGATGAGGCAATTAGCAAGTTAATGCTGCCCCCTCTCACCCATAAAACCAAACCAAAACAAAAAAGTGCTGCCTAAAATGTCTAGAAATCTGCAGCAACGTTTGTTTAACCTGAATTTTCTAAAAGTTTTTAAAAATGTTAAACATTTCCCACTTTGTTCACAGTCACCTCTTAAAGGCAATGGGCAAAAAATGTGGAGTTTGGGTCAGAGATTTGTGGGTTAGAATTCTGCCTTTGAAATTTACAAGTCACTCAACCCTCAAGGCATTCATTTCCCCATTTGTAGAATGCAGAGGAACCATTAATGCTGGTAGAATTATGCACATGAAGTGGAACCATAAAAATGGAGGAGGAATCACTAATGTATCTCAGAATTACGTACATGAAAGGTGTAGCCCACTGTGCACTAAACCCTTAATTGAACATGAATGGAAAGAACCTACTAAGTTGTAACTGAGTTTTATGTCTTTAAATTTCTGACCATTCACCAGGATATAACTCCTGCTAAATAAGAGTAATGTTGGCCTTCTTGCCTCCTATAATGGAAAAAAGAAGACTATCTATGTAAGAAATAATAATAACGAAGTACAAGATAGTGCTGGCTATGCTGTGTGTGATAGAGGATAAAATAAGTGATTGATTTTTCATGAGACGACTGTGCTGTTTTGGGTATGTGTACATATGGACATGCCATTTCTTTTGTTTACTCCTCATTCTTTTTCACCTAGACCAGGGCTTCTCAAACACTAATGTGCATATGAATCATCTTGACATCTTGTTAAAATGCAGATTCTGGGTCTATAGGTCTGAGGTGGTGCTGGAGAGTCTGCGTTTCCAGCAAGCTGTCAGGTGATGCTGGTGTTGCTTGTCTGTAGATCACACTTTGATTCAAAGGGCCTAGATTCTCATTTTCGGTCTTCAAAACCCAGCCCCTGGGTTCTTCCCTCTAGGAAGCCTTTCCTAACCTTGACATTGTCTCAGTCTTTGATAAAAATGCTAAGCAATTAACTGCAAGGCAACTCCTAAGCCCACCATATAAAATACACGATTCCCAGTTAAATTTGAGTTTCAGAAAACAAACAAACAAACAACAATAACAACAACAAAAAACCCTTAGACTATTGCATGGGACATAGTTATGCTAAAAATCTATCTGTTGTTTATCTGAACTGCAAATTTACCTTGGTGTTCTGTAGTTTTATTTGCTAAGTCTGGCAACCCTACCTACTACCCACCCATCCTGCCCATTCCTAGCACATACAGTTAGATTGCTGTCCCTTAACCTCTTTTAACCAGAAATTCCAGGGCAGGCACTGCCTCACAGGCCCTTGTTCATGTCACTGTGGTAACCTGGGGCTACTTCTAACTTTTCAGTAACTTCACAGAGATAAGCTCATTGTTGATGACAGGTCTTTTTCCTAGTGGACTGTAAGCTACTTGGGAGTAAGGACTACATCATCACCTGTGTCTTCCTTGTTTCTAGCAGAGTAAAATATGCACAATAAATATTTACCAAGTTGAACTGAGCAGAATTAGCTCAGATCCTGATTCGGCTGCTTTGGTTGATAGTAGAAAATGGCTTTGGCAGAGGTTGAAGGACCTTGAGGCTTTGGAAACAGGCGTAGGTCTGGGGTCAAAAAGAAGCATGTTAATCTTTTCAGCAAAGATCTTTGTTCTTTAAAAAAAAAAAACTAATGAATCCAATCCAGGAATATTTGTCTACATATTAGCATCAAACTCTCTCTTAATTTCAACTAGAATAAGTACATACTCTACCATGCCCAAAATAAATTGCCCCACCTCTCCATATGACTTCTTCTAAAGGTTCATCTCCTACCTTTTTCTTTACTTGCCTGAGGACTAAAATCACATTCACTTGGATTAACATCATGTGACACTTACTTTTTCTTCCTTAGTGATCTGCAATGGAGATTCGATGGGTCTTACAGAATAGAACTAAATTTAAGGATATAGGGTCTAAAAATGTCTTCTGATTGATGTTGGCCAAAGTGGCTTTCACCAGTCCCTCCACAACTGTATGTCTGAAAGTTTCTTTGCTGAATACTAAAGAGTCTTTGATTGTATCCTGAAAGATGTAACCATTTCCAAATGTGCTTTCAACACTCAGCAGTTAAGCTTCACAGGCTGGAGTACAACTCCAAGTCCCCTGTCTTCATGAAAGTTGCTGGTTCCCAAGTCAACATTTGGAATGCTTGTGTTTTCAGGAAGGGAGGACTCAAAAGCCCCTGCTTATCTCTAAAGCTGTCTCTATCATTCAGCCAAATGAAACTGCGATGAGGTTGTTGCTATGTGGCAACTCTAACGTTCTCCTTCATGGAAGCTGATATAGGGGACTTTTTGCCTCCAAAACCACACTGAGTCATAGAAGGCCTGTCACTAGCAGCAAATTTTATTTTAATTCATTATTCAACATTTACACAAGCTTAGGCTTCATTTGGTGTATGTAATAGCTAGCAAGCCAAGTTTCTTTTATGAAAACCGAGAATCCAAACAAAGAGTAATTACTCTGAGAAAGGAAAAACCACCGTCAGTCAAATAGTGCCACTCTAAATATTGACACTGTATACTTTCTGCTCCAGGTTAACCAGTTAGAGCCCACTGGCCTGCAAGTATAATACTGCCTCTGGAACAAAAACTACATGCAAAGATGAAGGTAAGGTATTTAATACAGGAAAATAATAGGGGAAAAGCTTAAAAGTCTATGCAGCAGCACAGGAAGCAGAAATGAAATGGTCAATGTGATGAGGGAAAAAAGAAGAGTGCAGACCACATTAATAAGTCACAATAATCACAGCTACCATTTACTGGTACCTTTTAGCTACCAGCCCCTATGCTAAGCACTTTAAATGTGTTAGCTTATATTTAGTACTCACACATACAGACAAAGTATTTGGAGAAGTTGCATAATGCCCATTTTGCCCCACTGTCCCGGAGGTCTACATTAGCAGCTATTAACACAGTAGAGGTCTTTGAGTCTTAAGAAATCAACTTTCAACAGCCCCTTGCTGTGAATATCTTTATCATCCCACCTCCCAAAGTGGAGCTCTGTTACCATTTGCTTTGTGTCTTTCTTTTCCTTTAAGACAATTTACATTGAGCATCTTTTCATATCAGGAATTTTCATGTGAAGATGCTGAGCCTCTGGCTGAACCTAGGCTAGAGGTATAGAAGCCTGTTCCCAAGGCAGGAGCAACTTTCTGATCCTAGAAAGCCAATGACTTTGTGTGAAAACAGTCACATGTCCTCAAAAACAATCACTTTTAACTTTCTTGTTTTAAGCAGTCAGGCCCCAATGGGATATCATGGTGGAAAGAGAATCCCAAAACATATATTCCCAGAAAATATTTGATCATGTGCTCCAATCCCCTCATTATGCCAGTGAAGAAACAGGCTCAGAGAAGTTAAAAACCATGCTCAAGTTCACATAACCAGTTAGACTTAAACCTAATCTGCATTCTGTTCTCCGTACCAGTCTGCTAACTGGATTCTCTTATTAAGTCAATGTTTTTTTTTTTTTTTGAGACGGAGTCTCGCTCTGTCGCCCAGGCTGGAGTGCAGTGGCCGGATTTCAGCTC
>NW_012115043.1:10330256-10348853 GCF_000951035.1 Colobus angolensis palliatus
GCCTCCCAAAGTGCTGGGATTACAGGCTTGAGCCACCGCGCCCGGCCTATTAAGTCAATGTTAACTGGGAAGTCAAACAAGTTTGAGTCTTGAAACCTAGTTATTCTTTACTGGAGACTCACCCTGAGCAAGAATCTAAAACTATGAATCCCCTATACACACTCCTGTGCAGATTTGAAAATCCAACTAACAGATTCAGAGGTTGAGTACCATTTTCTTCCTACTGAACGGAGTTGCCCTCTTTCCCCTCATTACTGAATACTGGGTATAGCAACAGCAACCCTTCACCAGTCTATAACAGTGCAGACTCTCCCATTGTCAGGCACACTGTTCAACAAGGCTGTTGAAATGTGTGACACTGATAAGGGAAAGAAGAGTTTTTTTCCTTCTAATACCATACATTTTATTAGAAGTCAGACATGGTTATTGTCTAAAATAAGAAAATGAGGATAATGCAATAAAATGCAAAGACGTCTAAAATCTCACCATCCAGAGATAATCACTCTCAATATTTTGTCTCTCTTCCTGGGTATTTTTCTATAGATAATATATGGGTATGTGTGTTTCTCTGTACTTAAGCATAATTCTCTTACCAAAAAAAAGATAGTATTACATTTTGTTTAATAATTGTTCAATTATAAATAACAAATATATTCTCATGTTAAGAAATGCACTTTGATAACCTGTTTGATGGATTCAGAGCATTTTATTATGCATTCAATTCACTTAGCAAACATTTATTGAGTGACTGCTTTGCCCTCAGGTACCAGGGACACAGAGGTGAATAAGGCAATCAGCAGCCCAGTGATATAACCTCATGGAGTTGTATCATGGCACCAGTCAAGGTTCTGAAGGTTGAACTCTTAGGCCTATGTAGCAAGGGTGATAGCTAGCACCCAAAATGCTGTGCTGGTAGTCCAAGGATACAGTTACTTAAAGCAAGGAGATGTTTAGAATTGATTTTTAGAGAATATGATACTTTCCCATATCTCCTCTCCTCTTGCTTTCTGATCCTGTTGTTACCGTAGAGTCTGATGCATATTATGTATACAGATTCTTAGAGATTGAATGACAATTGTTATTTAATATATGAATCTGTTTTTAAAACAATGCATTTTAAAACAACTTCCTTCCCAGCAATTTAATGTTAACAATCAAGGAGCATTGCACAGAGGTTACCTTACAATTGTTTATACTATACTATACTAGTCTAGTCTATTTAATAAAAAAACTGTACTACTATATTCTATTCTATGGTATACTATATTGTACTATTCTAAACTATGCTATACTATAATTACTACTATGTGAATAGCTTGTTTCATAGTTGTTATACTTTTGTCCTAGCAACCAGCCTACCCCCCAAAATGCCTTTTCATTCACTACCCTTGGTAGGTAATGTATCATTATCCCGCTTTTAAGTATGGAGAAAGCGAAACTCAGAGACATCAAATAACCTGCTGAATATCCCAAACTAATAGCTGTTGGAGTCTAGGCCAGAATGCAGACCACTGCTTTGCTTCTTACTTTAGCTACAGAGCATCAGTAAGAAAGCAATTAAATTCAAATACAAGCAAAGCAACCATGCTTCAGTGGATGAATGAAAGACAGCAGACCTTCCTCAATCCATGGAGTGGCAGAAAGAGTGAGAAAGAGTTTTAGAATCATAGGGGAGTGGGTTCAGATCTCAGTTCCATCACTTACAAGCTCTGTACCCTTAATAAGTTTTTCAACTTCTCAGACTCAGTTTCCTCATCTTTAAGCAGGGATTTGTAGAACAGTGGTGAGGATTAAAGATGATGTGTACAAAAGTGCCTTGTATAGGGCCTGCACGTGACAGTGCTGAAAAAGAAGATGCTGTTGGTGACAGCATCACCATCATTATTATTATTACCTCCTCTGAGAGGAAGGATGTTTCCTTTCCCAATCCTTTATTAGAATATTCAGAAGCTGAAGAAGTGTGGTATTGCTCATCCGCCATGAGGCTCTGTTTACATCTTGAATTACTCAAATGAAATATAAAAACAGCTTCACTGCATCTTAAAGTGCTCATTACTTTAATTCAAACAGCACAGAGTTCCCCTCAAAATAAATGACTCTGTCCATCTGTTTATTTCTCTCTGCTAAACTGATTTCATGCTTTTCTTGGGCTGGTAAGAAACACTTCAAAGACAGCTGATGTAAACTAAGTAGGGAAGTCTACAGCCCACATGACTGGGCTCCCAGTGCCTCTGACAGCCTGAGAGGAGCAAGCACATGTTATCCAGTCACCGCAGATCAGGATGCCCACCACCACAGGCACCGCCATTCTGAGGTCTGCTTTGGGTGCAGCATTTGTTTGGGTGCTAGTTTTTTTCCATTTTTATATCAATTTCATTCTTGTTTTGATAAAAGGTTTTCACATTTTGTATGATTGAACATAAGTTTATTTTTTAATCATTTAGATCATCACTGTCGTAGAACACAATTTAAATCAAAATCTTGATTATAACTCATAATTAATGATTTGGGGTAAATAAAAGCCAGAACAATAGATTTTGTGGAATTGATATATAAAAATTTGTAAAACATATATACGTGTCAGTATTTTGTAACTCTTCCAAGCACTGAAAGCCCATCAACAGATCACCCAGACATGTGCAATAATTAAATTTAGTTGTCTTCAATAATTTTCTTATTATCAGTCATATGAAAACCATTAATTTCCATGTTTCTAAGTTCTGTCATTATCTGTCAAAACGTATTTAACTGTTTGTGAAATAATTAATCTCTTTAAATATTTAGATGTGTTATATATGGACTTCTATTTACATTCTTGCCCCAGGTCCAACAAAAGTGGGGGTGGGCCTAATCCTGGTGCTTGAACCCATTTTTCTGAGAGGGCAAGTGTAAGACTGACCAGGAAGACAGGGAGGTTTTGACATGGTAATCTCTTCTTTTACAATTTTACATAGAATCAGTCTTCTATGTATCAAATAGACAAGGTTCTCAGATTACTAAATTATATATAACTAAAAAATACGTATTTTTTAATTGATACATAATAAAGGTACATATTTTGGGGGTACATGTAATAATTGGATACATTCATATCATGTGTAAAGAACAAATCAAGGACAATGTCCTTGGTGATACTTAGACAAACTTGAATTCAGTATCATTCTAATTCCTAAACAGTTATGTAACATGCAGAAAATTGAATTAGGAAAATAATTACCTAAAATTTTACCATTTCGACGAGTCACTCATTTTTACTTTTCTATATGCCACCTCAGTCCATATCATTTGTATTACTAAAATTAGTACTATGTTTTAAATTCTAACCTAATTAAATTTTTTATATTCTATTTTTTTCTTCTGTTTAACAGTATGGTAGAAGTAATTTTTTTCATGTTGCTACAGAGTCATCACAAATGATGACAAATATTTCATTTATTCCATCTATTTTGTATTGCAAATTTTAGTTGTCTCCAATTCTTTATTATTAAATATGTTGCAATGTATTATTTTCCCTTTCTCCACCTGGCCCTATTTGGGGGGTTACATGGTAGAACTAGTAGTAATGTTGATAGCAGTAGCAGAAGAAATCCACAATCCATTATCCAGAACCCTTGGGCCAATTATATCTTGGAATTTTGATCTTAGAAAGGTTATATGATAAGTCATATGAAAGGTCATATGAAAGGTCATATGATAAGTATGCTATTTATCATGCAAAACTCTCAGCAGGGTCTGAAGCAACACCTCACAGTCAACCCCATTGATATTTGAGTAGTGAAATGTGTGAATAGTCTAAGTACATACACACACACACACACACACACACACACACACACGTTGAGGAACTATCTACTCTTATTTTCTCAAGATTTTTTAGTGGAAATAAGTGTTTAATTATATCAAATGTTTTTCAAAATCTTTGGAAGGTGCAGTAGTACATGCCTGTAATCTCAGCTACTCAGAAGGCTGAGGCAAGAGTATCACTTAAGGCCAAGAGTTTAAGGCTGTAATGTGCAATGATCATGCCTGTGAATAGCCACTGCACTCCAGCTTGGGCAACACAGTGAGACCCTGTCTCTAAAATTAAAAAAAAAATCTATGGAGATCATTATATTTTCTTTTTAGAGCTATTAATATGGTGAATTATATTAATAAATTTTCTAGTATTCAACCATCCTTGCATTCTTCGTATAAACCACAATAAGTTATGATATATTGTTTTCTTAATGGAGTGTAGGAGTCTTTTGCATATTTTGTTCAAAAGTTTTTAATCAATATTTACAAGTGATATTGTCTGTAATTTATTTGTGCTAACTTCATCACATTTAGCTATCAATATTGTACTTGCTTCACAAAAACCATTTGAAAGTGTTCTTCATTTTCTACAATCTGAAACAATCTATGGGGCTTTGAGGCTATCCAGTTTCTAAAAGTTTGGGAGAATTACCTACAAAAAATATCTGGGCTTATGCTTCCTTTGGGGGTAGTTCCTTGCTAACTTTTTCTTTCTTGCTTCTGTGGAAATTGGTCTTTTTGAGCTTTCTATGATCACTGAGATCAGTTTGCTAAATTATACTTGCCTAGTATATGTTTCCTCTAGTTTTTCATATTTACTTGAATAAAGTTGTGCAAAGCAGTCTCATGATTTTTTTAAATGGCCTCTATATCAGTAGTTAAGTCATCTTGTCATTTCTTTTTATATTTTCATTTTCTCCCTTTTCCCTTGAGCTGATTGTCTATTAGTTTTGCTATTTTGTTGATTTTTTTCAAAGAATAAGGGTTTTGATTTCTTAATTTGACCTACTGATTTTCTGTTCTGATGTTCTGCTCTGCTTTTATCATTATGATCTCCTTTCTTGTGCTTGCTTTTGTTGTTGTTTCTGGTTTTTAGAATTGGGAATTTAATACTTATTTTTATTTTTTTACATTTTCATTGATATACATGTTTAGGGCTGTGAATTTTCCTCTAATCACTGCTTGAAATGTGTATGATATTATTATATGTAGTGTTTTCATTTTTTTTCATATTTCTGTAATTTATACTTGTAGCCAAAGGAATTTTTTTAATTTCTTGCTTAATTGCATTATGATTAGTAAGTGTTGTTTTCAATATTTCTATTTTATGGAATCTACTTTGTGCCCTAGTATACAATTACTTGTAGTGAAATTTCCATCTACACTTGAGAAGAAAGCATATCCTCTATTATCAGGGTACACTATTACATATATCTCCAAAAGATCTATGCTATCGATCATGTAGTTTAGATATTGTGTATCATTACCTATATTTTATCCACTTGACCTCGCTTATACTGAAAGTACTGTTAGGAAGTTTTTAATTATTGGTGTGTTTCTGTCTATTTCTTCTCACATTCCGGTACTTTTTGTTTTATAACAAAATAGATATTCAAACCCATTATATCTTCATTTTCTAATGTAGCTTTAATATACAGTCTTTACCCCATTTACTGCTATTTACCTTGAAGCCTACTTTGGTATTGAGATTGCATCACCTGATTTCTTATTGTTTCCATTTGCCTGTTAGTCTCTGTCCATCCCTTTATGTTCACCTTGTTAAATCTCCTATTTGAGTGTGTCCTTTACACAGCATGGAATTGAATTTTTACCTTATATGCAAATTTGAAAACTATTTTATTAAATAGACAGTGTCTCACTCTGTTGCCCAGGCTGGAGTGCAGTGGTACAATCATGGCTCACTGCAGACTTGACCTCCAGGCTTAAGTGATCCTCCTGCCTCAGCCCCTTGATAGCTGGGACTATAGGTGCGTGCCACCACGCCCAGCAAATTTTTTTTTTTTTTTTGTAGAAATGGGGTTTTGCTGTGTTGCCCAGGCAGGTCTTGGACTCCTGAGCTCAAGTGATCCACCTGCCTTTGCCTCTCAAATGCTGGGATTCATATTTACTAACATAAATATAATCCTTAGTCTCGGTTCTGTCATATCACCTTATTTGTAATTATTGGGTGCATTATGTTGTATTTACTGATTTTATTTCTCAATTTGGGGTGTCCTCTTTGCTTTTCAAAAAAATTAGTATTTTAGAAGGTTCTCTTTTTTTTCTAGTGGTTACACTTATATTAATATTTTTATAGCATCCTTAATTCCTTCTTTACTTGCTTAATCTCTCCCTCAGTTTAAAGGCACCATTTCATTCCCATCTATTACTTATATAACAGTCAGTGATCTTATTCTACAGTCTCCCTTTTTCTTCTCTTCTGTCACTTTTTAGTTGCATTCTTTTTACTGTATCAGAATATGTAATATTTTTTAACCCCTTATGTACTCTATTCTTGTCTTACATCTATAGTTAAACATACGAAATATTTATCATCAGTCCTTTTGCAAAGCTTTCTCATTTATCTTTTGGTTGGATGATACGCTAGAAGTCTTGATGTGTATAAATTATCTCATTTAATTCCCATAATAATCTTATGGGGAACTTACTGTGGTTATTCTCATTTATGAGATAAGAAAATCAAAATTTAGAGAATAAAATATCTAACAAGGGAAACTTCAAAGTTAGCTAAACAGAAAACAACAAGAAAGCGATACTGGCAAATTATGAAAAGAAAAATGTTAAATCACGTACATATCCACCATCTTGTGATTACTACTGTCAATATTTTACACTATCCCCTTTCAGTAAATACACATGAGATTATGCTGAATAAATTGTTTTATAAACTGTTTTTTCACTTAATATATGGTAAAAATATTTTCTTGTCAAAAATATGTCCATATGATTATATTTAGTGACTATGAAGATTCCTTGTGTGCATGTAGCACAATCTATTTAATTAATCCTCTATTTTTGATCATTTAGTTGTCTCTTTTTTGTTTGTTTGTTTATAAGTAATGCTGTGATGAATTTCCCAAAGGCCAATTTTTTTTCACATGCCTTAATAACTGCCTTTGGGTTTAATTTTAAAAGTTAATGTCTTATTTTTAAAATATGCATATTTTAAAAGAGTTAATGGCCTGGAGCAGTGGCTCATGCCTATAATTACAGCACTTTGGGAGGCCAAGGCAGGCGGATCACTTGAGATCAGGAGTTCAAGACCAGCCTGGCCAACATGGTGAAATCCTGTCTGTACTAAAAATATAAAAATTAGCTGGGTGTGCTGGTGGGCGCCTGTAACCCCAGCTACTCAGGAGGCTGAGGCAGGGGAATTGCTTCAACCCAGGAGGCAGAGATTGCAGTGAGCCAAGATCACGCCACTGCACTCCAGCCTAGGCAACAGAGTGAGGGAGGCTCCATCTAAAAATAAAATAAAAGAGTTAACAAAAATTACATTTCTATTAACCTAGCATATTTCTGATCAGAATAATGTCACTTTATTATATTTTTGAACTGTACTCAATATATTGAGATATTTGGTCACAGAACTCTGTGCAAATATACACACTCATATTTTAAATGCAAAAAATTAATAATCTATTTCTATTAAAATAATTTTAAAACATTTACCACTAAAGGTATGGCACATATTTCTGTAGACCAGAAATATCCAAGGACAAATGGGACCTAAAACTTTGGTCCTACCGGACTTTCAGAATAGAAGCAAAGGCAGCCGAGGGTTCATTCCCAAGAAAAAGGGATCAGATGTACCTACTCATGATTCACACTGTGGGAAACATTCTGGGATAAGGCTTTGTCAGTGAACAGAGGCTGAAAAAAGTTTTAATTACTGCCTGAGTCTATGGATGGCATCAAGCTGAATGGCTGGGTGATTAAAGATACAGTCCCATGGAACAGGAGCTCAGGGACTCCAAATACGAGACCCATTTATGAACTAGAAACCCAAATATGGGAGCCCTGATGAAGTCAACCAAATGACATCTATATAGAGAAGGTTGAGTGCAAAGAGAAAAACATAACAAAACTCCCACACAGAATGAGCTTGCATGGAAAATGTCAAAGTTCATGAGGAAAACTGAGATATGAAAGATGCCTTCCTGTCCAAAAGAGTTTAACTTTGAGGAAATACATATGATAGAGGATTCTGAAAAACACTTCAAAATAAATGTATTAATCATCTTTAAATAGATAAAGGAAGTTCTAGAGGAACTAGTTCTAGTTCTAGAGGACTAGAGGACTAGTTCTAGAGGACTAGAAAAGCAACCAGCTAGAAATCCTGAAAATGACAAATACATTCTTTTCAAGAATGGAAGAACCCACAAGGCAGAATAAATACCAGATTGACACAGTTGAAAAGAGAATTAATGACTAGAAACATAATACTAAAAAATGCACCCAAATTGCAGAATGAGAGATAAAAAGAAGGCAAATATGAAGGAGGAATTTAGAAGTTACAGGTAACAGATTGGGAAATGTAGGTGTAAAGCTCAAGAAGTAAGAGTTGGAATGGCAGAAAAGCAATGTTGAAAAGATGTTAGCTAAGATGTTAACTAAAGGAAGACTTCATTTACCAAATAGAAACAAACAAACAAAGAAACCAAGAACAACCACTGAATTGCACTCAGGATAAGTAAAAATTAACTCCTGGACGTTTCAGAGTGAAACTGATGGATACAAAGTTTCCTATTATGGTATATTGACGAGATTACAGGCTTTGTTTTAATACTTTGGTCACTATTATTGGCTTTGTCCTTCTTGATACAGTTCTAAAATACATATGGCTAAATAATGGAACACTGCCTTGTCTTGCTCACAATATAATAAATTATATGACTTAATGAATTTTTTCACCTGAACCTACAAGGACTTCAATATATACCTACATTTCTCCAATTTTTGGCCACCAAGTACCACTTAAATGCTATTCTTCATACATAAAGAGAACAATTTTAGGTTAAATTTTTAAAGATTTATAATAAAATATTTAAAATTTAAACTAAAACATTAATGAGAATTTCATGTGTCAACTTTATGTCAAGTTTTTATTGTTTGCAATCTATCATCAACTTATCCATACCAGGCCCGCTGTGAACTTTCCCCAGCTCTACCCAGTCCCTCTCATCATGGCCATATGTCTTATCTCCTGGCAAAAGCTGCTCTAACCACAGCTCACTCTATTCCCAAGATTCTAAAACTTAGCTACTGCCACCAAGTCTGCATTAAGACTTGTACCTCAGCTGACAAGGAGAGGATGCCACACCTGTGCACTGGCTGGAGTGGACCCTTAGGTATTCTGGAGTCTCCATGGGTGCTGGGAAGGGCCAGGTGATGAACAGAGAGCAGGGCATCAGGTGGACTTCAAACACTGGACGAGGAGAGGCAAAGGGAACCAGAAGATAAATGTGTCAACCTTTCTCCCACTTCCATCCCTCTCACCCACTCACCTCTTCCCAAGGGTTATTCTGGAACACATAACATGGTCTTAATGATGACATCTCTGTAAGAATAAGTGACTGAGCTGTATTTGGTGTGTAATTTGACCACCTCAATAATGCACTGTCTTGCATTGGATCTCCCTCCTTCCCTTAATCAATTCTCCTTTTGCCTAACTTTTCCTTTCCTGAGATTGCACCTACCAATAAAGTGTTAACAGATAATCTTTGCCTTAGGCTCTGTCTTCTAGGGAACCTGGGCTAAGACTGTATTACTATCTGACAGATAACTTGAGCCATAGGCCATGTTCTGTATCCAGTCAATTTCTCTCTTTACTCTTTATAGTCACTATATTAGAAAATACAAATTTACAGTCACAGCTTGTCAGGAATGGCAGCAAGTTTTTGGTGACTCTGACAAATGGTTCTAGATTGAATATGGACATAGAAATTATGAAGGGATTTTCCAGTGAAGACTACTTTCATCATTCAGTCAGATGCTAAATCAATGAGCATATTGTATTCAAAAGCCAGAAGGTTGAATATTTCAACTTGAGAGATAGCAGCAAATGGATTCTCAATTTTGCTCTTATTACATTATTGCATTTGATTTTGGAAAGTATTTCTGCATGTCCTTACAGTTCTCATTTTCTGATGAATGTATAAAATCAAGTGATGGAAAACATAATATTCTTGGTAGTTATGTTATTTGCACCACACTTTGGTCTTTGTAAGGGATCCTAACACTTTATCCTCAACACTAAAAAAATTTTTTTTAAACTGAAATAATAGTCTTATATGATTTAAAACACTTAGACGAAGAAACAACAGATGGTTACACTCCTAAAATCATGGAAGTGGTCTTCACAAGAATTATGAGAGCCATGATTTTATTATTTTTATTAGACTCTTGTTTTTTGACATGTTTTAATGAAATGTTTTAACACACAGAAAAGTTGAAAGAATTGTACTGTGAATACTCGTAACTACCTAGATTCTACAGTTAATATTTATTACATTTGCCTTATACATTTATCAGTTTTTCCATACTCCTATCCATCCATCAATTCATTTTATTTTGATACATTTTAAAGTAAATTGAAGCATGCATTAACTAGAGTTCAAAATTTTTTATAGTTCCTTGTGAAAAACAGAATGTACACACACTGAATACATAAATCTCAAATGTACTGTTCTATGAGTTTTGACAGATCTAAACAAACACTTATGTTACCCAAACTCCTACTAATATAGAGAGAAGTACCATCATTCCAGGAAGATCTCTCATACCTTTTCCCAGACAATCCCCACATCTGTCTCCCGGAGACAATCAGGTTCTGACTTTTTTTTTTTTTTTACCATAGATTAAATTTGCCTGTTCTAGAACTTCATATAAGTGAAATCAGAGAGCATGCAGTATGCATTATTTTTTTGTAAGCATAACATTTTTCACATAGCATAATATTTTAAAGATTTGCCCAACCCATTGGGTGTGTCAGTAGTCCATTCTTTTATATTTCTGTGCTGTATTACTTTGTATAGATATACCATAGTTTATTTAATTACTCTCCTGTTGGTGAATATCTGAGCCATTTCCAGTTTGTAGCTATTATAAATAATCCTGTTATGAACATTCTTGTGTAAATACTTTTGTGGATACATTTTTTTTTCCTGGTTAAATACCTATGATTGGAATTTCCGAGTCATAAGGTCAGCATATGTTTACTTTTATAAGAAACTGATAGATCTTTTCCCCCAGACGATTGAAGCACTTTAAAGGTCATCAGCAATAGGAGAGTTTCAATGGCTTCACATCCTTGCTAACATTTGGTGTTGTCTACCCTTTGCAGTGGGTATGTAGTGTTCTATGAGTATGTCATTATGGCTCTGATTTGCATTTGTCTGTTGATGTTGAGCACATTTGCATGTACTCAATAGCTATTTGTATATGTCTTGAGAAGAATATTTGTCAAATATTTTACTTGATTTATATTGAGTGATTTGTCCTTTTATTGGGTTGTAGGGATTGTTTATATATCTTGAATATGCATTTTCCACCAGATATATATTTGGTAAATATTTCATCCTAGTCCACATCTTGTCTATTCATTTTCTTACCAGTGTCTGTTGATGTGCAAAAGTTCCTGATTGCAATGAATTCTAATATATCATTATTTTCTTTTGTGTTTATTGCATACTGTCTTACCTTAGAAAAATTTTTCTACCTCCAATTTGCAAAAATATTATCTACTACCTATCTGGATGTCTTAGTTTTTATATTAAGTTTATGATCCACCTTGAATTAATTTTTGTGCATAGAATAAGGGAGAGGTAAAAGTTCATTTTTTTCTCATATGGATATATATAGTTGTTCCACAACCATTTGTTGAAAAGACTTTGCTCTCTCTATTGGATCAAAAATCAATTGAACATCTATAGAACACTTTATCCAACAAGAGCAGAACACACATTTTTCTCTAGTGCACGAGAATCATTTTCCAGAGTAGAACATATGCTAGGCCACAAAGCTAGTCTCAATAGATTTAAATCACTGAAATCATACAAAGTATGCTCTCCAATTATAATGGAATAAAGTTAGAAAAATGAGAGAAATCACAAATGCAGAAATTAAACAACATTGTTCTAAATAACTAATGGATCAGAAAAGAAACCACAAGAAAAGTTAGAGAACACTTTGGGATAAATGAAAACAAAATCACAAAATATCAAAACATACAGGATGCAGCGAAAACAGTGCTTAGAGGGAAATTTGTAGCTATAAAAACCTATGTTAAAATTAGAAAAATCTCAAACCAATAATCCAATCTTCCACCTTAAGGAAATAGAAAAAGAAGAGCAAACTAAATCCAAAGCAAGAGAAAGAAATGAAAGATTAAAGGTAAACAAAATACAAAAGAGAAAAACAATAGAGAAAATCAATAAAAGCAAAAGTTAGTTCTTTGAATAGATCAACAAACATTGCCAACAGTCAGATGAAAAGATGTTCAACATCATTAGCCATTAGGGACATGCGTATTGAAACCATGCTACTACTTCACACCCACTACGATTGCTACAACAATAATATTTGTTTTCCTTGAGATTTTCTTTTTCTTTCAAATTTTATTTTAAGTTCCGGGGTACATGTGCAGATGTGCAGGTTTGTTACATAGGTAAACATATGTCTTGGTGGTTTGCTGCACAGATCAATCCAACACCTAGGTATTAAGCACAGCCTTCCTTAGCTATTCTTAATGCTCTCCCTCTCTCCACCCTTATCCCCACCCCAGCCCCCAACAGGCCCCAGTGTGTGTTGTTCGCCCCCATGTATCCATGTGTTCTCATCGTTCAGCTCCCACTTATAAGTGAGAACACAAGGTGTTTGGTTATCTGTTCCTGAATTAGTTTGCTGAGGATAACAGCTTCCAGCTCCATCCATGTCCCTGCAAAGAACATGATCTCATTCCTTTTTATGGTTGCACAGTATTTCATGGTGTACATGTACCACATTTCCTGTATCCAATCTATCATTGGTGGGCATTTGAGTTGATTCCACGTCTACACTGTTGTGAATAATGCTGCAATGAACATATGCATACGCAAGTATCTTTATAATATAAATATTTATATTTCTTTGGATATATATCCAGTAATAGAATGGCTGGGTCAAATAGTATTTCTGCCTCTAGATCTTTGAGGAATTGCCAATAATAATTATGGGCAAGGATCTGGAGAAATTGGAACGCTCATACATTGCCACTGGGAATGTAAAATGGTGCAGCTGCTGTGGAAAACAGTTTGGCAGTTCCTCAAAAAGTTAAACATTGAGTTACCATATGACCTAGAAATTCTTCTCCTAGTTATATACCCAAGATAATTGAAAACATACGTTGACATAGGACTTGTACACAAACGTTCATAGCATCATTATTTGTAATATTGCAAGAATGGAAGCCACCCAAATGTTCATCACTAGACGAATGGATTAACAAAATATAGTGTAATATACCCATTCAATGGAATAGTATTCAGCCATTAAAAGGGAAAGAAGAAATACTGATACATGTACAACATGAATAGACCTTGTAAACATGACACTAATAAAATAAGCCAGACACAAAAGTCTATATATTATATGATTCGGTTGATATGATGTGTTCAGAATAGGCAAAACCATAGAGATTAAAAACTAGATTAGTAGTTGCCAGGGGATGGGAAGTAAGGAGTAGGGGAGTGACTGCTAACAGTTATGGGTTTCATTTTGGGGTGTTCTCAATGTTCTGGAATTAGGTAATGGTGATGATGGCACAACATTGCCAGTATACTACAAAAACCATATGCTTTATAAAATTGTACACTTTACAATGGTGATTTTATATAATGAGACTTTTTATTACAATACAATTAAGTTAAACAATGAATTGATGGCATAAGTTTGGATCTATTTCTGAGCTTTCTAGTCTGTCCCACTGATCTATTTCTTTCTTATACCAGCACCACACTGTCTTGATTACTGAAGCTTTATTGTAAGCTTCAAAGTCAGGTAGAATAAGTCTTCTGGCCGCACTCTTCTTTTTTAACATAGCTTTGAATATTTTAAGTTATACCCCTGGCCTTCAAAAACTTTGGTGTATAATTTCTTTTTCACAGGAAGCATATACCAGTGTATTAAAGCATACTTGTACCTTACTGCCTCGTTAGCATAGCAAAGTGAAAAAATACACACATAGTGTAATTTGCTTATATTCACAGAGGTCAGTATTTTCTTCAGCACTAAGTCATGACCAGAGGAACATTGGTCACTCCCAATTGCCCTTTTTGAATAAATCAGTCTGTAGATTGGTGTTCAGATAAGACATCTTTGTATGTATGTGGAAATTCATTTTCTTGTGGAATACCTGCCTGGTGTTTCATCAGTATGTATCACAATGTGCCTTTTTCAGTTTTATCTTAGTTCACAAAATGCCATTACCTAAATTCCTGTACGTGAATTTTTTTCTGTGATCAACAAAACAAAAGCTAATCATCACTTCTGCCTCATACAAGCACCATAATATTCCAGGACCTGATTTGTGCACTCTGTATCACTGGTTTTTTCCAGTCGTGAGCCTGTGTACGGGAGAGTAATTGCTCTCCCACATTGTAAGCCACTGTTGTTATGCTATGTCCATCTGTCTCATTTGATAAAGGAATTTCACCAATAGCTTGTCTTCTTTCTCTCTGAGTGTAATATTTGTTATATTGGGTATCATTTTCTAAGCTTCTCAGGAGTGACACTCTTTCCTTTTTATGCTATAAGGAGTGTGACTTTGAAGGATGCTTCTGTACTTTGGGTCTCTTGTTTGCCTTTAGCAACAATGTTCATCAATTTCATGCTAGAAAACATCATTTTGTGCTTATTATGGAAAATATAAATTTATTTGCTAGAGAAGTGGCTGTGTTTAGAGAGAATTTTTTTTTAGTGTGGTGGTTTCATGCCATGATTTGGCAGTTTCATATCAGACAAAACACTTAGAACTGAGAATGAATAGCTGGCTGGCTCAATAAAATTTAATTTTCAGATTCATCATAGTTCTTCCTACTCCCTTTTTTCCTTTCTTGACTGTGTATAAAAAGCCATCACACTTGCAAATACAGGTGTCCCAGCACACAGAGATTCACATCTTTTTGAATGTGAATTCACAGAACAGCCTACAACTTGCACTGGAGTAGTCCCCTGCAGCAGCCCACAATTCATGTTTTACACATTATTTTGAATTGTGTTATCACTACTCACATACTTCAGTCAGTGACTTCTGAATTATTGATCCTTTCAGTTCATTGAGAATATGATACAATAATATAGTAACAACAATACATTCAAATTTAACAAACAAAATAATAACCCAAAGGAGACATAAAAAGGTTTTCACCAGTGTTAAGTACACTGATTATCTGAAATTAGTCGAGAGAGTAACAAATGCAATTCTATTAGTGCATAAACAACACTTAAGAATATGAGGGTTATTAGCACTATAACTAGGTTTCTAAACATCATAATGAAATTCACATTTCAAACATATATAAACAGAATTTCTTTCAGCCTTTTTTCCTCTGAAACCATGAAAAGACCTGGAGAACCCTTTAAAGACTACCAAAGACCACCCAGATTGTCGAGGATCCCTGAAGAAATGCTGGTTTATAGACCCATATCTCCATTGAGATGCATAATAAAAAAATGGTTAGATGTGGCCAACTAGCAAATCTAATTTCTTGAAATTGCTTCACTAAGTTGTTATTCAGCTCTGCCAACAGTCTGTCCCCATGCCTGTTGAACAAGCTACAGTTCTCAAACACCTCCCAGGCTGTTGAACTTCACGCATTGCATTGCCAAATTATCATCAAGAAAGCTTCTATCAGCTTCTATTTCCCACCAGCTGTGAGTGAGAAAGTCCATCTCCCCCATTCCTCACCAGCTCTGGATAAAGAGATGTTGCATTCCACATGATGTTTACATTTTAAAGACAACACTTAAAGCAAAAGATCAGATACAGTTCAAATGACTCTCAAAGATCCCTTACACTGGCCATGAAGTACAGAGACAAGAGATAGGTCCTCATCTCTTATTATAAGTACAATCTAGAGTTTAGGCTTATTGAGTGGAATAGTGGGCAGAATAACTCCAATTATTTTCATTGGGATTTTTATCTCCTTTTTTATTTATTTATTTATTTTTTGACAAAATTATGTTTAAACTCATGTAAATTAAATATAATTATTTTGTAAATTGCCTTTGTCATTTTTACACTTGGGGTTTTCATCATTTTCTTACATTAAGGCTATTATTACCATTTCAAATATGTTACCTAATATGTCATCTCTGTGCATGGTGTATGTATATATTTGTGTGTATATGTGTGTGTGTGATATATGTGTGTGTGATCTGTTTATGATCTACTCACCACTAGATTAAATGTATAACACCCTAAATTTAATTGTGGAATACTTCATGTTTTTTATATTTGAATTTTTTATCTTTAGGGACTTGTTTTCATTTACAGCATGAAGTAAACATCTACACTTATTTTTCCCCAAGAGGTTAAATAATGATCTCCTGGAGGGACATCCTTAAAATATCTCTGATATTTTTATATTTTCCCATTCTGGTTTTCATAGAAAACTTTCAGCTGTTATTAATTTGAAAGATAGTAAAAATCAAGACAATTTTTTTTTTCCTGTAATACACTTGTGCCTAGGGCTTTTTCTTCCTCTTGGAGGAGAATGGTGCTACTCCAGTGATTTGGTTATAAATAAGACAATGCAGAAAAGAAGGAAAGCAAGATTTTTAATCCTGTGGCAAAGCTGTTAATTGTCCTTCAATATCAATTTTTGCCTTCTTCCTTAGTAACAGAACTCCCAATTCTTAGCTGAGTACATGCCAACCCAGAATAAAAACTATATAATTATTAGCGTTCCTTGAAACTCATAAGTATCTGGGTTTTGTGAAATGTCTTTAAAGGGAAGAAGCATTAATATTCTTTACTTCTTTTTTGATTACTGAGATGTGAATATGATGGCTGGAGCTAAAGCAGCCATATTATACTGTATGGTACCATGTCAAAGAGGCCAGAGCAACAAGACAGGAGTAGTCAGGGCCCCTGACTTTGTGGAGCTGGGATGTCAGTCTTCAACTTCATGCTCTTTCTTTTCTTTTATCCAAGAAACATAATTAACTTCTAGGTAGTTTAAAACATTGTTTTGAATTAGATTTCTTTTATATAGGGCCGAACCTAATCTTGAATTATGTAGAGCCACAGGGAGGGCTTATGTTTTACTCAGTATTACAGGCACGGAACTTGACACTGGGTATAGAACTTAGTAAATACTCAATAAGTGTGCATGGGAGGCATACATTTCTATTTCCAGGCAAGATAGTAGTGACTGTGAGAATTTCAGGTAAGGTGATAGAAATATATCTTTTCACATCTTTGGTTGGGGCCTATGACTTCAAAACCTTAAAAGAAACATCAGACCCTCTCAATTATATTTTCTGAAAAAATCATCTTTCATGGACAACATTTTAGAATGATCTTTTATTGGACTTTATTTTTTTGAGAATGGGCAGGTCTGGGAATGCTCAACACCCTTTTGATGCACTTCCCCTTGGAGCAAACCATGAGTGGGGGTGATGAATGCGCTAGAATAGATCCCAGCCAAGCTCTGGCACTGTGGTGACAGCTCTCTGCAAGGTTTATGCACCTATTTAATTGCAGTTACATCCATCTCCATTCCCTGGGGGCCCATCTTTATAGAGAAACAGGCAGTTGGCTGAGGATGTTGGAATTGAGCATTTCTTGCTAATTATTTAATTTTCATCTGGCACAAACTGAAGTATCTTAAGTTTAGTGGAAACTACAAGTCAGTTATCTTCCTTTGCTAACAAGAACCCTACCACTGGTAACAAAAAACAAACACAAAGCTCTATTCCTCACTCTTGCCCTCGACCCTGGCCAATGAAACTGCTTTTCTCTTACATTTTCTGTGGATGGAATAATGGCAGTAAGCTCATGCTCTTTGTTATAAAACCAAGGCACTGGTAAAAACGTAGTGGAGGCAAAAGCACTGGCATCTTATGTTTCCATTCTTGCACAAGTTCAAGCCTTTATTTATTGCATCTACAGTTCATCAAATACTAGCTGGAACTGTAATACTCATAACAACGCCATGAGGAATATATCAGAAAATGGAGCCTTGAGAGAGTTGACGTTACTTACCCGTGGTCGCATAGCTAACAAATAGCAAAACAAGGGTTTGAACCCAGCTATGTCTTGGTTCTGATTTAGATCTCGGACCATGGCTGCATTATCTTTACTGCCACGAAGGCCTCTAACTTCCTTTTTTCCTTAACTAAACCCTATTCACCTTTCAAAACACAATGCAGGAGCCACTTTCTTCAGGAAACTATCCCTAGTGCCCCAGACTGAGGCCCCTTTGTGCTCCTGTAATGGACTGAACCTTCATTCCAATAAAATGTTCTTTCGAGCATTTCATCTAGTATGTGCCATAAATGTTTTACGTAGATTGCCTACTTTAATTCTCAGAAGCCCTCTGAAGGAGGTCACTCTGATTATGGACAATCTGTGAGGAGGACACTTGAGTAGATAGAACCTGGGATGCCTATTCAGGTCTTTTTGATCCCAAAACTTGTCCATTTACCCATGATGGTATAATACATTATAGTGATTTTAAGTATTAATCTGACTATCTCCTTTATGGACTCTATGTTCTTTAAGACTAGGGACAGTTT
>NW_012115043.1:10354171-10357151 GCF_000951035.1 Colobus angolensis palliatus
ACCCTGTGAGGTGTGGGGTGTCAGACTGCCCCTAGTGGGGGATGTCTCCCAGTTAGGCTACTCAGGGGTCAGGGACCCACTTGAGCAGGCAGTCTAGGGACAGTTTCTTAATTCATTTTTTACTCTCAACGTATAGTATAGAATCAGACACTAGCTCATTTGAATTTACGCCTCTCTCCTCTTCTACTGCCCCTTGAAAGTGTTCCTATTACATGAGATGGAAGTATTAATTTTTTGGAATAGACATAGCTCCCCCTAAAAGTGCACATGCTAGCAAAAACACAGAACTGGAGATTCATCTTCCTGTTGCATATACATGGTCACAACTTCACTGAACTTTTTTCCAGGTATTTCCAGGTATGTGATGTAAAATACCTTTTCAAAGAAGTTCCCATACAGGAATGTTCCTTGTGGTTGTCATTAATGCTGATTTACCAAGTACTTCCCATGCTGCCTTCTGGGAACATGTTAGGATTTCCCTTTCCTGCCTTCTTGAGTTAGGTGAGCCCATGTGACTTGCTTTGGCTCATGCAATGTGAATAGAAGCGACAACTATCACCTCCAGGTGAAAGCTGCAAGAGTCCATGCGTGATTTCCAACTGGTCCAGTGACAAACAGTGTTTGAAATATGACTGTGAAGAGCAGAGCCCACACTGCTGACCCACATTGAACACTGGTGTGAGTAAGACCCAAATATTGGTTGCTATAAGCTATTAAGAATTGGTGGTTGATGACTACGACCGTGTGGTATTGTCTATCCTGATTGAGACGCTATTGAAATTGTCCAATGAGAGAGTGATTCTTGGCATTTTAATTTTACATCAAAGAATGGGAAGGAAAGTCATTAAACTGGGGCTTAACCCTAAAAGGTTTAGACCCACTAGAAGTTTACTAGCTGTCATCATGCTTAAGAACATTCTTACTCAGAGGGTGCTACTGGTCATCTGTCCTCCATCTTTACTGGGGGCTGAGAAGACTGAAATGAGCCAATGCTACTGCTGAAGGGATTTCAGTGAGGTGAGCAAAAATATTCTGAGGGTCAGAGAGGTAGAATGACATCCTGGAACCTCCTTCCTCTGCTCTCCTGAAATCAGCAGGGACATCCACCTGCCTGAGACTGTGTAGTGAGTGTGTGCCAGGAGAGGGATGAACCTGTTGCTTTCAGGGAGTGCCTTCTGGCTTTATGATTTTATGATATCTTCAATCTTGGCTGGTTAGAAGATTCATTTATACTTTAAGCAGATTTTCCCAGGGTGTAAATTCCCCCCAGAGATAAATTAAACACTTTTAGGGATACAATCAGTCTATGAGGCCACCAGGGTACCATTCACTGCTTCGCAGCAGCAATTTACCAAATGGTACCCTGGTGACTTAGAGAGTGAATGCACATCTGTAAAGAGGCTTCCTTCACGTCAAGGGATGCATGCTCAGAATTCTCCCTGCAATGCATGGACAGCCGAGGGTGGAAAATGGGGAAAGTGAGGCCCCTTGGTGCTTTTATGTTCTCGTCACATCTCATGCAGGGCTGCTGTGTCAGTGAAAGATAAACCAAGGCCAATGAGTAAGGGAGGTGAACTGGAGCTCCTGCGTGCAAGCTGTTTTCCCTTGGTTAGAGTCACCTCCTGGGGATCTTCCCTCCCTAGGGGGCCCGCTGTGCTGCCTTCTACTTTTCTGCCCAGGATCCCCAATGTCAAGGACTTTTCCTGGACTACATTCCCAAGGAATTGGTCCATGCTTTAGCTCTGTATTGTCTTTTTTATCTCATTGGCATACAACTGTGTTACTTGTTCTTTCTTCCTTTAGAATCTTATATCCATTCATTCAACAAACAATCAGCAACCACTTACATTCAGAATAAAGTTTTAGTTAATTGCACAGGTTCTTGAATGACATAAGTCTGAGTTTGATTCTTGGCTTCACATTTACTAGTCTTCTGCATCTATGCCTCACTTTACCCATCTGTAAAATAGAGGTAATAATGGTACCTCCTTCATGATGTTACAGTAAGGATTAAAGGTCCTTACTTTGTTAAATTTGAGTAAGACAAAAAGACTAAGAAAGCTACATAATTAGGAAGAAACTAGAATAAGAAGAGAAGGAAGAGGAAGAAAAGGAAAAGCAGTGGACCAGGGCAGTAGGGGTGTGCCTCCTTCCCCACATTAAATCCATGTAAAAGAATTAATAATGTGCTGAGTATAGAATAAATATTAGCTATTATTATTCATTATCTACTGTGTGCACCAGGCACTGAAGTGCTAGAGATGTAAACAGCCTTATGCACAAGAAACTCATAGTTTAGAACACGGATTCCCAAAGCATGATCCTGAACCACCATCAGCAGCAGCAGCACCTGGGTACTTGTTGGACAAAGGAATTCTTTGACTTCACCCAGACATACTGAATGAGAAACTCTGGGGCCTAGAAATGTGTTTTATAAGGGACTCTGACCCTCACTCAATTTGAGAATATCTACTTTATAGTAGAGGGATAATAGTGCCTTATATCTGTGAGTGCTTTAAAATGTTCAAAATGTTGCTACATGATTTTAATACTCACAATGGTCTTGGAAAAGAGGAATGGTTATTTCCCTTTCAACTGAGGAACTGAAGGTCCTGGCTTACCAATAGAACTGCACTTGTGTTCAGGCACCCACTCCTCCAGCAAAGGTGACCTTCCAACAATTTAGGAATAAATCTCAATTAGCCTAAGCCAATTCTGGTTCTCCCAGTTCCTTGTTAAGTGGTTGGTTTACGAGTAGGCTTGTGAGTAAGTTCTTGCCAACAGACAAGACTAAAAATCTGTTGAGAGGCTTCTTGAAATTGTCTTCTCTTAAAAAAAAAATGAGGTTGGGAGTTCAAGACCAGCCTGACAAACATGGAGAAGAAACCCTCTTTCTACTAAAAATACAAAATTAGTCGGGCATGGTGGAGCATGCCTGTAATCCCAGCTACTTGGGAGGCTGAGGCAGGAGAATCAGTTG
>NW_012115043.1:10357361-10364167 GCF_000951035.1 Colobus angolensis palliatus
TGACATTCAGAGGATGCAGAGAACAGAGATGGAAAAACCCTTGTTGATATCACTGAGCTACAAAATTAGCCCAGCCCAGGTCCATCTTAAGATACTACCCCTCACATTAGGACGTATTTTCCTTCTTGCTTATGACATTTTGAGTTGAGTTTTTTGTTCCTTGAAATGGAACACAATTTGATACAGTCCAGTATGGAGACATACTTAGGGTAAAAGAGCTTGCCATCTGAACACATTTACTGAGATTCTAAACCCCTGCTCTTTGCATAGCAAAACTTGCTAATGGATGATGGATGATGATGACTCTGATCTCTGATGAATGGGGTCAAACAAATACACGAATTCTCATGCATACCTCATATCACGTTCCCATATCACACCCACCACTGCCCCCTCAACTAGCATCTTGAGCTGAGACTCTAGGCTGTCATAGCTTCATCCTCATTACCTGGTATATGTGCCCCACACTAAATGGTAAGTAATTTGTCAGTGGATGGAATGATGATATAATCATACGAACAAGCAAAACAAATGACTAGTGAGGGGTTAATGGTATATATAGATTTAATGTACTTCCTCTTGCATAAAAGTCACAGTTCAGTGATAGTCTTCTGTGCCTTAACCCAAAGAAGCCCTTACTGTAAACACTTCAGAATTCTGTGGGAGAAGTACTTATACTTTTCACAGAATCACTGTCTACCAAAACAGAGAAGGACTTTGTGGTTACTGAGGCCATCATCTTAGTAATGAGGGATCCGAGGCCCTGGAGAAGCAATGACTCACCTGATGTCACAGAGCTGATTGGAGCAAAACCTAAACTTGAATCCAGGTTTTTCTGTCCCTAGAACACAGGATTTGAATGTCTGGCTCTTTAAGATCTCTCAAAACCTGAATAGCTAGTGCCCTTTGCCTTAAGAAAATTCTGCTGACCAGGATGTGGAAAGATCCCTTTAGGGTAGCGATAAATGGGCAATGTGGGGAAAGAGGCACACCCCCACTGCCCTGGTCCACTGCTTTTCCTCCTCCTTCTCTTCTTACTCTAGTTTCCTCTTAATCATATATCTTTGTTAGTCTTTTTGTCCCACACAAATTTAGCAAATGACAGGTTTGGAAAGGACCTTGCGAATCTAGTCTAGCCTTCTTGTTTGATTAACAAGGAAGATGATGTCCAGGGAGGGAAAGTGATTTATCTGGGAACTCTAAACCATTTGGCAGGTACATTGAGTGGTCAAGGGCAAACCTGGTGTCAGTCTGAAATGGGGAGGGGGTGATAGCACACATCACCTCTGCCACCATGAGTTGCATAATTTTGCTCATGCTATTTTTCTTCTCCTTGTGTTCCAGTTTCCTCGACCACACCATGAGTGATAACAGGAGCTGCCTCATTGCATTGCCATGTAGGAAATATTTGTAAAGTACAGGAAATGAGTAAAAAGCACTGAGGGTGAGTGGCCAATAGTCATTAGTTGTATAACAATATCTAGTATGTGCTGAAGAGGATGGGATGATGATCAAGAAGAAGGACCTGGAATTTGGACCCTGGTTTTAAAATTCTTATTTATTTTCACTAACTCATCTTTTTTTCCCTCTTTTCTTTTCCCTAGCCTGAGATTTCAGCCTAATCTTCTATTTTCATTTTATTACTTTTGCATTAGAGAGAAAATGTGTTGTGGAAAGAACATGGGCACTGGAACTAGACAGACCTAGGTTGACAGCCTACGTTCATCGAATATTAACCAGAGAGCTTTGGTCAAACCCCTTAATACATCTGGGCTGTTTCTTTGCCAAGCAGATTCCACCACTCAGTTCCTAGCACTGAGGATTCCACGTGATAATGCAAGTAACAACCCTAGTGTGTTTCAAGGCACGCTGACATTTCCCCCCCAGGCCCAAGCCCAAGTGTGAAGGCAGGGGTTCCAAGTCTTAACCACATCTCCTCTGGAGGCAGTGTTAGGGCACCCCTGACACTGAAAAGTGGCATCATTTGCCCAAATAGATCAAGGAAGTACAGTCAAATTAACTCAAGTCCAGCCTGAACACTCGGTTAAGACCAGGACTGATTGCTGACCTCATAGGATCATTTGGTTGCAGTGCGGCTGACGGTGAACTTGAAAGACTGGCCATACTTTGGTCCACATTCAACGGGATGATTTTGTCTCCAATCTGGTAGGCTGTGTCTGCCCTCAAAGATCCCTTTGCTCACACTAAAACAAAGGGTAAATTAAATGCCCTTTCGGCAGCCAAACAGTGAGAGCTGCCAGTAAATCTCAAGGCTGCTGAACTTGGGCCAAAGATGCCGCCTGGGGCAGAGCAAAGGGCACTAATGGGGAGGTTTGAGTTCCGGGTCCTTTCATCCAGTTACCAACTCTGTGAGTGACTTTGGCCAATTCCTCACTGACCTCACTGGTTTCCTCCTGTCACTTAAGGACCCTGTCTATTCTCCGAGTGTCTAGTGTTATGTATCGGTTTAATGAATGTCTTCAGCACCAGAACATTCCGTCCATATCATCTTCCATATTGAACATCTGCTTTTATCTATCTCTTGAAACACAGCTCCCTCCAACACTGTGTCTTTTGTAGTGCCAAGTATTCTTTAGGCAATTAAAATGAATTGCATGGAGGTGGTTGGAAACTATATAATCTATCAGATGAAAAAAAAAAAAAAAACCTGAAACTCAGAGATGTTCAGCAACTTCTCCAAAGTCACACAGCTTTTTGGCAGCGGTTCTAGGACACCTGCCTTCAGCCCCCTGCGATAGGAAGGTGGTTGATGCCTGATGATGCGTTTTTTGATAGGGCATGTCATCAAGGAATAAATATGAAGGGTAATAGCTGTGTAGTCCCAAGGTTTTATTTTCTTTATTATGACATCATGTCCCCAGGAAGAAAATATTTGTGGATCTAACTTTTGGATGTGAAGTGTCAAAGTGAAATGTTATTGACTCTGTAATGCTTCCTGCTTTGATAAATGTATCCAATATGTTCCCAGTGACTCATGTGCAGGGCAGATGTATCTTTTTCTCTTCTTCTTAGACACTGACATTTTTGTTGCTCTACACAGAGCTCCCCCTAATCTGCATATGCATCAAAAATTAGCCAAAGCATTATGGAATTTCATCCAAAACTTAATAATTTGATTGGTTATTCAAAATCTCAAGCATCCTGACAGCCAGCAATCAATTGAGGGGTGAAATAATATGCAGACTGATGATTTATCTTCTTTTTCCAACAAATGAGCTCTCTATGAGCCAGACATCATATTGGGAAATTGTGGGAGGATGTTTGGCTTGATCACTATATCTAGAAGATCCATGAAAGATATGAAGGATTTTCTAAAACATAGATTGGTCCTTAAAATATTGTTTTCCTGACACAGAGGAAAAAAAAGTCACAAAAGGGGGTATGATGCAATATTTTTATTTTTACAGTGTCATAAAAAGCTTAAAAATATCGCGAACTGAAAACTGTGAAATAAAATTAGTGACGGAATAAATGACATGAAACTTTTTAAGACTAAAAATATACAGAGACCCTTACGTGGTAAAATCTCCTATGGGAAGAAACATGGCTTATAAACCATGAGGGGGCCAACTAGAATCAGCTCCATCTATCGCTTTCCAAAATGTTTGGCAAAAATAAAATAAACAAAACCTTAGAAGATATCTTTATAAGGTCCTCAAAACCTTTATAAGCTCCTTTACAACTTCCATGTATTTATAGAATTTTGAATGTCAGAAGTCACCCGAAAAAGGAAATCTTTCTCAATGTATTTACATTTAGAAAATACAAAAATAAATGAAAAGCAAAATAAAATGTATGTTATCTGAGCA
Source organism: Colobus angolensis palliatus (assembly GCF_000951035.1). NCBI lineage: Eukaryota > Metazoa > Chordata > Mammalia > Primates > Cercopithecidae > Colobus > Colobus angolensis. Next base: position 10,361,192 of record NW_012115043.1, read on the forward strand.
AGTGTCCTATGCCTTGAGAAGGTAGATCCTAACTTCTAATGATACAGCAAGATGCTCCACCCCCGTACAAGACTTCTTCGGAAATGTAGACAGCAATTAGCACCCACACCAGTGTTTTCACTTTAACGATAGATAAGTAACAAACAGAATCACCAGCAGTTCATTAGACTTCAACATTAAGAAAATCTCTGATGATACCTTTTTATGAATCTGACCCGAGGCTGCTTACTGGAGGGAACTGAAATTGCATCTGACACAGTAATGTGCTATAATTGTAAAAGGTTTTAAAAGATGGGGAGTTCCCAAAATGAATGGGAAAGGGTCCTTCCCAAAGCAGTAGTCAAAATTACATTTGTTTAATCAATAGCATTTGGTTTAACACCAGTGGTTCTCAGACTTGGCTGCTCATTCCAATTACCTGGGGAGCTTTTACTACTCTCAGTCTGGGCTGTACCCCAAACCAAATAAGCCACAATCTCTGGGGGTGGGACCCAGGCATCAGAACTTTGTAAAGCTCCTCGAGTGATTACAATGTGTAGCGAAGCTTGAGAACCTCTGATTTAGTGGTAAACCATCCTGGGTGACCGAATGGCCTCAGTCGTTCACTCTCCTGTATTAGGGCTACGCAGTGACACCCTTGCTATAATCTCCTGGTGGGCAGAAGATATTTCCCCACATTTTGACTGTGGATTTGGCCATGTGGTTTGTTCTGGCCAATGGAATGTTCATAAATGTAATGTGTTCTAAGACTCGACAGCTGCTTGGCGGATAGGCTTGCTCTTACGTGCACCTGCTTTTTGCCAGGAGAAGAGCATGCTTCAGTCAACCACTGTGCTAGGAAGAGACACATACAGCAGAACCAAACCCAATTACCAGCCTGGAGCCAAACCTAGCTGAACCCTAGCCTGCCCATAGACATAAGAATGACAAGGAAGTGTTATTGCTGTAAGCCACTGAGTTTGGGGGTGGTTTGCTAGGCAGTATTTTTGTGCAAGAGGTAACTGACATACCTAAAATAAGAAAAAGATTATTTAGTGAGATGGCCAACATTTTGGATAATTGAACATTTCTTCTTGCGTGAGAGAAAAAGACAACTTATAACTTTTTCTAAAGGAAGGTTTGATTTGACCCATCATGCCTGCCATGATGTAGCTTTTTGGAACAGTGCTACTGTCTTTGTCACCCTTCTGATCTGTTAAGCAGAAAATATTTCCTGCTGGTTTCTTACTCAGTTTCACACAGGGCTGCCATCTAAATATCTATCTTCACCAGGGCGGAACTGGCATTCTGAATCATCAGTGCCCCAGGCTAGTTTGACAGTTTTTTTTTTTTCCTTTTCCTCTCTTTTTTTTGGTTTTTAATTTTCAAATTTAAGCCCTCTCCAAGTTTTTGTGGAGAAACAGAGAAAGAGCCCTCTCTTAACTCATACCTCTACCTCATAACTACTACCAGAATGATCAGACACACATAGCCTTAGTTATGATAGGGTTTCTTCCATGGTGCTGGGAATTTTGTGATTGTGCTGCAATAATAAGTCAAATGATTGTTAGGCCCACAGAAGCATAGGTCTCATCTCTCAGAAGAGTCCCTTTTTAGGATTTATGGCATTCACATAAGTGCATTTATTAATCAGGTGGTCTTGAGTATAAGACAGTTATTCTCAAACTTGAGTGTGCATCAGAATCACCAGGATGACTTGTGACAGCAGATTGCTGGACCCCACCCCCAGAGTTTTTAACTAAGCTAAGTCTGGTTGAGGCCTGAGAATCTGCATCTCTAGTAAGTCCACCAGGTGATGCTGATGCTGCTGGTCTGCAGATCACACTTTGAAAACCAGCAATATAAGGTGAAAAATTATGTGTGTGTGAGATAGATTCCATGTGGCACATTGCCTTGACAGAGAAGATTCTTACGCATTTCCTTAATGAAAACGTGTTTGTGTGCAACATTAAGAATAGGTCCACCTGGAGAACACAAATGGAGTCAGCAACCTCAACTCTCTTTGCAAAAAGTTCATCTACTCCCATAACCACTTCCCAAATTTGTATCATTAGTCCTGAATCCGGCAAAAACAACTCGTGAAATGCCTCCTTTGCAAGGAAGCCTTCTTTGATTTCTCCAACAAGAAATATGGCTTCTTCTTCTGAGACCCTGAACTCATTCTATGGCAAAGTACAGGTGCTTATGAACTTGTCTGAGCTTTTCATAAGGGATGTACAGTCTATCTGATTCATCTTAGAATTTCCTATAGGTCTTTCATATAGCAGATACAAAATAAATATTTATAGATCCTAAAATCTATGAATGAGTAACCATGTGAGGATGGGCTTAGGAAGTCAAAAGAGTAAAACTTAACAGTCTGCATTGTCAAATGCAGTGACCAGTGGCCACGTGTGGCTATTTAATGTTAAGTTCATTGAAGTTAAATGAAATTAAAAATTCAGTTCCAAGCTGTACTAATCAAGACAGTATGGTATTTCTAAAAGAATAGACAAATAGATTGATGGAACAGAATAGACAGCTCCAAAATGGATACACATAAATATGGTCAACAGATCTTTGACAAAAGAGCAAAGGCAATACACTGGGGAAAAGATAGTCATTTCAACAAATAGTGCTGGAACAACTGGACATCCCAATGCAAAGTAGTGCATCTAGACACAGACCTTATGCCTTTCACAAAAATTAACTCAAAATGGATTATATACTTAAATGTAAAATGTAAAACTATAAAACTCTTAAAAGACAGCATAGGAGGCTGGGCATGGTGGCTCACGCCTGTAATCCCAGCACTTTGGGAGGCCAAGGCAGGCGGATCACCTGAGGTTGGGAGTTTGAGATCAGCCTGACCAATATGGAGAAACCCTGTCACTACTAAAAATACAAAATTAGCCAGGCATGGTGGCAGGCACCTGTAATTCCAGCTACTCGGGAGGCTGAGGCAGGAGAATTGCTTGAACCTGGAAGGCGGAGGTT
>NW_012115043.1:10364217-10371806 GCF_000951035.1 Colobus angolensis palliatus
CCTGGCCAACAAGAGCGGAACTCCATCTCAAAACAAACAAAAACAAAAGCAAAACAACAACAACAAAAGACAGCATAGGAGAAAATCGAGATGCCTTCACATACATGCACCAAAGGCACAGTTGAGGAAAGGAATCATTGATAAGCTGGTCTTCATTAAAATTTAAAAACTTCTCTCCTGTGAAAGAGTGTCAAGAGAGTGAGAAGCCTAGCACTGACTGGGAGAAAATATTTGGAAAGTCACATCTGATCAAGACTGCTCTCCAGAATAGCCAAAGAACTCTTAAAACTCAACAACAACAACAACAACAACAAAAACCGTGGATAAAAAGGCCAAAGATCTGAACAGACCCCTCACCAAAGAAGATATACAGATGGCAAGCAAGCATATGAAAAACTGTTGCACATCTTATGTCAACAGGGAAAAGCAAATTAAAACAAAAATGAGATACCGTTCACATGAATGTTAGAATGGCGAAAATCCAGAACACTGACAACACTAAATGCTGGTGAGGATATGGAGCAACAGGAAATCTCATTCGTTGCTAGTGGGACTGCAGAATGGTACAGCCACCTTGTAGGACAGTTTGGCTGTTTCCTGCAAAACTAAACATACTCTTACATAAAGTCCAGCAATTGTGCTTCTTGGTAATGACCCAAAGGAGTTGAAAACTTATGTTCAAACAAAAACCTGCACGTGCATGTTTATAGCAGCTTCATTTATTATTGCCAAGACTTGGAAGCAACCGAGATGTCCTTCAGTAGGTGAATGGATAAACCATGGTACATCCAAATAATAGAATATTATTTAGTGCTAAAAGGAAATGAGCTACCATGCCACGAAAAGACATGGAGAAACCTTAAATGCACATTACTAAGTGAGGAAGCCAATCTGAAAAGGCTATATACTGTATGAGTCCAACTACATGCCATTTTGGAAAAGGGAAAACTTTGGAGACAGTAAAACGATCAATGGTTGCCCGGAGTTTGGGGAAGGGAGAGATGAATAGGCAGAGCACAGAGGACTTTCAGAGCAGTGAAACTACCTTCTATGATACTATCATGGTGGATGCATGTCGTTTTACATTTGTCAAAATCCAGAGAATGAACAATACCAAGAGTGAACCCTAATGTAAACTATGGACTTTGAGTGATTATGATGTGTCAATGTAGGTTCATCAATTGTAATAAATATACCCTTTGATGCGGGATGTTGACAATGACAGGGCCTGTACCTGTGCTGGGATAGGCAACATATGGGATATTTCTCTACTTTCTGCTCACTTTTTCTGTGAGCCCAAAACTGCTCTAAAAATAGTCTATTTAAACGGGAAAAATTCCAGTTCCTCACTCATACTAGTTGTGTCTCAAGTACTCAATAGCCCCATTGGCGTGATAATCACATTGAACACATAAATGGTTCTATTGGGTGGACTACTCTAGAATTTCCAAATCATTTTCATCTATGTTATCTTATCTGCCCCTCACCAACACCATTGTGATGTAAGTGGTTTAAAAAGTCATCATGTCCATTTTATAGCTGGAAGAATGCAATCTTAGCGAAAATAAGTTAATTGCTTTATGGCAAAGTGGAAGAACGTAATTTATAAAATACGTATGAGACATGAGAAAGTTCTAGAACTTAGTGGGTATTCAATCAATCGTACTACATTATTTGTTGATTTATTAAGTTTTCTTTTTTTTTTTTGACCCTACCTCATTATTCAATCAATCTGTCAACAAGTATTGCATTTATCATGTATTAGACACAGTGTTTAGTACCGGGGATGCACAGGTGAACAAGTGAGACAAGGTCCCTGTCCTCAAGGAGCTTACAATCCAGCCTTCTTTACCCTCGTGTTTTCCAAAGCCAGCCAGAGATATTAGTGAACTTAATCTCGATGGGGTCACAATGGGTCTATGAAGGATGCTAAGGCCAATACAACATCCCTTCATCTCACCCAGGTGAAGTTCAGGTGAAGCTGCTGGAAACACTGGGCTACAGAAGAACTGTTCCTCATGTCCCCAGGCATTTGCCACTTGTCAAACGCCTTTTTCTTCTCAAATTCCTTAGCCCTAGTTCTAGAAGTTATCAAAAGGAACATTTGCTGCCCAGGACAGCAAATGCTTCATGCCCTGGAAAGATTATTAGCTGCTTTATGGAGGTCTCTAGGGCAGTGTAAGCCTCATCCCTAAAGGATTTTAACAGAGGCGTACAGTTCCACTTAGTTTTGATGTGCACATCTTACCTTTCCTACAAGACACAATACCTTTGTCTCTGTTTTCCTTAGCATCCAGCGTAATGCCCTGCAAATAGCAGCAGCAAAATTAAAATTTTGTGAAATGACAAGACAGATGCTAACTTTTTTTTTTTTTTTTTTTTTTTGAGACAGGTCTCACTTTGTTGCGCAGGCTGGAATTTAGTGGCACAATCATCATGGCTCACTGCAACCTTGGCTTCTCAGGCTCTAGTGATCCTCCCACCTTAGCCTCCCTAGTAGCTAGGACTACAGGTGTGTGTCACCACACCTGGCTAAATTTTTGTATTTTTTTGGTAAAGAGGGGATTTTATCATGTTGCCCAGGCTGGTCTCAAACTCCTGGGTTCCAGTGATCTGCTTGCCTTGGTCTCCCAAAGTGCTGGGATTACAGGCATGAGGCACAGTGCCCAGCTGGATGCTACCTCTTGACCCCCAGCTGAGCCCTAGAAATTACTCTTATTAAATTGTTAGAATACCCACTATGAGCTGGAGATGGTCCACATCAGCATTTTCCAATAGACAATAATGTCAACCACAAAGTAATTTTAAATTTTCTAGTAGTTAGATTTTAAAAAGTTAAAAGAGATGAAATTAATTTAAATATTTCACCTAACCCAGTATGTCCAAACTATGATCATTTTTTACATGCAATCAATAAAAAGTATTAATGAGACACGTTATATTTTTGTACTAAGTCTTTGAAATTCAATGTGGATTTTAACAGTTATCACACATCTCAATTTGAACTCACCACATTTTAAGAAATCAATAGATACATTTGGCTAATGACTAGTATTGGACAGTGCCATTTTATACAGAATTTTATAACATCTTGCAAGATGCACAATGATAATAGCAGAATTCTGAATGCCAAGATTTCAGAAGGATCATCTCATCTAACCCCAACAATGTTCATCTATGGATGAGGAAATATAGGCATAGAAATGGTTAGTCACTTTCCCTTGACATTCCCATGACATTGCCAGCACGTGGCAGAGTTGGGGGTTGAATTCAGGCAGTTTGAAGCCGTCACATCATGCCACTGATTAGTTGTGTGGCCTTGGGCAAGTCACTTTTCTTCTCTACATTTTCATTTCCTTACCTATAAAATGGGCAAGGGTGGAGTGGATCATCCAGGGTGGACACTGCATGTTTCAATCTTCATCTTTATTTCCTCGTGTCTGGCAAGTCTGGCTCTCCTGTTACCACCCAGGAGGACATCAGGCTTACATCATTGATTCTCTGGCTCCTTCTTACCCTGGCCTTTACCAGTTGAGGGACAACTTAATGACAAGCAGTGAGATGGAGCCCCTCCCATGTCCAAGAGCAGTGCTGCATTTTCATTTGTGTTTCTTCTATTTTCAGCACATAGCCCAGCTTCGGCTTTCGGATGCTTTCTTGAAAGAAGAAAAACTTGTTGTCTGGGCACTCAGTTTTAATTTTCTGTCTTCTTTGTTCTTGTGCATGTTGTAGAAAGCTCCATACTCCCAAGGAAATTCTACTATATATTTCCATCATTTTCCTTCTCTCCCTCTCAAGAAATGCAAGAAAATAACTGTCAACTTTTTTTGCATATATAAATTTTAACAGCACATACATGCCGATGAATCTTTTATCCAAGAAGGAAAGGCTTATTTCAAGTGATTGAAAGTTGAAATGCTTAGGTTTTCATTCTCGCTGGGTAATGGAATCACCGTGTGGACATGCTACTTTATGATGACTTCATCAACTGCATTCCCCAAATCCAGTAACTCTAATGAATGCCTACTATGTGCAAAGGCACAGTGCCTGTTTTTAAAGAGCATGTTTTCCACCAGGGAGGATAAAGCAAATGTTCAAACAACCACAATACAAGGTAGATGGAGCATACCAAATGCCTTAGGAGGGGTGCAAAGCACTAAGTTCAAATATTTGGTTTGGGGTAAATCAGGGAAGGCTCTACAGAGGAGCTGTCATTTAGAATGAACTTGGAAAGGAAGGTAGATTTCAGTAAACAGAGAATGCAGGGAGGGCCTTTAGGGAGAAGAGGCAGAGGCAACTATCTATGTATCATGGACTAGAAGAAGGAGGGGGAACAGGCAGCAGCATGTGGCCTGGCCTGAGTACTGCACATGGATCGTGGAGATTACATAAGGATGTAAGACAGTTTGACAAACTCCTGCCAGGAGTGTCACACTCCCTATCCTCCACCCATGGGAGATAACATAAATCAATCACAGCCCACACCTTTCCACATGATGAGATCAACTTGCCATCCTTGGTATAGGAGTGCAGTGATAGGGAGGTAGAGCCTTTAATACCGCCTTGACTAGTTAGTTGTTAATTGCATAGGCAATGGGGAGCCATTAAAGTCTTGTAAGTAGGGGAGTGACATGGTGGGAAATGAGAGCTGTAGTTCAGGGTAATTAACTTGGCAGTACTATCTGGAATGGATTAGAATGGTTATAAGACTGAAGGCCAGTTATTTAAGAGGTTACTGAGATGGTTTAGGTGAGCAATAATGTCTGGAACTGCATGGATGGCTGCAGAAAGGAGGGGCATATGTCATGTAGGTAGAATTTATAGCACTTGGCAAGCATATTAGGACATGGAAAGCTAGGTGCAGGTGCAAAAGAGAGGCGTCAAAGTTAACTTTGAGGTTCCTAGTAATTACCTTAGAGTAGGAGAAAAGTAATGTTACTATCGGGAGAAGAGCCTGGGATTGGCAAGGAGGTACGGGGATCCCCATGGTGTTGCAAAGAGGAGTTACAAAAAAACTGAATTTAGGCTGATCTCTTCCACAAGCATAGCTTTTCTAAGCCATTTTCAGAGAACTCAGTGGTGCAAAGTAACATAACCATTTTTAAGCAAACACTGTTGCCCTTTGTCAATGAGCAGAGTCTAAGGAAGGCTCCCATCTCTTCAAATATTTGGAAAATTGGAAAGCCTTAATTAGTAATCCAGAAGGGAGCATGAGGGAAGGAAAGAAATATAAACCTAATCACTGTGCTTTTCAGGTTTCAAATGCTTCCCCAATCCAGGTAATTTACACTTTAGTCACAGTGATTGACAGTCAAGGAATGTATCTAACTCACTTTTATTTTTTCCCTTGGGGAAAGCACTTGAGTTCCCAATTGTTTTAAATTGCAGAAGCGGTAATTGTCTTAGAGAGTTAGGAAAAATGGCTTTTTGGAGCTGGGATCTTTTTTCTGAAGGGAATATAGAGTCTATTTTAATTGATTCAGGTCATTACGACCATTTTCTAGATGGTCTTTTCAGGGTGACTAAATATCACCTTAGTTAAAGGAGAACAGTAAGAAACTCATTAAAGGTCCAAGGGGAACAGACTTAATCAAAAATGTTAACAAGTTGCTACTGGTACCTAAAAGGAAACCAGAGATACTTTTTAAGTCACTTGCATCCCAAATAGAATTATTGGTGCAATTTAATGTGATGAATATTTTTTAAAGTATTCTAAAATAAACATGAGGCAGCCTATGTATTCTGAGATGCTCACTGTCCCAAAGGAAGTTGTTTCTTAAACTGTACACTTTGATATATTTGTTTCCTTAGAAAGGTCAAGCGTAACACGCTAGGTCAGTTGCATCAAGAACATTACTAACAGGCTAACCAATGGTAAATGGTGTGAAAGCTGCGCTGGAAATCCGTGCTTTGACGTATGGGGAAACCCACACATCTGATTTGGGATGGAGGAAACAATTGTGCATTGTTTGTAGGCGCCAACAGACAGGCTAAAACCAGGGATCCTTGCAGAGACAGGATTAAGGTATCAGGACTGTTCACATCTCATTTACATCACCCCGAAGAGTGGACCACAGGTTTTGCTGATTAATACACAGACCATGGCAAAGGGCATTGTGTATTTGAAATAAGATCAAGTTCAGTAACAGTAACACAAACTGTGTGTGAAATTTGGCATATGGAGGTTCCTCTTAAGGATTAACTAACTGGGTGTCCCCCACTTATTATTTTTTTAAAGCATTGTTCCAAACCAGGAAGTTAACAAAAGAAAAATGTCCCCCTATTCCCTCCCCCTACCCCACGCTCTTAAACACACATATTTATGCCACCTTCTGGCCTATAATAATATTATGTACTGTCAAAATTTTGGATCCTTTTGAAAGGAAGGTGGGGCATATTTCCAGTGTCTTCGCAGGCAAAAGAAAGTGGTAGATTGAGTATGAAGGCAGAGAAACCAGGCTACTACCATTGGAATATTTTCCATTCTTTCAATTTATTGTTCCTTCATCTTGGAGTTTGGGGTCAGGGTAACAATGATGCAATTCTCGGCTTTCCTGGAGTTTTAGGAGGGGATGAGTGTATTTCAGTGGGAGGAGGGTGTAGAATGATGTCCACAATAATGTGAATTATTAGGAGTTGTTAATTATCTGAATGTTATCGGGGCATTAGTAATGCCTCTCCAGTATATCTACCTTTTATGGATGAGACTGTACATTTAATAGCAAAAGTACCAATGGGAATTGACAATTAGCAGCCGTGCTTGAGCTAGATGCAGTGTGGCATGTTTCATCCAGCTTAGACAGTCATCGACCAAACAGGCCAAAGTTTTCTTCAGTAGAAAATGCCCTGCCAAATGGTTTCTGGATCCTTCGCTGACAAACAGCAAAGGAGCTGAAAGCGACCTCTTTCAACCATGCCAGAAACTGACTGTCCATGGCGCTTCTAGACTCACAAAATCTGTTTTAGACACAGATGTCTCTAACCAAGATTGGAAACCCACTGGCCGTCCCATCCCAAAGTAAAAAGTGCCACGTCCTCCCATCCTCCGCCTTCCTTGGGATGTCAGCCCCATTCTAATTCCTTTTTAGTTTCTCCTTAGCCCTGGGCAGGGCTGGCAGGGGGCTACCTGCGATTTCCCACGTGGACAATCGGATTTGTCTCTTCCCAGGCTGGCAGCGGATGGGGACGAGTTCTGTTCCCGAGAGAGTCTCAGAAGTAGGCAAGGAATCATCTCACCGATTTTAATTTCTGTCCATGGGCTGGGGAGAGCGGAGGATTGGGGCGCGGGAGGCTCTGCTCTCCTCCTCCCCTCTTTTCCCCACCTCCCAAAATTGGCAGCCAGTCTGTGGCTCTCGGTCTGGGGTCTGGAGGGTGGGGAATGTGGGTGTGGGGGCCGGCTGGAGAAGCTCTCGCTAGCGCTGCCTGTGGCCAGACCCGCCTCTCGTCCCCTCTCGGGCGCACACACACGTCCACCCAGACACTCCGCGCGCTCCCTCGCGCTCTCGCTCGCCCGCCCGCCGCCGCCTGCTCTCTCCCTCCTGCTCTCGCCGGTCGCCTTCTCCTTTTTTTTTTTTTTTTTTTTTTTTTTT
>NW_012115043.1:10372242-10454484 GCF_000951035.1 Colobus angolensis palliatus
CTCGGCTTGCGGGAGCAGAGGGGGGCGGGGGAGGCGGCGGGAAGGTTGACAGCCGGTGGGCTCACCCCCCCGGCTTTGATTTTTCTGCCAAAACAGGAGGAAAGCTGCGTTGCCTTAATTAAATACGCTCCCCCAAAATACGGAGATGCGGGGAGTGGGGGCCCGTGAAAGAAACTTTTAAAGCGGCAGTGTCCTTTTAAGAAGGGGCAAAAAAATCTGTTTATGGCCACCCTCCTTCCGCTTTACCTTTTCTGCTCTTGACAGTTTCGGCCCCGGCTGAGTCGGGGGTGTGTTTTCGGTCCCTCTCAGATCTAGGCGGGGGGCGGGAGGAGTGAGCGACCTGGGAAGCCCCGGGGGTGGAGAGGGGGCGCTCCGGGGTCTGGGGGCGACGTGGACACCTTCTCTGGAGCACGGCGGTGCGTTTGGGATTTGAAGGAAGGGCCGAAGGAAGCGGGGTGCGGGCGAGCGAGCTGTTCGCCAAGTTGTCTGGCGGGCGCGGTGAGGGGAGATGCGCAAGTTTGCAGGCGGGGGGTTCGGAGCCCGGCGCCCAAGCTGGCGGGGGGCGTGTGCGCGCCAACGCGCAGAGGGCGGCGGTCCTGTGGGGCGCTCCACGCGCATTCGGAGGGAGCGTCTACAAAAGCAAGCAAGCACCCAAACTTATTTCTGCTCTGGGAATCCTTCCCTCTCGGAGGTTCCAAGCGTTTCTGCAGGAACCTGGGGATGGTCAGTGCAAGTTGCATGCTGGTTGGATAGTGCAAGCGATGTTTTCTCCTCCCCTGGCGATTTTTACTCTTCATTTTGGTGTTTGGTCTGTGTGTGCGTGTGGTGGGGGGGATGGGGGGGCACTCAGTTGCTCCCTCATTTCCTAAAGTAAGCTGTTGAGGAAAGCTCACTCTTTTTAAAGGTATTGGAACCTGATGTGGATTTTTCTTGGGAGTGGGGGATTATTTATTTGAATGCGCCTGGAGTTTGCAAAGAACAGGAGGAAGCTACAGCTTTAATTACTGTTGTAAATAATGTATAAATCACGCCTGTCACTCCGGAGGAAGCGGGCTCGCGCGAGCCGCCCGGAGCTGGAGACGGAGAGGATTTCTCCAGCCCCGGCTTGGGCACCGGCCCAGCGCGCCCCCTCCTCTTCCACTCGGCTTCTGGCGGCGGTTGGGGAGGGCTGGGTAGAGGCGAATGGGGGCCTCAGGAACTGCTCCCTTCCTCTCGATGTTATAGTTGGAGGTAGGAATATGGCTGATCATGTGCTGGCTGTTTTACAGTATCCCCCCCACCCCCCACCTTAGCCACACCCCCTGTCCAGGCGCTTTCCCATTCACGGAATTCGAGTACAGTAAAAGCCATCAGGATGACACACGCGAAAAACATTTAATTAAAGGCGATTTCCAAAGAGTGACCGCGCCGAACTGCGGTTTCAGCGGGAGGGGGGCAGCGAGGGCTGGGACAAAAGGGAAGGGGATGAGGGCTGGGGGCCCGGACCTGCCGCTGGCTCGGTGAGTTTGTGTGCGGGGAGCTTTTGGCTGCAAAGAGTATATTTAGACCCTGAGACGGTGGATTTGGAATGCGAGCGGGTTATGTAACAGGGTTAATCAGAAACACTGGAGAAAATCCCCTTCATGTGTTTCTGGGGCTTTTTTTTTTTTTTTTGGAATTGGGGGGACATAGTATTTAGAAAGCTACACTAATTTTTGGTTTGTGCTGCCATCCTTCTCCTTCTTGACCCCCCCCCCAACACCGTGTGTTATTAACATCTTCAGGTGTCATTCTTGCCAGAAGGTGTTCTTGCAAGCGATCAGGGTGGCAGGCTGCAGAACCGACTAGCAAATCCGTAACTTGCTGTTCTTGCAAATTATGTAACGCTGGGGCATTCAGTGCCACCAGCCCCCTTAGGCTCAGCAAAAAGGGGAGAGGGGCATAGTCGGAGTGGGATGCATCTTGCACAGCTGACCTGCTGACTCATATCCCCTTTGCCCCACTCTGTGCGCCCACCCCAACTCATTCTTTGAACCAGCCTCTGTCTATCCCTCCTAGAAGATTTAATGGGAGGGGGGTGGTAAGGCCCAAACACTCAACTCACATCCTGCACGCAGGCACTAGGTTATATAACAGTCTGAATGGAAAAAGGAAGGTCAGAGATGGAGGCATCCTTTAGCTAACACAGCAGTAGTAATAGCTTCCAGAAATTATGTGCCTTTGCAGACTTTAACCTCAGATGTAGCATCTGCTCCTCAGGGGTACCAATCTTTGTGTGTGTGAGCTAGGGAGAAAAAGAGAGAATGTGTAAGTATGCCTGGTAGTTGAGAGTGATTTGAAAATGGGAAATGTTTGGGTTTTCAGATGATGTAATGGAGTTGGCAGAATATGCAAGTCGGCTCCCAGAGTGTAAGCAGTAAGAAAATTGGAGCTGGCATCCAGTATTAATGTTGCATAAATTACAATATCGGAAAGAAATTAACCTACACACTTGGTGATTACGCCTTTTAAATACTTAAAACATAAAGGCACACAACTAGAAAGGAAAAGCAAACATCGTCACCTTATAATTAGCATTTTCAACCTCCAGGAGGGTTGAGTGGAGTTCTTGGCATTGGGTGAAATGGGAAGCTTTCTGATTTGGGAGATACTTTCCAAAGGGTAGCAGGTTTAGCTTCTAGCCGGTCGGTGTTTGAAGTTCACAGAAATTGTGGTCTGGATTCTCATGACATTGCAGTGACCTCATGAGACATTACCTAGGTAGACTTGAGGCTACTGTTGAATTTCTCCCTCTTGGGAACCCAAGTGTGAATGCACTGTGTACCTTTATTGCCTGAGCTTACAAAATCAGATGTGTGACTTTATAATCTGAAAGACGACCTTCCCCTGTCCATAAAACTGCTGGGAATGTCAGCAATTTTAATGAAACTCTTCCATTTTCTAGGTGGTATTAATGATGGCCAGTGTCATTCAGTTCCATCTTTACAACACAATGAAAGAGAAAAAAGAAAGGCAGGAAGCAACATGGGAAGTAGGAATGAAGCGGAAAAAAAACCGCAGCGAATCTTTAATTTAACAAGGCTTTCAGGGTCTTCAGGGAGCCATGAGCCTCGTGACATAACTGTTGTTAAAAACTCTTTTTCAGAATCTCGTTATTATATGTGCATGCCGGAAGCTTACATATTTTACTTCAGTAAAGTTATCTGCACAGGGCTGTGTACCACGCAGTTGATTTGGAACACCAGTGCTGAAGGTTGAAGGCTTTTAGGGCTGGCAGACCTAAGGGGAAAATCGAAACCAAAAGATGGGATTAACAGTGAAAAGCTCAGTTGGGTTGAGATCGAACCTCCTGGAAGCTCAGCTTAGATTGACTTAAAATCAGTTAACAGAGCCTGTAGTTTATGTGTAGCCCTGAGGACTTCTAGAACCACATAAGTCTTTGACTTTGAAAGTGCATGGCCTCTCTTGCCCCCTTCAGTTTTGGCTGATTCACTTTCTAGTAGGTGCTCTTACCTACTTAGCGCCCTTTCTAGAGATTGATTCTCAGATCAACTTTCCTCGCATGGACCCGGCTCGCCACAGCGAACAAATGATGCCCCATAGTTTGAAAGAGTTACTGGCTGGGAGAAAATCCTTTGCCAGAGGGATAAAATAATTATTTTTTAAACTAAAGGACTTTAATTTTCCGGTAAATTGCTCATAAAAACATTTATAATAATACCCTTTAAAAATGTAATGTAATAATTTTAGAAAAGGCATTTGATGATAGTTATGATAACCTTTTCTGTTGCTTCCCCCTTATTTCTTAAAAAAGAATTGAATTATTAATGTAGAATTCAAGTCCTGAGTGGCTCAAAACATCTATAGGAGACTCTTTTGATGTTAGTCACCTGGTGGAATTTTCCAGTACCTACTGGCATTGCGAGGAGCCCCTGGCTTTAGAAAATGCCTCTACTTCTGAAACCGAAGTATGGAGCCTGCATTGAAGCCTCTAACGACGAGACCCTTCAGTTTGTTTTCAAGGTAGCAGAGATGGGGGCTGTAGCACACACTCCTGGTTCCACACTAGACTCCTAAAGTGGGACACAGGGAGGTATGAGAATGTTCATTGTAATAGTTGTGCCTCCAGATAAAAATGTTCTGACGATTTTTAGTGACAGCTGAATCACTTTTGGAAGCGAACTGCCCTCTATCCAGAGCTAACCTTTGGAATTCGAGTAAGACAAGCCCATGTGTTCTTTTCCTTGGACGTGTCCCTTCTGAATTAAGATCCAGCTTCTCCCATTTTTGCGTTTAGGAGCTTGCGGTCCGACGTTGAAAGGACAGATGGAGTTGGAAGTTATTAGAGGTTCATGTGGTATAGTATCTTAAGCATATGCCACGTGTTCTGAGTTTACTCTTCCTTTCCCCCTTCATCTTCCCAGGCTACTTGATGAATTGAGCTTGTTAGCCTATACTTCTGTGGAAGCCAAATACGTAACTACATTTCCCAGGTGTCTGGGGAAAGAGCTGTAATGTGATTGCCATGTGTGCAAAAACAAATAAAAAATAAAAAAAATTTGTGGGGAACGCACTTCTCCTATTATGACATACCTGTTCACATTCATTGTCCCCATGAGCCAATATACAGGGACTTTGAGGTAGACCTCATCTACTCCCTCACAGATTTCTGTCCCATTCCTCCCGGATTAGTGATAAATTGTGCAGGAACAAGGAGAGTAGTTTTGAAAGGCCTTCAGGTGTTGGAGTGAATATTCATCTAGAATTTGGACTACTTTTCTGAATATGAAGATTGTCTTCCTTGCTCAAAATTTAGGAATAATACTCTCTGTCTCTCATTTTCTCTTCTATCATTTTTTAGGGGTTTTTTTGTTTATATATATATATCTAATTCACGTAGGAAGTGTTGGTTTAGAAATGAGCTGTTAAATTTTTCACCCATCTTTTTAGGCTGTATGTTAAAATAAAATTGTATCATTTATAAATTAATACTTTTTAAAAAAACTGATAATCAGTGTTCAAGTGTTGATTAAGGCACAGTAAACCATGAGTTTTCTCTGAGAGTGCCAGGACCTTACTGATGAATTGGTTTTTCTGACTAACAGTAGATTAGCCCAAACTATTTTTTATCCTTTCCTTGTTGAATACGTTTTCTAAATGTACTAGTCCCCTTTCCTACTCTAGAAAGAACATTGAGAGTGTAATTGAATCTTTCTTTGAGGTTTGAGAATCGTACGGTGCCACAAGGTTACTGTTCTGAGTATGAATTCCAGTTGTACATTATAGAACTGGAAATGGACACAGTGTCAGAGACTGACGAAATCTACCTTGATCCCCACTTGGAAATTGTTTTCTTTCTTTCTTTTTTGGTTAAATCCTCAATATCAGTATGTTTTGTTATTTGCTTCCCTTGTTTTCTAAGTTGCAAAGTAGCAAAATAGAAATTCAATTAGTTGATTTAGTTAATTGAGATTTTTATTTCACAGGAAAATTTCTTCCAGAGCTTAGGCTCTTCTTAATTCTTTCTCTGGAGTTAAAGAGGATGTAAAGTCATTTTTTTTTTTTTTTTTTTTTTGAGACAGAGTCTCGCTGTGTCTCCCAGGCTGGAGTGCAGTGGCACGATCTCAGCTTACTGCAACCTCTGCTTCCCGGGTTCAAGCAATTCTTGTGCCTCAGCCTCCCAGGTACCTGGGACTACAGGTGCGCACCACCATGCCCTGCTAATTTTTTGTGTTTTAGTAGAGACGGGATTTCACCATGTTGCCCAGGCTGGTTTCAAACTCCTGAGCTTAGGCAATCTACCCGCCTCGGCCTCCCAAAGTGCTGGGATTACAGGTGTGAACCACCATGCCTGGCAATAAAGTCATTCTTGAATATTCAAGAAGGATATTATATTTTCAAATAAGTTATTTACTGTGTTATGATAACATAATGTAAGTTTTCCCACATCTAATGGTAGACAGAAACTCTAGGTAGTCCTAACTCTTGCATAGATATCTTTGGCATGAGGCTCTTAAATCCTGAAAGTTAGGAAGCTCTACGGTTAGAAGGAATAATTTCAAGAATATCAATAAAGAACATTTCGATTGCCCCAGAGGAAACCCTCTTTCCAAGCACAGGCTGTTTTCACTGGGTGAATATGGAAAGCATCCCTGGAACCACACCATCAGAAGCTGACTTTCTCAGGGATGTCCCACATGACTTAATGATATAGTCTGCAGTTGTTTTGTGATTATCTTTGACATTGTAGTGTTGGAAATTCGGCTTTGGAGTCTTGGTGTTCTTTCGTGACAGCCCAATTATTATTATTTCTCTTTTGCTTTTGGGAGCAAAGACGTCAAGGAGATTGTCTAAAGAAATCCTTAGAAGAGAGGAATGGGGCATGATGAGGAATAAATGCGCCATAGCTCACAGTTTAGTCAGGTTGGCTTTTTGCTCCAGCTGTTACATGCTCACGCTACCCTTGTGTTGGTGCAAGAACAATTTTTTTTTTTGTAACATATTTTTATGGTTTTAACTGACATGCCATTATTACAGACTATCTTATCACATTACACAGTATGGCACATTAACAATGGCATGGTGCTGTGCTTTCCTGGTGATAGTTTTGTCCACAGAACTGGGGCCTTGGTGGTGAGCTCGGGAGCCCTGTGCAGCACCCACTGACAGCTGAGAGTACAGGCTTCACACACCGTTGTAGGTGGTGGAGGACTCCAGGCTGCCCCAGGTAGAGCTTCTATACTACAGATATTTTCTCTGAAACTCTGTGTCAGAGGATGGAAATGAGTAGGAAATATGGTATGGAGGATTTATAATCTCCTAGCCTAGAATCATTTTAACAGTGTTATTGGGTGTTTTAATTTTGATTATGAACTTTTTTTTTTTAAGGATTTTTGTTTTTGTTTTTTCTTAAAGAGATGGGCTCAAGGGATCCTCCTGCCTCAGGCTTCTTGGTAGCTGAGACTACAGGCATGTACTACTGCACCTGGCTTGATTATGAACATCTTAAAGTTTCCTGAAACAATCAGGAAGTTTCTACGTCCATACACAGACCATAATAGATCAATTCTTCTGGGATAGAAGGAAGGGTGCCACTTAGTATAGGATCCTCAAACCACTGAAAGAGGCAGTGCAGTGTTAAAAATACCTAGCTTACTTCGGGGGAGGGTTTGGCTGAATACTGATGAAGTTTATGAAATATGAATGTAGTGAAGTTGCTGTACGTAAGTGGTAGGCGTGTGTGAAAGAAGTAAGAAGAAGTAAAATTGTGTATAAATGACACTCTGAAACTTGATGGGATTGTACACGTGATAAGAATGGTGATGTTTGGGTCTGTGCTTAATGGGGGAAAATAAACGGGCTTAAAATCGATGCCACACTAGCCATAAGAATAAAAATTATAGAATATAAAATCATCTGACTTTTTTTTTTATAAGCAAAGAATGCTACCAAGGATAAACAGGCAAGAATAGAGGTGAAACAGAATGAGGGGGAAATGAGGGACCAACATTTGAATCTACTATGAAGTATGGTATTCACTGTTTTAAGAATTCCAGACTATTAACTACTGTGCAGTTAGGTAGGGAATTAGTTATAGCCAAACAAAAGCCATAAATATGAATTTTAGGTTGTACGGAAGAAATCCTCTTGATCTCCGAAACATAAATGCATGTACTGAGAGGCCGAGCTGCACATGATGTAGTTTTTCCTGTCTTATCCTGATTAATTGACAGCCAACTGTATGCTTCTTTCCTGAAGGTGACTTTACAATCTCTAGACCCAGACATTTCTCTCCGAAGTGGAGTGAAGGAAGGAGAACCACAAGCTAAAGTGTGTTTCACTGGGTGAAGTCTTTTGGGGGAAAGATAAGAAGGATGAAATAGGGGAATGGACTAGTGCCTGCAGAGATTAACAATGCCTGTTTGGGGCTGGGGAGTGGGGGCTGTGGATGAAGGCAGGGAGCCTCTAGAGGAAAAAGAGACTTCTGTGCAAAGGAAAATGACATTAGCATTGACTCTGAAATGGCTGGGAATATGACTTTCTAATTTTAAATTATCTTTAACAAGGGCAATGAAAAGAGAAAAAGTTGACACTTTGAGAAGTTATGACGAACTTGTCGAGAATGCCAATTGACAAAGGCAGGTAAGGGAATACTTGGAGAAACAGCAAGAATAGGTCTGAAGGGCACGGTGAGCTGCTTTCCTAGGGTGTAAGGGGAATTGGCAGGCGTGTTTATTGACTCTTCCAATTAGTTTTAAAGAAGCCTGAAGAAATGGACAAAGACAGAGAAAAGGCAACCAGATGTGATTCCGCCCTTCTAGAAGCAGAGAGGCTTATCTCATCCCATATGATTGATGCCAGTCATGGGGAGGAGTGGCTATGTGGAAATTAATGGATTTTCAACATCCAATCACAGAGGACACACATGTATATTTAGCAAGTCTAAAACCTCTTAAATAAACTGCATTGCTTTTCATTTTCACTTTCCAGTTATAAAACCAGTGGATGATGAAAAAGGCCATGTGACAATACAGCATGTACTCCCAGGAACGTTTCTGTGACAGGGATATTGTATCTGAAAGGACAGGGCAACTGGGAGGGTGAACTCCCCGTAACTCTCAATTGTCCAGGTAATGAAGCGTTGGGAAAGCAAAGGCAAATGAAATAACCTGATCATCAAAAAATGATTCCTCTTTTAGTGCTTTTATTAGTTGACTGATGATGACAAGTGTGAAATTGCCAGAGTTGTATTTTACCATTTCTGGCACTCATTACGCGCTTTGGATGAGCACGTGTGTGCAGAAAGTGGGAACCCGGGCAATTTCTATAGACCAGGCCGTTAACCTGGAAGCTGTAAAATTTCACAGTGTGAAGGATGACAGTCAAGGATTGGTGAAGTTCCCTAGCATACTTGAGGGCTCACAGGGAATCAGAAGGAGAACTGAAGCTACACTGAAAGGGCTCTGGAACCCTCTAAAGCTGATTTTTTAGGCTTGAACTTGGGGTTGTATGTTAAATATGTGACACTCACTCATGATGCTCCCACTTGGTCATATTTTATTAGACTAAAGTGTGTTAAAGCCAGAAAGGGCTTTAACTAACTCACTGATGCTGACAAAGGTAATGTGTTCGAGATCACATTCCTAGTAAGCAGCAAGACTGTGACTAGAACCCAAGTCTTGTACTTTCTTACCTCATGTTCCTGTCACTTGTGTGCTGTGCCAGGATCCTCCAAAGTTCCAGTAATGAGGATATTAAGATGTGTGCAAGTTGATCTAGCATTAGGCAGTAGATATGTACAAAAGTAAGCATGGGTTATTTTAGCTATGCATTATTAGTGCATTATTAGTGGAACATTGTCAGTAATTGTTATTTTTTTAACCCCACTGAGCATTTTTATTATTAATTAAAAATCCATAGCTTGTGGCTATGTCAGTAAAGCCATTCTAAAACATAGTGAAAATAGTGTCCTCCAATCTCATGCTCTGATTTAATAGAAAGTAAAACTATTTTTAGGTGTGGAGTTGAGCATCTCATACTTAGAGCTAGACGCAGCCAGGGGGCCCACGGCAAGGATGTGTGTCTCCGCAGCAAGCTTATTTTCTCAAAGCGGAGGATTTAAGGCTGTGCCTTGTCCAGAGAAGCTCAGGATCAAATCTGTGAATGGGATACTATGTAGCCATTAAAAATCATGTTGCACTAGGAAAGTATTTCTTATCAAGAAAAAATGTTTATCAGCCATTGCTAAGTGAAAAGTAACAGCTTTCTTAGCAGTGTGCAGGGAATGCCATCTTTTTTGTAAAAGGAAATTACAGTGTGTGTGTGTGTGTGTGTGTTTGTGTGTGCATGAGTTATATTAGTAAATTAACTTGGACCCCCGAATAACAAAATGATGAAATAATAAAGTGGTCATCTGTGGATGCTGGGATTATCTGTGAATTTCTTTTTCTTTGTGCTTTTCTGTATTTTTTGAAGTTCTTGCATTATATATGTCTTACTTTTGTAATTAGAAAAAATAAATCATTTTTTTCTACCACAAAAGACTGTGTGTTGTGCAACTGGGGATCCTTTGTAGGAACTAATTCTGAACTTAGTATGTTACACAGAACATCTCAGTGTTTGGACCAAGTTTACCGGTCCAAAGAGAAATGCCATTTGACAGTCACATTTAGCCGGTAAAACAAGGGTCATTCAGCTTGAATATTAGAGGTCCTAACACTGGAACTGCTCGCCTCTCAGGGTGATATCTTTGAGACATTTATACTGTGATCCACAATGAGAAAAACATATTACATTGTGAACTAGTACACACACACACACACGCACACACACAAATTTTTCATGTAAAATATTATCCTTCACTTGTGATGCATGATTATGTTTGCTTTATTATTTAAAATACAGGTTATGAGCCACCACATTGGTTCCATGAACTGTTTATGAGCCGCTCCTCACATTTGAAAACCTTGTCCTGGGCATGAAGTAGAAGCAGCCTTTCTGGGGACCATGGCCGGGCAGTAGGGGAGGAAGGAAGTGTTTCCACAGTAATTGATGTTAAGCTCCAGGTGTTACTCATAATGACTTCAGGGAGGAGGTGGGGGAGGGAAAATAATGTAAATACTTATTATTTATAATGATACAGTATCTTTATGCCACTTTTAGCACATGCTCATTAATATGCTAGTACATCTAGAGGCACATCTGCCTAGACTGGCTTAGAATATAAATTCTGGGATCCCTCTTTTGCTTGGAGCTGACATCACTGTGTGAGAGCCCAAGGGTGGCATTCTTTCATTCAACATATATTTACTGAGTACTTTCTATGTGCTAGGGCCCGGGGATAAAGCAGCAAACAAGAAAGGTGAGCTCCCTTCCTTTCTGGATCTTATATTTAAGTGGTAGCATTTCTCTAAGAAGCTCACTGAAATACCTGGGTCACCTTGGACCAGGCATTTACGGTGGTTCTCTTCTAAATGTGTTTTGAACTTGGCCTTTTCATCTCTCTACCTTTTCCCTTCTCCTCTGCCTCACCTAGTCCCCATCTCTCTCTTTGCTCTTTGAAATCCTACCATCGTTTTCACTCCAGATAAGATCCACCTTCTCCCTCTTGAAGCTCCCAGACTCCTGTTTGTTACAGCAGTCAGTCGTATGGGCCTTGCTCATTTAGTGAACATGTAACTTCTCCCTGTGCCAGGCCTCTTTTACGCTGTCTGATAGTTATTTTATGGGTATGAGCCTAGTCTTCTTAAGGAGATCAAGACCACAGTTTATGTTTATGCTCTCTGCATGGTACCTTGCATAAAATAGGTGCCAATTAACTATGCAGATATTCTCTTCCACATTGCGCTGCAGAGGTGTCTGCCTTCTCAATATGCCACTTCAGCACTTCCCAACTCTGCAGGCACATCTCCTGCTGGCTTATATTTCCACTGGGGCCTTCGGTTTGGACTCAGCTGCCCTTGTTTGTCTGACTTCTGCCTCTCTTGAATCCACGAATCTCCTCAATTGCACGCTCAGGCCTACTCCAGTCTTGAGCAACTCAGACCAAAGCTGTACATGTTGGGAGACAATATGTGTATGTGGGTTTTACAAGCCTGCTGGGAGGAGTGAGACAGACCTGGGCCAAGACCCAGGTGTGCGCTGTGCTAGTCGTGTGACCTTAGGTTAAGTTCATTAATCCCTCAACTCAGCTGCTATGGGCTGGATCCAATCAAAAGAGGACAAATCACTGAAATTCAGCCCCATCAGCCACTTGTTGAGCTTTCCTGACGTTACCTCCCATACCTGTGTCTGGCTTCTTCCTTCCCTCCCCGCTGTCTCCCTGTTCCCACTATTTTTTTTTTTTTTTTTCTATTGAAAAAGATCAGATAGTGAATTTTCTTTTTCTTTTTTTTTTTTTTTAATACTTTAAGTTCTATGCAGCCATAAAAAAGGATGAGTTTGTGTCCTTTGTAGGGACATGGATGCAGCTGGAAACCATCATTCTCAGCAAACTATCGCAGGAACAGAAAACCAAACAACTGCATGTTCTCAGTCATAGGTGGGAACTGAACAATGAGATCACCTGGACTCGGGAAGGGGAACATCACACACTGGGGCCTATCATGGGAGGGGGAAGGGGGAAAGGGGAAGGATGGCATTGGGAGTTATACCTGATGTAAATGACGAGTTGATGGGTGCTGACGAGTTGATGGGTGCAGCACACCAACATGGCACAAGTATACATATGTAACAAACCTGCACGTTATGCTCCCCCTATTCTTGTAGTGCCCTCTGGCTGCCCCCTCCAGGCATTGAGGCTGGGGTTGCTACCTTATTCCCACCTTGCCCTGGTGCTCTCAGAGACTTCACTTTTCAGCAGCCGGTCATCCCTTGCCCTCCCTTCCCTTTACTCAGTTTCTCCTTTCTGCCAAAAAAAATCACATTGGAGAAGCTTGTCTGCAAGGGTTCCATTCAACTTGCTCTACATTAAGGCTCCACTATGGTGACCCACTGCTGAGTCTTTCACTTGTAATGTAATCTAATAATTTACATGCACTTTGGAAGCAATACTCTCAGAGTCTCACAACCTGTTTGAAATTGCTCTGCTGTTACAGTATTTGAGCTGATGAGAGAACAGCGTGAGAAAGAGTAGTTTTTGGTACCACAGTGGTATTGGGTAAACCCAGGAAAATAATGCCAGCACAAGGTGAGGGTGTGCTGATTGATTATAATATCCTTTCTTAGAGAATCAATTAAACTTGCTAAGGGTCTTTTATCGATTTTGGCTTATAGCTGGACTAGGATAGGTCAAAGTATTCAAGGAGTAGAGGCATAGCTGGCTAAAAAGAGTGAAGCAAGTATGGAATCCTGTCTTGCTGAGATGCTGTGAAATGTTTTAGTTTTGATATACTGCATGACTTTTACAGAATTAATTGGCACTGTGATTAGGTTGTTTTATTTCTTCGCTCAAACATGTTGGAAGCCAATTCTAATATGCGGTAGTAATGAGAATAGAGTAATGCTGTAATAATCGTGCCATTGTAAAGTGAATTACACCATTAAGCATCTATTTTGTCTAATTTGTATTGTGATAGTGTGAGTGATACACACACAGACTTAGAGGAGCTGGTCTTTAAGAAATAGTCTGTAGCTGAGAAGAGAAACCCCAGTCCGATAATATTGAACAGTCAGTGAACAAAAATAATTGGTTCTGTGCAAAATGAATTTGTTTATACATATACATGTATATACACATGCACATATATAAATATACACACACACATATGCACACATACATATTGTGTCAGGCAGATCAAGAAGATACATGACTTTGGCATTAAAAACAAAGCTTGGCTTATGTTGCCTTTTAACAAGTTGACTATGAATGGGGACAGATATTAATTATGACAGGTCAAGTCAATGATGGCATCAATGCCAGGCTTTGAAAACAAGGCTTTCTGCATTTGTTTCAACCTCTTCATCCTTATTACCATGTTTGAGAATCCCTATTAACTGGTATTTCTCAAGTTGTGGAAAGAAGTATTAAGGGCCCAAGAATGATCATTTTATTTTGTCATTTGTCTCATAAGGGAGGACATTTGTTGAACAATTCTCTTTCCACTGCAGAAAGATAGAGGCACATTTCTATGCCTTAAGTCACAACTCAACTCTAAGAGCAGAAATAGGACCTGAGAAGGCGGCATCCAACATGGCTGCTGCCAGTGGGATATGTAGATTAAAAAGTCCAAGAAGGTGTTACACTTCATTGATGTTCCAGTGACATTATCCCTTCACCCACAAGAGGACTGGCTTCAGGGGGTAGTTTGGCAGTAATTGTCCAGGAGTTTTCAACCGTTAGGGTGGTATGGCCAGGGAGGTCCTGAAAACTTACCTGGTCCATCTCCAGTCTGGATTGCTGCCTCCAAGGCCCCCTCTCTGCATTCTGCCACCATAGTATCTAGAAGGGATTATGACTGATGGCCTCCCATCTCTCACCTGCCCCTGCTTTTGGATTTTGCTTCTGTGGCATTGTCAGCACCACCATCTGGTAATCTAGAACCTCAGAAAGAGTTGTCCATAGAGATGAGATTGTGTGTAGTTTAAAATACATTTAACTTTCATATATATAACGCTTGCTCTGATGATCAAAATATTGAGAGCAAATTTGCATCATAAGCCACTGTCCACTCCCTGTCTTTGAAATCAGCAGCGTAAGTTTTAAACCCCACAAGGATTTAAGGAGATAGAAGACAGTATCAATGTCTGGTATCTGAATTAAGAATATATTTAGTGGAGAAGTTTTATTACAAACCTCAATAAAAAAGCATCAATATCATATTCAGCCTAATAAAGTGTTCTAATGAAATCGCCATGGCGTTTGACAACATCCCTTTATTAATTGGTCTTTTCCATTATTATTTTCTCAGTAGCAAACACACTCTGGTTTTCTCTCTCATTAGTTATAGTCCTCATTGGATTCACATTTTGCGGCTTCAGCTGTGTTTATCTTCTCATTGGGCTCAGTTCCTTGGGAGCAGGGTTATAGGTTGTCTTCAGTGTTCGGTCCCATATCTCTCTGCCTTTTACTTGAGCATTCGGTGAATGCCCTCAGGATGCTAGTGATGTGCAGTTTAGAATCAATATGTGAAAGATGAGCCAGCTGAGAGAGGACTGAGATGAGGCAAGAAAAGCTATTCCTCGAAAGTTTGAAATGTTAAAAGGCAGTATAATAGAATATATTGCCTCCTTGCATTGATCCATCAAGTATTCTTGTGCACTTACTGTGTGTCAGGTCCCATGTTAGTCAATGGAGGGACAAAGCTGAATTAAGGGAATTGATGGGCAAGAAAGACATTACTTTAAAAAGGTGTAGCATGCTGTGGTAGAGATACTTAGGAAATCTATAACATAGAGAAGAAGGAGAAAACGCCCCAAGAGGAGTTAGGGAAAGCTCACTGAGGTGGTTATGTCTGCCTGGGTTTTAGAAAAACGGGGAGATTCTTTCGGCAAAAAGTGACAGGGCATTCCAGGCTGAGGCACCCAAGGGGAGAGTTCATGGCACATTCAGGTAACATAAGTGAGATGTAGCTTGGCCAGAGTGTATGTTGGTGAGGAGTAGGAGATGAAGTTGGAGAAAGTAGGCAGGGGCCAGCCGAAGCATTTTGGACCTTGTCTTATAGCAAAATTTTGGACAAATGAAAAATACCTGATTTCTTTTTGGTAAGGTACTTAAATATACTGATGTGGGGTTAGGGAGGGAGAATGGATGGTATAGACAAGGAACCAAGTTAGGAGATCTAGTGACTGATATTGAAGACCAAGACTGGGGTGAGGGTTGGGAGTGGAAGGCAAAGAAGAGTTGACTGCGTGGCAGGATTACCTAGGAAGTGGAATTGGAAGAACATGATGCAGAGAATGGCAGGAGTCAAGTGCAGAGTGTGGGGCGGGATTATTGGCTGGGACAGTATAGTGGGGTAGAGTGTGGAGAGGAGAGAAGGCATGGGTTCAATTTGGGATGGGCTGAATTGGAAGTTCCAGGGACATATCTGATGGGCAGCTGGGAATGCAGGTCTAGCAGGGAGCAGGTGACAATATGTTACATGTGGAATTAGGCAAGAAAACAAACAAACAAACAAAAAATAGTAAGTACCTGGCACTTAGGAGGGCCAGGCTAGAGACTGGAGTCCTGGCTCTGAGCAGCACTCTTGATAGAGGATTAGAAGGTGAATTTTTACATCTGTGAGGTGATGTTCATGGATTTTGAAATGATATCAGCAGAAAATAAATCTAAGGTCCAAGTGGATGTGGTTGGGAAATTGAAGGGGTTGGTTTGGTACGATGACAAAGAAAAGTCTCAGAAAAGTGGATTGGGACCTGGAGATGCTACATCTACGTAAGATGTAAAAAAGCAAGAATGGGCCTGGCGTGGTGGCTCACGCCTGTAATCCCAGCACTTTGGGAGGCTGAGGTGGGCGGATCACCAGAGGTCAGGAATTCAAGACCACCCTGGCCCATATGGTGAAACCCTTTCTCTACTAAAAATACAAAAATTAGCCAGGTGTGCGCCTGTAATCCCAGCTACTTGGGAGGCTGAGGCAGGAGAATCGCTTGAACCTGGGAGGCGGAGGTTGCAGTGAGCTGAGATCGTGCCATTGCACTCCAACCTGGGCGACAGAGCGAGACTCCATCTCAAAAAATAAATAAAAACAAAGTAAGAACGTTTGTGAGCCCAGAGTCAGGTTTTAGACCCTTTGCTGTTTCAGGTTGCATTTCAGTTTTCTCTGCTTTGGTGGTGCTCTCCCAACATGCCTAACTGACGATTGAAGCATTGCAGCCTTTTTTTTTTTTTTTTTTTTCATTTTGTTATACCTGCGTCTGTCTAGCTATTTGGGATTAACTCATAAAATGTCTTAACTTTTTGCAATACCTTTTTTTTTTTTTTTTTTTTAAATGCTGTCTACACAGCAAAAAAAATGTTCTACACAGAGAGCATTGGTTTGCCCTGTCTCTAAATGCAATCTGCCCCACACTTGGCAGAACCTCAAGGGTGGAAGAAATGGAATGAATAGTGGCTGTGGGTAGTTCTCTTTATTGCCCTGGGAGGAAGACTTTGTGGGAGAGAAAATTGAAAGACGGTCTTGAGAAAGGGGGTGAGATCTTCAAAGGCTGAGTCTGGCCATGGGAAACTAAGTGAAAGAATTTTGTTTTAAGTTGACCAGGAAGAGAAAAAGAAATGCACAAGTGTTTGGCCAGGCGGATGCTGATCTTGGTTATGATTGGGTGGGATTGCCATTGCTGCATGTTGATGGCACTTAACAGTTTTCTAGGGACTTTCACATACGCAGCAGCCCCTGGAAGTCCTGGAAGGAGGTTGATAATGTTGCAGCCCATCGAGGGACTAGAAAAATGTTGTGTAATTATGAAGACCTGTTGCCTTAAAACAATTCGGATCCAAATAGGCTGACTTTATCTTCAACTCCAGCAGTGTGGCGGGAGGGGTCTCTGCCCTGTTGGAAAGGCATCCTTCTGCCCTCTGAGGCAGTCACTGAGCTCCCTGTTGTTGTCGGTGAGCTCTGACTAAATGTTTTCCCTGTCGATATTTCACTAATGTGTCATATGAATTATTTGTGTTATCTCTGTGCTGTGAAATTAGAGGCCTTCATCCACCGTGTGGTAAGTAGATTAAAATGAAAGCCTGTTTTTTATGGTGTGGGTGAAACCGGGAAAATATCAGGGAAATATTTTGTGTGTGTTTGATCTGACAGTGGGAAGGCCTTGGGATGCCAGTGTCTTCTAAAACCTGAAAGCTGAGCTCTGGCTGGAGTTTTCTTCAAAGGGGTTTATATTTTATCTGTTGGCACTTCTGAGCGGAAGGAAGGTTTGGAGTGAGAGATTCTGTGATGATCCTTTTTTTTTGCTGTTGTTTTCTTCTCTGTCTTTTTAACTTTGCAGAAAGCCCTTCCAGTTATACACTCAGACCCTGTTCAGGACGTTGGTGGCCAAACAGTCCCCTTTTGTTAAGCGAGCGTCCCATTTTTGTTTCTCCTGAAAGGTGCCCTTCAGGACAGCAGAGCCTTTCTTTGGGCTGTTTATAATTGAGCCCTGAAGAAAAACAGAAATCATTCTAAACCGAGGTGAAGTGCCTCCTTGGCCTAGCTAGGCAAAGCTAAACTCACACAAGATGAAATCTAACCAGCTGGTTACCTGAGAACCACCTTCGGGAGTTCTCTGGCTTGACTGCTTTCGCCTTGGCCACCATCCCGAGCTCCAGCGACAGCTGAGGGTCAGGGCCTCTCTGTGCAGAAGTGTAGGAAGAGAATCATAGTTATTGGTGAAGGTTAGTTTGCATTGTTTGAAAGGGTCCTATGTCAGCTTATAAAATGCTGTGAATCTGTAAAAATCCTGAAAGAAATGGGTTGGAGAAGACATTTATGACCGTAAGCGTAGTTAAGTGGTGCAATGTAGCCAAGAATTTTTCCTCTTTGCGGCTCAAGATTTCAAAAAGTTCCTTTTAAAAAATGCATGTGTATCTGCTTTTTTTTCTTATTTTAAATAAAAAAGATATTCATAGCTTTAGCCCACCTTGACATACTTCTGTCATTTCTGTTTCTGCCTTTTTCTTTACACAAATTAGGAGTCATTTGAGAAACTGAAGGCATATATAGGATTTGATAATTTAGAGGTTGTGCAGTTTTGAATTATTTTATTTTATTCTGTTATAATAGGTATGGGGGTAACCTTCAGGAATTGAAATGGAATCTTTGTTCCCTATCCTCAAATTATCTAGTTTAGTTCTTAGACTCGCCTTATTGCCTACAAGTACAGCCTTCAGTTTTGGAATTTTTCTTTCCGTTTTAGGTATCAGTTGGGTCATTTAGATGGAATAGGAAACAGTACTGGGCATTGTCAGAGAAAGAAAGACTGGCTAGAAAAGTTCTGATCCCCACGGGCAGTTTGGAGTCTTCTTAAGTGTAATATTATCAGTATACTTAAATTCTGAGCTTCTGCACATGCTGGTCAGCGAAGCTCTGCCCTTCCTTGTTAACTGCACATTTTAACATCTGTGTTTCTAGAGGAGACACCTGCCTCTTGGGGGAACCCTCAGCATCCTGGGAGCATCTGCCCAACTGGCCCCTGTAGACACAGAGACCTGAAAAGTGAAGCAGTTTCGAGACAGGCATCACTTTAAGGCCCAAGTACATTTTAGAAAGTTAGGGACTGGTTCTGTGGCGGGGAAGTTGAGCTAAATATGCAGTTCTATTTTAATTTTCACTTTATGCCAAGGCAAAAGCATTGGGAGATAGACTATAAATGTATAAGTAAGTCAGTGCAAGAATAGCCCCTTGCAAAATGCAGATTTAGGGAGGCTAAATATTTTCTCACATACTTTAATGCACATGAATAACTAACCCCTGATCGAGTTCCTGAGAAAGAGATGTTGTATAACCATTTGACCTTGATTACTGTATTGAGTTATACAGAGGTCTACACAACTGTAAAGTAAACTGCTTGGCTGTCTTAGTTAGTTTGGGCTGCTACAACAAAACACCGTCGACTGGGTGGCTTAAACAACAGACATTTATTTTCTCATATTTCCAGAGGCCCCACCTTCTAATACCATCACATTGAGGATTAGTGCTTTCATATGTAAATTTTAGGGGGATATAAACGTTCATTTCATAACATAGGTTGATGCCTGAAGCATACTAATAATTTTCAGGGTGGTTGATTTGTCTCTAAAAAGTTAAAATTTTTTAGCTTTGTCATTTGTTTGTTTAAACAGAGTCGTATTTTCCTATGTGTATTTTATCTTAGGCGTGGTCGCCTCTCTTCGTATTCCTGTACTGTTTGAAATCACAGTAGTAAAACCCAAGGTAATTAAGGCTGTGGTATCATTGTTTTAAATTAGAGTGTGTGAATTTTTTTTTTTTTTTTTTTTGTAATTCAACAACAAGTTCCTTCATATTCTGCATAATTGGATCACATTTTAATTTTGTGGCAAATAAAGATCTATTTTACATGTCTATTAGAAAGACAAGCCCCTGTGGTGAGGTCTGAATTAGGATGTTTGCCATTAGAAGTACTGAAGCAGTGAGACTTTTAGAGCTGATTCAGCTTCTGAAAAACTCATCTGTTAATCTTTAGGGTAAGGAAAGAACCTTCCATTTAAAGCTTATAAACAGCCATGGATTTCACCTAAAAACAAATATTGAGAAGATAAGAAAATGAAAAATGTAAGTACCAGTGCAAGCAGAGAATAACCAAATCATGGGTTATCCAGTATGATATATACCACAAAAACATTCTGGTCATTGATTCAGGCACATCTGTTTGTGAGGATATTTTATTATCTGTGTGGTTAATGCCCTGGGTGTTTATGTGAAGCAAAATAATGAAGACAAATTGTGAAGAATACACTGGACAAGTAACCAGGAGGCCTCGGTTCTGATCCCAGCCCACCATTAATTATGTAAGTGGCTCTGGGCAAATGGCTTTCACCCTGAGACCTCACCTTCTCCTTAGTACAGGGATGCACTGAACTACAACTTCCTGCCAGCTCTGATATCCTATAATCCTATGATTTTAAAAGGAACCACCAAAGAATATACTTTTTTATTCATTCCAACTTAAGAAATATGTTATTGAAGCATAATTCGCTTACCATTAAATTCACCCATCTTAAGTGTACAATTCAATAATTTTTAGTAAATTTATAGAGTTGTACAACCACCACCACAGTCTAATTGAACATTTCCATCAGCCCAAGAAGATCCACATGCCCATATGCTGTTACTCCTCCTTCCTAGTCCTAGTCTAAGACAGCCATTAATCTGTTTTCTCTATATATAGATTTTCCTTTTCTGGACATTTCATTTAAGTGGAATCATATACTATGTGTTCTTTTGTGTCTGGTTTCTTTCACTTAGCATTGTGTTTTGGGGGTTTATCTATGTCCTAAAATGAATCAGTACCTTGGTCCTTTATATTGCTGAACAATCTTCCATTATGTGGATGTATCACATTTTGTTTATTCATTCATCAGTTGATAGGCTCCTTTCTCTTCCTTTCCTACCCTTGGAGCGCTTCCCCTCGCTATTGCCTACTCCAAACTGGGAAAAAACAGGTCTCTCTTAGAGAAAGGCAAGGTCTTTATTTCAGGCCTTCCCTTGCAGAAGAGGCCAGAGCTTTGTATTTTAAACCCTTCTAAGTCAGTGAACTGAGCTGGCTGGGTCATTGAAAATGTGATTAAGCAGCTGTGTAGTAACTATCAGTAAATGTGAAAGCACTAGCTGTAGGTACTTTTCCTTGCTATGTAATTAATATGAATGTGAGGATTCCGCATTAGGGAACTTGACTCAAAAGCTTTCCCAATGCCAGCCTGTTTGTTGTTTTGCGTTGGTTTTACACATTGGATGAAGTATTTGGAAGCAAGAGTTAAGGACACTGGCTGTTAATCTGACTTAGTAATGTCACTTTCAGGATTTTTCTCTGGAAGTTATCAGAATTATCATGAACAATAACACACTCACAGAGGGAAATAGCCTCATACTTTGCTTTTCAGCTTGGAATCACAAAGACTGCCAAATATAATTATGACAAAAAGGTAGATGTGATGAAAAGAGGACTGAGCTAAGTCTTCGGGCTGTTGATTTCTTTAAAGAGAAACCACAGAGAAGGCAACTCTAATGTATTAATGTGTGGTGTTCTTTTCATGTTGTAAGTGAAGCCACGATGTGCATTTCCATTTGCTAAGCTTCTCATTAATGGAGGGTAGTAACTCAGTATTCTGGATGCTCCTCAAATGATTCTCTCGTTTAAAACCTAGCTCTGGAAATGTGGTTAATCTGTAGTATTTTTGAGCTTCATCTGTTCTTAGGTCCATTTAACTTCCTGGAATCCATCCTTGGCTTGTGCGTCCTGTAGGATGAAGGAGAAAGTCTATTCCATTTGCCTTTCTCATCTTCATATGTGTGGTAGATATGTTTTGGAGGCTTTCTCTATTATAAATTACAGAGAGGCTGGGCCGAACAAGTAGTATGTCTGTATGTGCATGTGTGTATATACGCATGTGTCTGTGTGTATATATACGTATACATATGCATATACATATACACATACATATGCATATACATATACACACACATATGCATACACACACATGCACATACATGTATACACAGACACATATTCTAACTGCATAATGGGATGAGGCCTACGAAAGTCAGCAGCTTGCCTCAATTTTATTTAGCATGCTAATTATAAACAGCATCCGTAATATCTTTTGGAATTTAGGTGTTAGACTGTTCCCACTGGTGGAAGTGATCCTTTAGAGCATCAGACCCTGCCTCTTGGGTCCTGCGAAAGCTTTGCCTTTGTTGAATCCATATGGTAGGATTATTGTAGAGAAAGATAAGCCAGGCCATTCTTTAGTAAACATCAGATCCTCCCGTGTGCCGAGCCTGAGATCTGGTAACTGTGGGTAGAGAGGGCTTCCGAGGGCCGTATGCTGCCAGGCTGGAGGATGAGCAGACTGCATCCAGGCGTGATCACATTCTTATCCTTTTCTCCCACAGCTTTAAAGTGGTGAAATTTTTCTTCTCTCCATCAGGAAGGAAATAGGAAAAAAATGCTGTATCTTTTGTTTGGTGGTGGGGGTGAAGGGAGGGATGGTCAGCATCCTCTCTTATTTGGGCCTATATTATAGTATTATCATAGTTGATCATTGCTAGGATGATTTATATAGGAGTCTCTGGCTAAGTTATGAGATCCTTGAGAACAGGGATGTTGTGGAGTTGTCCATGTGTTTCCCAGGGTTTTTAACACAGTACTTTGCATACAGCAGGTCTTCAGCTATTGTTTTGTAAGTAGCTGATGAATAAATACTTTCCATTCAAAAAACAGTATTTGTTAATGTGCTAGTGTTCACAATAATGCCTTGCGCTTGCTGAGTGGCCATGATATAGAAATAAGAATTTCTCCTTTCCTCCCTCCCTCCCGTCCTTCCTTCTGCAATAATCAGTTCTTACATTCACCGGGCACTGCACTAGGGGCTAAGGTTACAAAGAGGAAATAAATTATTATCTGTATCCTCAATGAGTTAATAAGAATGTTTTCCTGGAGTTCGGTATGTGCTTTGATAGTGGTTCATAATAGTTAGCAGCTCTTATTGATAGCTTACTCTGCTCTTGGTACTGAACACAACCGGGCTCAGTCCTTAAAATTCTCACTTCGTCTTTAGGAAGCAAGAATTATGATCCCCATGTTGCAGATGAGAAGACTGAGGCCTAGAAGAGTTGCTTAGTCTGAGTCCAGACGGTTGCTCTCTACCATGGCTCGTGCCTCCTACCATACCATCGACCCCAGCTCCCCATCCCTTCCCCTAACTGCATTAAATGTGTATGTGTCTCTGTAACAGCCCCAGCACCCTGGCTTCCCTTTTCATCTGTGCGTGTGCCCTTCTCCATGTGTGGAGGCGGGAGGTAGCAAGCAGCTTAAGCCAATGGAGCTCCTTGGAGTTGTGCAGTGTTCAGCCAAGTCAGCTGACCACAGCCGCCCCTAGAGATTGTTTTTCTACTTTCTCTTGCCCGCTGGCTGTTCCTGTGCCAGCTCCTTCACTCTTCCGATTGCAGGTTTTCCTTTCATTCCTTAGGTATCCTGTTGCCCTTCCTGGGCCTGAGACGGCTGTGCTAGAGAACTCCTTGAGATTTTACTCTCTTCCTCACTGTCTTAGCTGACTTCCGGCTGACTAGACAAAGCGAAACTCTGATCTTGCTGGAGGAATTCCTGTGTGCAATTCTGACAAGTAACTTTAACCAACTGTTGAGAACAACCTGCGACTGTGGGTTGGCAGAGGCGTGTGCTGTGGACTATGAATACGAAAGATGCAGAGTTTATGACATGGCAGGACCCTTGAACGCAAGGTGGACACATCCTCAGAATTGCCCCCTACCCCTGCCAGCTGTACCAGTGCTTTGCAGCTCGAACAAGAGCTGCTAACAGAGAAGTTGCTGAAGTTGGCATTGGCTAAGGAATGGCTTTATTCAGCCAGGCTCTGTGGGCTTGCTGCCCCTTTCTGGATGCTGTCCACATAAGGAAAGCCATAATTATTACCATGGACCCTTCTCTGGCTCACTGCTTTTATAAGAAGGGGAAAAAACTCAAACTTCAGAAAACTTAGAAAGCCTTGTCTGGGCCCACATATGACACGTTGATATTTTGGGGCAGGATTTGGCCCAGCGTAGGCCAAACACGAGAACAGCAATGGTGCCGACCAGCACATTGAAGTTTTTAGATTGAAAAGCCTGAACAGAATGTTCGGCTGGAGCTGGGGACATATTCCTTTCCTATTTTATCTCTGCCATAAGCCTCAGGGCTGATTGGAAAATACACCCACTGCAGGATTTGGATAGCCAGGATTTTATGTTTATTTCTTAGACCTGTTCACGCACAGTCAGTCTCAGTTTCTCTCGCTCGCTCTCTTCTCTTTCTTGTGCACACTTTTTGGGTGGAACTCTGAAAGCTGCTTGTGGTAATACCAGTAAGGAAGTGCTCTTTTCCCTTGCGGAACAGTGCTCACTCTTCTCACATGGACACTGGGACCCACGTGGATTTTTGGAAATGCCAATCTCATGTCTCATGTTCTTGCTTAAAACCCTACGTTGAATTCCTGTTGCTCGTAGAATATAATCTAGACCCTCTAACATGGTCTCAATCGTCCCCTGTCTAGCTTTCCAGACTCATCTTTCATCTGCCCTTCCCCTACTCACATACATGCTCGCCTTTGTAGCCATATTCAACTTTGGTCCTCCAACATGGCTCTACTTTCTCACCTCCATGTGCTTTCCCTTACACTTGTGTTGATTTAACTGCTCTGATTTATCCACTCATTGATTGCCACTACAATCGATTTATCCATTCATTCATTCATTTAATAAGCATTTATGCAGCACTTCCTAAGTGCTAGGTACTGTTCTGAATCCTGGGGATACATTCGTGTGAAGACAGACAAGGCTCCTCCTCTCATGGAGTTCACAGTCCTCACTTGCTAATTCCCAACCCATCTGGTGAGTCTCAGCTTGGATCTCCCTCTTCCAAGAAGCTATCCTTGACTTCTGTCCTCTGGGTTCGACAACATTCCTTTGCCCTCTAGAGCACCTGTATTTTCTGTATGATAGCACTTACAACTTGCCTGAATTCAGTGTTAAACTCCTTGAAAGGAGAAAAGTTCCTTGCCCAGGCTGGTGCATAGTGGGTACTCAATCTGTTGAAGGAATGAAGGAAGGATGCATTTAACACTAAATGGCCTCGGTAAAAAGAAAAATATGTACTCTCTGCAAACATTTTGGACAAAACTCATTCTCTGCATTGTCAATGGCTTGGCAGTGGCCTTTGACCAGTAGGAGGCATCTAATGTTGCGGATGATAAGTTTGCTGTCAGTCATATTGTTGTTCCTTTGCAGGTAATTTGTCTTCCTGGTTGCTTATAAGATTTTCTCTCTCTTTGGTGTTCTGCAGGGTCACTATGATATGTTTAAGCATGGATCTTTTTATTTATTCTGCTCAAGACTTGTGCTTATTCATTGCGAAAACTCATGTTTTCCTTTAATTCTAGAATATTCGTGGACACTTTTTTCTTAATCTTTTTTTTCCAAAGCTTCTGTTGGACATATGAGTGAACTGCTCATTTTATCCCGTTTCACTTCTTTCATATCTTTTATCTCCTTTTCTTTCTGTCTCATGTTTCAGGCAATTTTCTTGGTTCTTGCAGAATGGTTCACTCATTCTGTCTACTCTGCTGTTTAAACTGCCTATTAAAATTCTTAAATGGTACTTTCATATACATGCAGTGATGTTGGTTTTACATGGGAAAACACTCATGAAACCATCACCCAGATCAAGACAGAGAACACTGCTAGCTCCCCTAAAGCCCCTCTGAAGCAATATCCTCCCAAAGCTAAATGCTCTTCTGACTTCCATCATCATGGATTAGTTTTGCCTCTTATTGAATTTCACGTAAATGGAAACATGCCAAATGCATTCTTTTGTGTCATATCCTTCGTGTAATTTTAAGTGACTATGTTTGTCTGTCCTTTCTAGAATTTCTTCAAACTTACCTATTTTTTGGTCATAGTATTCTGTTACTTCATTATGTTTTCTGTTTCTTCTTCTTTAAAACTTCTTAAAAATTTTCAGACTGGCTTGCTTTATATTAATACTAGTCAATTATGTCAAGTACTTAAGGTATACTAATTTCTGCTATTTGTATCTTACGTATAGTGGACTTGTTCCTTATGTGATTGTAATTTTTGACTGTACAATCATCTTTATCAGAAATTACTTTTCTCACTGAGTCCTGTGTTTCTTGGGTCATAGAAGTATCTCCATCCTGCAACACAGGGTAGTGGAAATTCAGAGCCTAAATACGTTGGCATATTCCATAGGTTTAGGATTTCAGCTTCTCATTGAGCCTTATTTTTATTTTTTGTTTTTTCTACCTGGAATTCCAGGTAGATGGCAAGTTCCTTTTTTACCTCCTTGGGCAAGGGGTAGAGTTTTTCTAGTCGTTCTTTCATAAAGGGGTTTGTTTTTCAAGGATGCTTTTAAAATAGGCATCTGAATTCTAGCTTCTGGCCCAGCGAGGCTGCAAGATCTCATCTCCTGCTCCTATGAGGTTGTTAACACCCCAGACCCTACCCTCCTAGGGTGTGTATAGATGAAGGTGTGTGCCCTGATCCAGGCCAACATTGCATCATCTGCACATTTTTTCTTCTTCTTGCTTTGATTCTAGCCTCTGTGTTCCACTCTAAGATTTTGCATCTGGTAAGTTTGTGTAAAAGATTATTGAGGCCCAGACCTACTGAATTTAAACCTCTAGAAGAAGGACCCAAAAACCCTACGTTTTTAAGAAATGCTGCAGGTGACTATTAAGATCAGCAGGATTGGGCCGGGAGCGGTGGCTCATGCCTATAATTCCAGCACTGCAGGAGAGCGAGGCAGGAGGATCACGAGGCCAGGAGTTCGAGACCAGCCTGACCAACATGGTGAAACCCCGTCTCTACTAAAAATACAAAAAAAATTAGCCAGGCATGGTGATAACGTGCCTGTAATCCCAACAACTCGGGAGGCTGAGGCAGGAGAATCGCTTGAACCTAGGAGGCGGAGGTTGCAGTGAGCCGAGATCACGCCACTGCACTCCAGCCTGGGCAGCAGAGTGAGACTTCGTCTCAAAAAAAAGATGAAGCAGATTGATAAATATTAAAAGTTTGAGAAATAGAAATATTATATTATATACATAGATATTACATAGAATCTAATAGTAAGTTCGATTTGGCTTGTAATGTTATAAGGACCTAATTGTTCTTTGTGTCTCCCATTATCTTACCTCTAATATCGTATCTTTGCAAAAGCAGGCATGAAAATGTCTAATCTGGATATTCAGATTAGGTCTCATTCTATTTTGAGTTAAATTCATCTTTCCTAACTCATGGTTGGAGAAGGCCCTATGAGACAGTGTTTCACTGGTTTCTGTCTCTGTGTTTCATTAGAAAAGTAGTGATGACCAAGTGGTGTGAAAACTTCTGAAGAACAATAGAAAAAAAATTATAAATACTTCTTTAATTCAGAAATATTTCCTGGAAAAATTTTAGTTAATGTGCAATGTTTGAAAAACGTTGTGCAGTTAAGTGTCCACGAGACTGAATCTGACTCGAGGCAAATCACCCAATTACTGGCAGGGAATGAAATCATGTTTACAGAAAAACCTTCAGACTCTCCTCTCGTTTCATATGTTCAGCTGTTTTTGCTTAGAGCACGATTGTGTTGCTTTTGGGGCCTACTTCCAGGTTTATCTCTTAGTGGTTGGTTTGACCTGACTCCCCTAACCCAGGCCTTTCCAACAAATGGCTACCTTGGGATACGAGAAACTACCCGTAATTCTTTCCCTTTATTTTGAGTGAGGAGCAGGTTCGTGGGTGTGCCAACAAATGCACAGAGACTTTGACATTCATAGCATTTGATAAGATTGGTCAACCTGGCCTGACCTTGCTTGGGTACCTGGGACTGTGAACAGCTAGCTACCCATTCTTTGGGTTTGTGTGTGGAGCTTCCAAGAAATGCCTTAACTTTCCAAATAAAAGCCTGAATATAATTCACAAGGATGGCATGAAAGATAATAATTGTTGTGCAGCCTAATTTAGAAAAGTCATTTATTTTGGCACTCTGTCGCGGTGGAAAAATATGTAGTCTGCGTTTGTTAAAACAAGTCGGCTTCCGCTTTCTGGTCTCAAAACACACTTTGCATTTTTTTTTTCCCTGGGACCGTCAATTTAATTCAGGAATGATCTAATTATGAGAAAGTGAATCCAGTCCTCTGGATGATAAGTGTTGACTACCCTGGGAGAAGCCCTGGCAGATGGTTAGTTCAGAGTGAATCTACCTTGGGATTGGGGCTTTAGACTGACAGCTTTTTTCACTCAATTAAGTGCAACAACTGCCAAAAGGACAGCATTGAACTTGATGCAAATCACGGCTGTCGCCGATGTTGATAAAGTTTAAGCTGGTGCCCTCCTGAGTCAGCCAAACTTCTTAGAGTGTTTCAAGGCGCCACAGTTGTGAACAAAACCCCAAACCTAGTGAGGCACAGGGAAGACTAGGAGGGCCCTCCTTTAAAATGTAGGTATTTATTTCCCTTTCCAGGTCAGTTGCTTTATTTAGGACCTCTATTTTGGTGTCTTGTCTGTCAGTGATTCATTTGGTATCTCCCGCAGTTTGCTTTTGCTCTGGGCCCCGATGGATCCTGCGGTGACTCTACATTCCAGAAAGTTAATTTATTGCTCTTTTATTTGGGGTACAACATGACACCACTCTGCATGCCTTTGCCTACCCTGGATGGCCTCTCAACCTCCTGAAAGGCAGGGTCCGAAAAGGAGCAAGAGCTTCTCAGTGTGCCTATACGTCCCTACTCGCGAAGCCCCATATAGCTTTCTAGGCCATCCCTCAGAAAGTCAGTTGATGCCAGAAACAAAGCAGAGTGACTCTTTTCCCGACTCTCCTGTCAGGGTGGAGCTCTGATAGACCCCAGTCCTTACCACAATGTACGACTTTGATTTCTCTGTGTCTCTTTCTGTTCCCCAAGGAGTTTCCTCATCCCACCCCGACTTACTGCTCTAATTCTGTGTTGACCAAGGTCAGGACCCATTAAGATGTTTCTGAATAGTGTAACAAGAAAGGGCACCCTGCAAAAGAAGGTCTTGGAGAAGGGTCCTTGAGACGGACTCTTGCTTCACCTGCCCCAGGCCTTTCTCACCCTCTGCCCTTCGCCCAGGTGTGCCCCAGTGCCCGGCAGCCCGGCACAGCTCGTTCTGTATTGTTATTTCTGTTTTACAAGCCTGGGGAATCTGAGCCTAAAGTTCCTCAGTCAGGTATATGCCGTTGTCAGCCTGTTATCAGTTTCCTGATTTACTGTGTAAGCAGTTTTGATAATCCCTGTCATATGTGATTACATTTCCCCCCCTTCCCATAACATCTCAGTGTAATTGGTTTGATAAACTCGACCTCAGTTCAGTAGTTTGCTTGCAATATACTTTCACCTTCTATCTGTGTGACTAAGATGGTTTTGAATTGCTCTGCACGGGGAAAATCGGGCTTTGAGCACCAGGCCCTTAGTTTCGGAAACAAATCACCCGGGGCGGGCAGCACAGGTCTGGGAGAGCAGGGAATCCCAGTTAAGCCTCGGGAGTCCAAACGGGATTTTTCTTTCTTTCCCTGCTTGGGCCGAGAGTAGTGTGTGTTTCTGTGTGTGGGGGTTTTTTGGGATACAGAGAATATTTATCTTTATATCTGTATCTGATTCCTGGGGCCATTGGACTAACTTCTTGTCCCTAAAAAATTGTATTTGTTTGTTTATTCATTTATTGAATATCTGCTTTGTTCCAGGAGTCCATGAGGAAAAGAAGCTTTATTTTTTCTCATTTTTTTCCTTTCTTTCCTTCCCCTATTGGCACTGCTCCCGAGGGCAGAGAAGGAGTAATCAGTGTGCTTTCAAAATGAAGCATTTTTGGTAAATTAAGCATTTTGGTTAATTTAGGGTTAAATTAAAATGCAAAAGCTACTTGGGGCCATCACTTGCTAACTTTTCTTTGTCTGATAATTCAGCACCTGACAGAGTTCTAAGGCTTCGCAGAGAAGGCAGTTTTAGAATTGAGATGGGAAGAATGAAGAAGATTTAGAAAAGGAGGGACGGACTCGCAGGTGGTGAGAGAAGGGCCTGCCTGCTCCTAGGAGGGAAGAGCCTCAGCACAGGCAGGAAGGCTGGAAAGCCCGGGTTGGGAGAATGCACAGGGCCGCTGGCAGATGAGTGAAAGAAGGGGGCGTTAAGGGAAATCGCAGGAATTGGTATGGAGAGTAAGGCTTTCGATGGCTGGGCTCTGGAATTTGAATTTCAGTTTACAGGCAGTTGGGAGCCCTCTGAGGTTTTTGAGTTGGGGGTGGCACCAGCAGAACCGCACTTCCAGAGAATAAATAAGTATCAGTATATCTAGTAGTTGTTGTTTGTTTTGTTTTTGTTTTTGTTTTTTTTTTTTTTGAGAGAATATAATGCAGGCCAAAGCTTTATCTCTACTCAAATAATAATTATTTCAAATAAATATCATCTTAGAATCAAACATTTTTGGATAATACTTCTTTCCAGGACATGAATTTTCCTACAGTCATCCTTGAAAATTTCTGTTCAGTCTAGTTTCAAAGGATGGAAGCTGCGTACCTTTTGTTGGCGTATCCTCCTAGTACAATTCTGCGGCTGGTAATGCTCATTCCCGAACATCCATGATGAGAATGTTTAGCAAATGCAGATGTGGATATGACAAAGATGAGAATGTGGGTAAATCATCAGCACTCTTGTCTCCTAGATCTAGGTTATCTTCCTAGATCTAAATTTAAAGCGGGATTGGAAGATGTTACAATGGTTTATTTTACACGAGCCAGACCTACTCTTTTAAAAGAACCTGGCTGTCTCCTTATTCCTAGACTGCTGCTCTCTTTATTTAACGTTTTGGTATTTTGTTCATCATTGATTATTTGCATTCATATCAATTTTTTTTTTAATTTGCACTAAAATATTATTTATCTCGATGGTTGAGTTGTTTGGAATCCCCTTAAATCCTGTGCCTGAGATGAGCGTCTCACTTGCTTCCTCTGGTCTGGCCCTGTTGCGTTTATAAAACAGAGTGGAAAATCTTTCAAATGCTCTGAGTCATTTAAGCATCCCTTCGAGTCTACTCATATCCTTGTGAAGTATGTCCCTGGTACCACACAAAAGAAGCAGCAACCAAAGCAGTACCACTCTCCAGCCTCCCTTGAACCCCCTCCCTGGGCGGGATCTTCCCTTCAGAGTTTGGTGGTGGGCTCTTCCCTGGTTATGCCTCTCTCCCTAAGGCATTGAGATGTGTATGGAGAGACACCTGAGAAATGGGAACTTCCTCATTGCGCTTGACTTCACCAGGTCTTTTTGGATGGGATCCAGGACAAACCTGTTTCGTAATGAGTTCAGCTGGGTAGCAAGGAGGATTGGAAACATGGTCCACGGGATTGATATTTTTTGACGTCTTGAGAGTTCCCAGTGAATGTCCTTCTCTCAGCCTCACCTGACAGAGCCCAGTTTAGAATGAGAGGCTACCTACAGAGTTATTCCTTGTCTGTAGTGAGTATAGATCTGCCAATGAAACCAGAGGGAGAAATGATAGATTTGGAAGGGACCACCGGAGAGTTAACCCTCATCCCTTATTTTCCATCTGGCAAACCTGAGGTGCAGGAAGGTGGATGGGCTCCTCATGAGCCAC
This sequence comes from Colobus angolensis palliatus, assembly GCF_000951035.1. Classification (NCBI taxonomy): domain Eukaryota; kingdom Metazoa; phylum Chordata; class Mammalia; order Primates; family Cercopithecidae; genus Colobus; species Colobus angolensis. Next base: position 10,403,538 of record NW_012115043.1, read on the forward strand.
ATGACCGGCAGTGCTTAGAACTCAGGCCGCGGTTCGGCTCTTGGCAGCCTTCTCCACACCATGGGAACGGTGGAGCCCTTGCCTGGAGACGAGATCCACTTTGTTCTGCCTGTAAGGCAACCTGTTATTAAAGCCTCCCCCTGATTCTAGGTTTCAGTGCCTTTCCTTCCGAACTACATTAGGCCCCCTAAGTGCCTTTATTACCACGGAGGGAGAGGGAAAATGCAGACAGCTTTGTAATTGAACAACCATGCTCTTGTCAGTATTCATTGTTTTCAAACCAGCTATTACAGGGGGCTAAGGCTCCGGCGTGGCACCGGCAAGCCACGCTGGCCTTCTGCACCTTGCTGCCTGAACAGCTCCCTCATCGGCTTTCCCCTGTGGTCCACGGGGCAATATGTCTTTAAATTTTTGTTGTTTCCTAAGTTCTGCTCTGGCAAGCAAGCTCTGCCTTAAACCTGCAGAGTTAAATTTACCCAGACTGACAACTGTATATGCAGGGTTTAGTTACATAACAGCAGTTGCTGCTTTTCACATCATGCTAATCCAAACACGGTGCTCAAAGAGACCAGGAAAAAGCAGCCCTCCGTTTGGTGCGCTGCACGGGTGACTGGATGATGTGTCTTTAAATTTTTGTAAAACACTGTAACAATTATTCCGTTATTCTGACTTTGGTGCCATTAGGTGACTTTTTAAATATCTTAATTATTAGGTTAGCAGATGCTGTGTGCACATGTGCAATTTGTTAATTTATGCTGTTTGAAATGAAATCCAGTTGTTTGCAACATATTTCATAATATTATGGCTAACTGAGTCGTAGTGCTACTGGAATTACAAAGCTGCTAGCAGGGAAAGCGTGTGCATTAGCCTCATGTACTCTCTGAGAATCACTTGAGTGCTGCTTGTGCAGCTTCTCAGTGACTCCTGTCTCCTCAGTTTCCATCTGAGAAGATCATTAGATCCTTGCAATCTGTAATGGGCTGGCAAGGCCAGGCACAGGACCTTCAGAACTGCTGGAATGCTGGAGAAGGAGACTTTTCCATCCCTAGATAGTCCTGGCTTATCAGGTAAACTGCTGAGCTGCTAAGTTGTCACATGGACTTAGGGGGTCTGAGGATTGGTGATGCAAGCTACCGGTTGATTGATAGTCTGATATTGCATATATTCAGCATAAGCTGCTACCCAGCTCTTCAAGTTACCCCTGAATATTTATTGAGTAGTTACAGCCTGCAATATTGGATAGATGTGATACAGATGTGATATAATGGGGCAAAATTACATAACTTTTGGGGTCAGATCTGGATTTGAATTGTGACTCTTGGTTTACTATTAGATTGGTGCAAAAGCAGTTGTGGTTTTTGCCACTAAAACAGCAGTGAGGCCTTAGGGGCCAAGTCATTTTGTCTCTTTAAGGCTCAATTTCTGCAAAGGGAATAGACATATCTATCAAGTAGGCTTATTGATCAAGATTATAAAATGACCAACATTGTGCTTGGCACATACATTTTAGGTGCTCAATAAGTAGTCAGACTTTTCGTGCCTTTTGACACTCATGTGGGATGTGGCCTCAGGAGATTACCATCTAGATGAAGAGGCAAAGTGTCAGTAGGCCCTGAGTTAAATAAAGGCACAGAGTAATACGAGAAATGTCACAAATAGGTTGTGACTCATTGACTAATGAGTGGTATAGACCTAAAATTCAGTGAGTTCAAAGGAGAAGGTAGATCACTAGGTAAGCTTCTTATAAATGTGGATCTGACCAGTTTTGGAAGGATGAAAATTTGGATAGGTGGAAAGACTGTTGGGGTTGTGTGTGGAGAAGGTCGGCAATTGCTTATCAATGGGGTCAATAGTAGGGTCAAAGCACAGAGGTGAAGAGGCTGAGGTCCATATGGAAAACAATGAGAATATGCATTTGTTTTGGGAGTCATGGTTTGTGTGTAATACATAGTGGGATAGATTAGAACTGTAGATCGGAACCCCTCTGTGGAGAACTGTGAATGCCAGGTTAAGGAAATCCTTGCCATATCTAGCGTGGTTTGGTTTGTTAAAGCTTGGAGCCCTTGCAAGACCCGCAGACCTCTGGGAAGCCCAGAACAGCAGCAAACCCGTGAATGTGGAGTAGACCTCTAGTGGCTAAGAAAGTTACTGCAACCCTTAATGATATGAATCTTGTTTAATGCATAACTTTCTTTTTTTTTTTTTTTTGAGACGGAGTCTCACTCTGTCGCCCGGGCTGGAGTGCAGTGGCCGGATCTCAGCTCACTGCAAGCTCCGCCTCCCGGGTTCACGCCATTCTCCTGCCTCAGCCTCCCGAGCAGCTGGGACTATAGGCGCCCGCCATGTCGCCCAGCTAGTGTTTTTTTTTTTTTGTATTTTTTAGTAGAGACGGGGTTTCACAGTGTTAGCCAGGATGGCCTCGATCTCCTGACCTCGTGATCCACCCGTCTCGGCCTCCCAAAGTGCTGGGATTACAGGCTTGAGCCACCACGCCCGGCCTTAATGCATAACTTTCACAAGCTTGGCTACACTGTATTATACATTGGAAGTGGAATGTAAGTAACATCCAGGCTGACAGCAGTAATAGTTGACAACCTAAAATCTTACAGAGTCAAAAGAACTACAGAATGCATTTTTTAAAAAAGAGACGGGGGCCGTTTAGGGATAAGGTAAATCCACCTGTATACCTCTTTAGATCCTAAAGACATTGCTGTGTCACAAAAAAATCATAGTTGCTGATATTGAAATAACAACATTAACAATATTATTATTATTAACAACAGCAACTAAAGGGTTTTTTTTTTGTTCTGGTACTATGTTAATCATTTTACTTGCATTGACTTAATTCTCACAGCACTTCAATGACAATGGTACTGCAATTATCTCCATATTACAAGGTGAAAACGCTAGCTTAGAAAGGTTAATTAACTTGCCCAAGGTCACACGATTGGAAAATTATATGACTGGAATACAAACCCAGGCCGTGTGGCTCTACCTGTGCTTTAGAAATACTCTATACCACCTAATAACCTCCAAGCCTTAGGCCATGATGAAATAAAGTTCAGGAAGCCATTTTCCTGCCACACTGAAATGTACAATGTTGCATTAAAAAATAGGAACCATGAAAAAATAAACAAATGTCCATTGTCTATGAAATCATGTATGTGGAATACTACCTTCTCTACCAGCATGGTCTAAGTGAGTAAGTGAGGAAGTGTTACAGTTTGTTGTTGTTGTTGTTGTTTTTCCTAGACTGGAGTGCGGTGGCGTGGTCTCGGCTCACTGCGGCCTCCACCTCCCGGGTTCAAGTGATTCTCCTGCCTCAGCCTCCCGAGTAGCTGGGGTTACAGGCGCCCGCCACCACGCCCGGCTAATTTTTTGTATTTTTAGTAGAGACGGGGTTTCAGCAAGTTGACCAGGCTGGTCTTGAACTCCTGACCTCATGATCCACCTGACTCGGCCTCCCAAAGTGCTGGGATTACAGGCGTGAGCCACTACGCCCGGCCTGTGTTACAGATTTTAAGTCAAAATAAGAAATATGTGACGGCTTGCTCCTACTCTTGGCTTGCGCCCCATGTGCATTTTCTTTCTTCTCTGGGAACTTGGAAGGGCACAAGGTCAAATGTCTCTGAAAGGCATTCAGTTTACCTTCTGCTCTAGAACTTGAAGCAATTTCATTAGTGCTGTCGTTGATTCACGTTGGACGTCGTGTGCTTCCCACGGGGCCATTCATTATCAGTCTTGGCCCCGCTGCAAGAGAGAGTGAAGGGCAGCTAGAGGTGCCATTGGTAAAAGCATACTCCCCAGGGCTATAGGAAATTGCTGTGGAGCTGCTTCCAACTACAGCAATTCTTGAAAAAGGGGCCGTGATAAGAGCAGCAACCCTTCCTACGTGCCCCTGGAGCCATCCACTAAGGTTAGTGTCTCGTGGTGGCATATGGTGGAAATGAAGCATTAAGCTGGGACTGGTGACACTTGACACTGTCACTGTTTGTGTGACCTTGGGAAAATGATTGAGCCTCTTTGGGTCGCAATTTCCACAACTGTAAAATTACAGAATTATAGGATATAGCATATGTAAAGCAGTGAACATAATATTTTTTCATAAGCACATGGAGCTGCTCTTATTATTATTGGCATTGGTCATAGCTCTTTTGAGTTCAAATGAGAAAAAAACAGACTCAAACTATCTTAAGTAAAGATGAGAATTAATGGGCTCATATATCTGGGAAGTTTAAGGAAGAGATCAAACTTCAGGAAGGGCTGGGTCCAGCGAGTCAAAGTGTTCCTGTGTTGGCTTTTCTCTATTCACAGGCAGTTCCTCTACAGCAAGAGACCTAAGGGAAAAAAGTCTAACTTTTTCTATAATGACTCCTTAAAAAAGTACTCATTAGCTTAGGCTGGTTCGTGTGGCGCCCCTTCTCCAGCCTTCTCCAACAATAACTGTGTGCGGGGCTGGGATGTAGTACACCCAGTGGTAGGACTGAGTTTTGTGCCTATTCTTGTAGAACACGTATAGATTCTAAAAATATATCATTGTTTTATGAATGTATAGAGTTTAGATAGGCTAAACTTTGCTGAAGACAGAAGTACAAGTATTTCAGGATGGTAGGAACAAAGTATAAGGGGTAGGAATTGGCATAATGTGTTCAGGGATTAGTAAAATGACGTATGTTTGGAATAGATGGTTCATATTGGGAGTTTGAAAGCTATAAGGTTGGGAGAGAATAGGGGCTGGCAAGGGCCTTAATTGTTGGGCTAGAGTTTCATTGTTATTCACTTGATAATAGAGAGTTGTTGAAGGTTTCGTGCCAAGGAGTTACAAGACAATAGGAATAGAGCAGCAACTAGTATTTGCAAACACTGTTCCATTGACCAATCACTGCCATGGTACCTTGTCTGTTTGACCTCACAACAGCCCTATAAGGTGAGTGTTAGCTCCGTTTCACAGATTAGAAAATGTAGAGTCTGAAATGTTAAGGGACTCATTGGAGCTCTGTGACAACCAGAGTCTCAGAGCTGGGAGGTGAACTCAAGTCTTTAGGAACCAAATCACATACTCATTGAGGAGCGTGGTAGGTTGGGGTGTGTACTGGTAGCAGTGTGCATTATACTTTATTCCGTAAATCATTGTTCACTACTAAGGGAAAGCAATAGACTCACTAACTGCCTGACTGGCTTTGGGTCTCAGGGCAGTGTAGACCACAGTGAATTGTGGCAGGCACTGTCTTTGGGGTGCTTCCAGGTACATGAGGCAGGGCCCAGTGTTGAGCTGCAGAGAGGTCCTTAGTTACTGAGCACTGTACCCCTTATTTTGTAGCAGGTGTGTCCTTGTTGGTGAATGGGGTACCTGGGTCTTGGGTGGGGGTGGTAGATATTGTCATCTTTTACTGATCATACAGATTTTTCCTCTACTCTGGGTAGAGTATGCTGGATCCCTTGTAGCCTGGTTAGGAAACTGGCAATCCAGAGTAATTTGCCTTTAAGCACAAGCCAGTACAACATGTCACTTTTAAAATAAAACACATTAATTTACAGAATGACTATTTTATAGTGAAGAGCAGCCTGTCTAAACGAGAGGAATTAAAGGCCAGTGGTCAAGTCCTCCGCATTATTCACACCACCCTCCTCAATAAATCACAATTGCTGAAACCGCAAGTTGGCACTTACTTGAATAGCACCGTGTTGGTTAAGGGTGGCATATGCTGACATGACCTCTGTTTGCATGCAACATGCTCTGTGGAGAGCTACTGCCTAAAACCTGCACGTAGCTCTATCAACCCAAGTACCTTGTGCACCATTAAACAAGGTTTAGATTGAGCCTGGACAGCAGTTGTAATCTTCATTCTAGGCAGCCTTTTCTGAGAGAAGTGAAGCTTGGATGGCAATGGTATTTGGCATTCAGACCTATCCCACTCTACAGACCTAATTTTTAAATATTCCTGTTATTTTATAAACCATCAGATTTTCAGAACAGATGCAAGGCTACAGAATGTGAGGACACATAATCATAAATGAGCCCATTGGTACCTTGGGTCTTGCTGAAGCTTCTTGATGGACAGAGTTGTCCTTGGATTACTGTGTGTGCTGCGTCTGCATGAGTGCCACTTGACTGTTCTTATTGTTTGGAAAGGGAGAACCGATAAGTAGTCACTGTCTCAACTCCATTGGAAGGAACAGTAGAGGGGAAGATGAATATTTTAAAGGTTGGCAGTGTGTTTATCTGCAAAGCATTGGGCTTGACTAAAATGGTTTTGACACAGCCTAAGAAGTACAATAGCCAGCCTTGTGGTGTCCTGGGACACATCTAAATGAATGAGAAAGGGGCTGGTTGTGTGGTGGTGTCATCTTCCCGTTTCACATTTCACTCTCAACTATTAGATGTGCCCTTTATCAGAACTGATTTCTTTTCTTTTTTTCTTTTTTCTTTTTCTTTTTTTTGCTACAAGGAGAGAGATGGCAGCCTAGATGTGCTTTCCTTTAACAAATGTCAGCTTGTGAAATAATAATACAGATGACAATTCCTGAGTGTGTACTCTGCCAACGGTTGTACCAGAGGCTTCATGTGTAGTGTTTCCATTCTGCGTGATGATGGTGCAAGGAAAGTGCAGCTATTCCTATCTTTAGATGAGGAAACAGAGGTTCAGAGCTTTGCCCAAATCCATAACGGTAGAGCCAGCCTTTCAATACGAATCTCTTCTATTTGAAACACTATGTTATTTCCAGTATATAATGCTGCTTCCCACATGGAAATGGGAATGTATGAAAAATCTCCCTGATGCATTTAGTTTTTCTTTTTTTTTTTTTTTTGTAGACCATTTCCTCTCAGCTGAAAGGCTAAGAATCAGCTTACGAACTACTAAAGATCAGTAAGGTGTTTTTATTTTGTTTAGTTTTTAAGGAAAGCCACTGGGAAAATGAGATTCATATATATAAGCAAAAGCATTTACACTTTATATAAATCTGTACAAAACCATACACACACACACACACACACACACACACACACACACATACATGCAAGCATTCTGTAATATACCCACTGGGTGATATGTCGGTTCTCCTTTGAATTCCTTTTTTTTTTCTTTTCTTTTTTTGAGACAGTCTTACTCTGTTACCCAGGCTGGAGTGCAGTGGTGACATTTTCACTCACTGCAACCTGTGCCTCCCAGGCTCAAGAGATCCTTCTTACCTTAGCCTCCCTTAGCCTCGCTTAGCCTCCCTTAGCCTCCCATAGCCTCCCTTAGCCTCCCATAGCCTCCCTTAGCCTCCTATAGCCTCCCATAGCCTCCTATAGCCTCCCATAGCCTCCCTTAGCCTCCCATTGTATTTTTTGTAGGGATGGGGTTTTGCGATGTTGTCCAGTCTGGTCTCAAACTCCTGGGCTCAAGCAGTTTGCCCACCTTGCCCTTCCAAAGTGCTGGAGTTATAGGCGTGAGCCACCCACCATGCCCAGCCTCCTTCGAACTCTTCATGTAATCTATCTCATGATTTTATTTTTTAGGAAAGCATCTTCTGATGTTTGAAGGTAGGCCTCACTTTATGCAGGGCATGTTTCTGTAAAGTTCATATCACTTTAGTTTCTACGCAGCATCATGCTTTCCATGCACCATGTAAAACAATCCTTTTTATAGAACTTATTGGTGTCCCTTTTGTTAATAGGAAAATGCCCCTTGGAAAGTCAGGTTTTATTTTTGTGTGTGTTTCCTAATGTTAGTTCTGAGCACACTGATGTTCTTAAAGCAAGACACACTGATTTTTTTTTTTTTTTATCTGGACCAAATACTAATTGACAGAGAAAAATAATTTTTATTGATAAGCATGACAATTCGCCTCACCAGGCTTTTGGAGTTTGAGGAACAGATAAACTTTAAAAGATATAATGAGCTTCACTTCAGGCCAAAAGATATAAATCTCATTTATTCTTTTTATTAAGAATTGCAAAATTTCCCCTGGTGTAGACATGTATTAATTTATTCATCCCTATTGACAAACATGTAGATTGTTTGCAGTTTGGTGTTGGTTTTTCCATGATAAATAATGCTGGAATAATGATGGATATCTGTTCTTTTTTTTTGAGACAGAGTCTCGCTCTGTGGAGGAGGCTGGAGTGCAGTGGTGCCATCTCGGCTCACTGCAAGCTCCGCCTCCCAGGTTCATGCCATTCTCCTGCCTCAGCCTCCCGAGTAGCTGGGACTACAGGCGCCCGCCACCACGCCCGGCTAATTTTTTGTATTTGTAGTAGAGATGAGGTTTCACCATGTTAGCCAGGATGGTCTTGATCTCCTGACCTCGTGATCTGCCCTCCTCGGCCTCCCAAAGTGCTGGGATTACAGGCATGAACTACTGCGCCTGGCTGGATATCTGTTCTGTCTTCAGCACCTGGGACCCTGTGGAGGCTGCAGCCCTCCTTCTCACTGGGATATTGACGTTGTGCTGGCCCCACAGGGCTCCTTCTCCAGCCGTCCTTTGAATCATCTACTGCAGAGTGGCCAGGAGCTGGGAAACCAGGCTGGAGAAGATCCTCTCAAAAACAAGAGCCCATAGCTGCCGAGTGGGAGCTGGCAAATAGAATGCCTGGATACAGATGCTGGATGCTATTTATGTCTTTCTCCTTTGACGTTCTCCATTATTATACCATTAACCTTAAGAAGGCAAAGATCATCTCATGTTCAATCTTAAATCTTTTATAATATCTAACATTAATGTAAAAATGCATTTATTTAAGGGACATTTAAGGACTGTGTTAAACACTAAGGAGTCAAAGACGAAGAAGACATGGCTTTTAGGCTCAGGGGTTGCTGTTTATCACCTGGCAACTCAGCCAGAGAAGCGGGGGCTCCTTGCTCTTGCATCCCCCTTGCTCTTATTTTCTTTCCCCAGTGCTCTGTATTTTTTCATACTGTTCTAGAAAATCTGAGAGTGGATTGGTAATGCCTTTGGTTCTGATGAGCTTATACAATTTTTTCTTCCTCGGTGAGTATTTGCAATATTAGTTCTTAATATTGAAAGTGGGGGTAAGGCTTTTTCACCTTGACCTTGGTCACTCGTAGGTTAGGAGATGATGTTGTACTTCGTTAAAAGTGTGTTGAGCTCCTTGAGGGAATCTCTTAGGAAACATGTGACTTTAGATGTCTTTGAAATCCCTGTTTGCTGTCAAAGGAAGAAGAGGACCAGTGGGGCCACTTTTATCACCTGCCCTCCGCCCATTGTGGACCCATGTTTTGAAAGACTTTCATCATCCAGCTGTATTTTGATTTTTTAATTATTTAAATTATTATTTTTAAATTAATAATTATTTCCCAGTTGTTGCTCAGACAGTGTGAGGTAGGTACTCTTAAAACAAGTTGCCCATATGGTTCCAGCCAAGAGATCTGGGTTAGCCTGTGCTGCTGTGATGAAGACAGTTGCACATTTTCCTTTAGAATTTTTAAAATATTCCCTCCAGTTTTCCAGAACTCATTGGTACCTGGATTCTTGGATTGGGCACTGCTGCTCCAGCGTAAGGGTCGGCAAACTAGGCCCCGTTGGTGGGTGAAGTTTGGCCCACCCACAGCCTGGTTTTGTCAATAAAGTTTTATTCGAACACAGTCACACCTACTTGTTGACACATTGCCTGGGTCTGCTTTGGGGCTACAATGGCAGAGTTCAGTAGTTTCCACAGAGACCTATTGGCCCACAAAGATGATTCACTTTCTGACCTTTGGCAGAGTTTCTCCATCCCCGCTCCCATCTAGAGGAAGGTGGCCCTGAGGTGTGTGGGGTGGGGAAACCTCTTTGAAGCCCAGGCAGCTTGGGGTTGGGTCATTGGGTATTTGGGGGGAACGACAGGGAATATGCCGGCTGCTAAAAGAAAAGCTGTGGTGAGAACAACATCACTCAGAGCCTGTTGGGATCTTCTGTCTTGGGGGGCAGAGGAAGAAGGTCTGGCAGGTCTGAGGCAGGGAGTTCATGGGTGTGTTAGGGGAGGGTTGAGGGAGAGGGTGTCGGGGGACTTCTTTAAATTTCTGCCTTAGGAATTTCTGGTGCAGAAAGAAGGAGAAACATTAACAAAGCGAGACACTGGGCAGTTCCGTCTTCTGCCTTACAGAACGTTCTTCAGAGCCCCCAGGGTGCTTCTGGGGAAGCCACCAGATACACAGCAGCTCTTGCCAGCAGTGCGGGCTTGTAAACTTTTTCCTTCCCTTTTATGCCTGTGGTGATAAACATATGCTTTGAAGCGTGAGATTTGATTATCCTGTCTTAACGCTTACAAATACAAATGTGATTAATGGTCATAAAAAACTGGTTGACAGTGTAAGACTGATTCTCAGCAAAGTAGCCCTGCACTGTTCCCTGTGGAAGAGGCTACTTATGCAGAGGCCGTGTTGAGCAGCGTGAATAACACGGGCCCACTTCCCATCCCTACTGTCACCCCTCCTCCTCCTCCTCTTGGTTTTTCCCTCAGATCTCCCCATCCTCCCCCTGGAGGCTCTTCCTCCTTGATAATTAAAATTGGTGGATTTTCCCCCGAGAGCTACCTGAGGTAAGGATCCGAGTCTCCCTGTCATGCCATTAATAGTCCGGAACTCTGCAGAAAGGCATCTGGCTGCCTTCTCCGTTCCCCACTTGGGCCTGGCGAACCGCCTGTACATGTTGGGGAACAACACAACCTAAATCTGGACAATTTGTATTTTAGTAGTGATGGGGATATTCTCTGTCTCCTTCTGTCATTTTGTATTAAGGACCTGCCACTAATAAAACTAATTAATAACTGCTGGCTCGATGTGGAATAGTTGGACTTCTTAAACCTGGCAGCCTGCCACCGCCGCTTTTGAAAGAAGCACTTCATCTTTGTCATGGACAGGATGAATATTTCTCCACACTTCTAATTGGACAAAGTGCCTTTCAAACTCACTGGCATTTCAGAGAGAGCAGATAAGTAGTCTGTGTGCTCTCCAGATACAATCACCTCTCAGCTGCCTTCAAGATTGGGAGCCAGTTCCCAAGAGAAGCCAGCACAGAGGGCTCTGAACTTTCTCTTCTTTAGTGGCTCCTCCTGATTTTACCTCTGACCTCTGGCCCCAGACGGAGGGAGTTCGAAGGGCAAGCAGGGCACTGGAGCTCAGCAAACCCACAGTAGTAAGGAGTGGTTTTCATGTTTGGGGAGCAGCACAGTTAACTGGCAGGAGTGGGGGACCTCTTGGAAAATGCAGATTTTGGTAGACCCTCCCGGGGACAGTGCCAGGGCATCTGGATTCTTTTTCTTTTTTCTTTTTCTTTTCTTTCTTTCTTTCTTTCTTTCTTTCTTTCTTTCTTTTTTTTTTTTTTTTTTTTGAGTCAGGGTCTCACACCGTTGCTCAGGCTGGAGTGCAGTGACATGATCTTGGCTCACTGCAACCTCCACCTCCTGGATTCAGGCAATTCTCCTGCCTCAGCCTCCTGAGTAGCTGGGATTACAGGCATGGACTACCACGCCAGGCTAATTTTTGTATTTTTAGTAGAGACAGAGTTCCACCATGTTGGCCAGGCTGGTCTCAAACTCCTGACCTCAAGTGATCTGCCCACCTCGGCCTCCCAAAGTGCTGGGATTACAGGCATGAGCCACCGTGCCTGGCCAGGGCATCTGGATTCTTAGCAAGCTTTACAGGTGCTTCTCATGCACATCAGGGTCTGAGAATTACAGGGATAATCCTGGGGCTGATACAGGATGATGTTTGCTTTTTAGTCACTTAACCAGCATATCTTTTTAGATGACCCAAGGATGCAGTGCTCTGAGCAAGGAAGAAATTGTAGTCTAATCAAAGACATGACACATGCATGTGAAGACTTACATGATAGAAGTTAAATAATTAAACTCAACAAACAGATTGTGTTTTGCAGGCAAATCATAAATGATCAATTTTTCACCTTTTAGAAGGAGCCAGCCACAGAGAAAACTTTCGCATTCAGTACTGAATAATCAAATGTGTTTTCTTAGGGTGAAGGTTAACCACCATGGCTTTAGAGCTGGGTGGTGAAAGATGTATAGGAGTTTATCTAGTGGAGAAACAAGGTGGGGCATTCCAGGGAATAAGAGCGGTTGCAAGCAGGTCTTGGTCTGGACACTTCATGGTGCCTGTGTGATAAGAGATCAGAGAGAAGGACGTGACTGCAGACCACCTCCTCCTGAGGAGACCATCAGAGCCATGGGGAAGAGATGAGATTAGGCTGGGCCTGAGGTGCAGATAGGGATGTCCTAGAATTAAGGGACCAACGGCTGGAACTTGAGTCCTGCCGCAGAATGGAGCACAGTGGTAGTTTAGGTTATTTCAGTTGTTGCATGATCAAAAGCATGAGATTTTCACTTGAATGTGGGAGCCAAGAGAGAGAAAATTCGATGACTGACAAATCTAAGATTTCTAGTTTGGGGGACCAGTGAGATAGCCGTGTAGCTGGCCGGAAGTTTAGGAGTTATCCTAAGGTTTTGCCAACATCGGGGCAATCAAGGAAAACCACTCTGATTACAGAGTTGGCAGAGATGAAGTTTCTGATGAGAACATTCTGGGAAGATTTCACTTTTTCTTTATACTTGAGTAACCCTGGTGTCACTAGAGATCCTGCCAGTCTGGTTGCCTAAATTCATTTCTTGTCCCTCGTATTGAGCATAATAAATGCTCATAGGAAAGAAAAAAAGATGGGATCAACAGGTCTGGAGGCTAAATACCATTTAGTTTGCTGCAGAGGCTCAGAGAAATCAGTGTCAGCAGATAATCACTTCATACTTCATCAGTGTGCTGAAACCTCGTTTACAGAGGGACACATCGAAACCACGAGCTCTCTGCAACAAGCAAAAGGACCTGCAGAACAACTTTGCAGCCTGTGTTCATTTGTTCCAGGTGATACCTGCATGTTCCACGTGTCTGCCACCTTGATAAGTTCCTGGGTGGTAGGAGCCAAAGAATGGAAGTAACAGTCCTTCTTCTTCTTCTCCTTTTTTTCTTTAGAGACAGGGTCTCCTTCTGTTGCCCAGGCTGAAGTGCAGTGGAACAATCATAGCTCACTGCAGCCTCGAACTGCTGGGCTCAAGGTATCTTCCCACCTCAGCCTTCCAAGTAGCAACAACTACAGGCACATGCCACCATGCCCAGCCAATTTTTATTTTTATTTTTTGTAGGGATAGGGGTCTCGATATGTTGCCCAGACTGGTCTTGAACAATCTGGCCTCAAGTAATCCTCCCACCTTGGCTTTCCAAAGCTCTGGGATTACAGGTCTAAGGCACCACTCCCAACCTAACAGTCCCCTAACAGTCCTTTGATTCAGCAGACCTTTACTGTATGGCTGACTCTGTGCCAAGTATTCATCTAGGGGCTAAGTATATACAATAAATAAAGCAAAGTTACTTCTCTCAAGGAGCTCCTGTGATAGTTGAGGAGATGGATAGGTATGGATAATTAAGATTGAGTGTTACAACTACCGAAACAGAATTTCCTACCAGGTACGTAGGTACCACGGAGCAGGAAGTGATTAATTCTAAGGAGAAAGGGACTGTCCTTAATTCTAAGGAGAAAGACTTATCTTAGGGGGGAAATTGAGGGGTATCTGGAGAGGGCTTCCTGGAGGAGGTGATGCAATGCGTGAAATTTGGGAAGATAACTGGCCATTTTTCTGGACTGAAAAGGACGTGAAGAGCAGTCTAGGCAAAGAGCACGGGAAAATGTGAATAGCTATTGCTTCTCAGCATTCAGTGTGTAAGGGCGGTGTGCTGTGAAGGGATAGACACATGGTTGCAAATGCAAATTTTATGTTTTAAATTGTGGAATGGGAAGATGGGGCACAATCATGAAATGCAGTGCAATGCATGGAACTCATCTGTAGGAAGCAAGTACATTCTAACATCAGCTGTTCAGAGATGTGTTTATGAGTTCTGTGGACATGGGAACTGAGCTTTGACAGGAGATGGCTCTGTGTCAGTTCAGCCCTCTGAACTGGCAGATGAGGAGAGGATCTTTGGGTTAGGGCACAGGTGTGTGGGAGCATCCGGGAAACTTTGCTTTCCCATTCCAAGGATGGGCAAGGTTAGACAAGGCATGTCTGTCTGACAAAATTGCTGGGAAGAGATGTATGAAAGGAGGACATGAGACTATTGATTGTAACTAATTCATTCATGTACCAGAGTTGTTTATTGAGAAATTACTTTGTGGAAAAACACAAAGTGCTTTTTGTGTTTTTGTGTTTGTGGACAAGGTGCTCTTAGCAGTGATAAAGATTCTTCCCTGGTCTCTGCCTTTAAAACATTACCATTTTTAAAAGATGGGTACACAAAAAATCAGAATAAATGAGGAAAAGAAGAACTAGTGCAAACTGCTTTTGAAAGAAAGAGTGATATATGAATGATTCTAACAAGGGTTTGAGAGGAGGGAAAAGCTTCAGCTCTGTTCTCTGTCCATTCATGAGCCACTTTTTTTTGAGACAGAGTCTCTTGTTGCCCAGGCTGGAGTGCGATGGTGTAATCTAGGCTCACTGCAACTTCTGCCTCCCGGGTTCAAGTGATTCTCCTGCCTCAGCCTCCTGAGTAGCTGGGATTATAGGTGTCTGCCACCACGCCCGGCTAATTTTTTTATTTTTGGTGGAGATGGGGTTTCACCATGTTGGCCAGGCTGGCCAGGAATTCCTGACCTCAGGTGATCTGCCCACCATGCCCTCCCAAAGTGCTGGGATTACAAGCGTGAGCCACTGCTCCTGGCCACATTTTTTTTTAAATTTGAAATAACTTTTAGACTTGCAGAACAGTTGTAAAGATAGTACAGGCAACTCCTGCACACTCCTCTCCCAGGTTGCCCCAAAGTTAACCTCGGTAACCATGGTACAAGTTATCAACTAAGAACTTAGTATTGGCACAATGCCACCACCTACAGACCTTGTTGGATTGACTCATTCTTCTGCCAGTGTCCTTTCTCTGTTCCTGGATTTCACATTGCATAGAGTTAGTTGTGTGGTCTACTTAGTCTCCCCCAACCTGCGACAGTTCCTTGGTTTTCCTTGTTGTTTATGATCTTGATATTGATCCTTGTGAAGAGCATTGATTAGGAACCTTATAGAAGGCTCCCCAATTTGGGTTCTCTGGTGTTTTCCCCTGGTTAAAGGGAGCCTGCAGATTTAGGGGAAGAATACCACACAGAGGTGAAGGGCTGTCCATAACATGTCATACCATCCGTTTATTGTGTCATGACATCGAGCTGTCCCATTTCTGGTGATGCAAACCTCGATCTGATTCCCTAGTTAAGGTGGTGTCTGCCAGGCATCTCCACTATAAAGTCACTATGTTTCCCTTTGTAATCAACAAATACTTTGGGGCTAGGAAATATTCCACTTCTCCTTAAACTTACCACGAGCTCCTTTTCAAGCCTTTGTCATGGTTCATTCTAACCTACCTCCTTCTGGAAACAGCACTGTGGCTTTATGCGATGCACTGTCTTCCATCTTCCTGCAGTTGACTCCAGGGAATAAACTCACACACCATGGATGTTCCCAGGGCGATGGTAGCAGGTGTAAAGCATTGCTTTTATTTATGTAGAGAGGAAATGGTGCTCAGGGCTAGCAATTTGTCCAAACACACATTTCCAAATGAGTATCTGCACTACTTTGTTTTGCTATCATGGAAACAACACTGAAGTGGAGGAAGGAAACTCTGAGGACTGGTCTGTTCCTGACAGTACTGAGCTGTGTGACCTCAGGCAAGGGACTTGAGTTCTCTGGGCTTCAGTTTTCCTAAAGTGGCTGAGGTTAGATTAGTCAATTCCTAGAGTGACTTTCACCAGTAAAATTCTGTAGTTCCGGCCAGGCGCAGTGGCTCAAGTCTGTAATCCCAGCACTTTGGGAGGCCGAGACGGGCGGATCACGAGGTCAGGAGATCGAGACCATCCTGGCTAACATGGTGAAACCCCGTCTCTACTAAAAATACAAAAATTAGCTGGGCGTGGTGGCGGGTGCCTGTAGTCCCAGCTACTTGGGAGGCTGAGGCAGGAGAATGGCGTGAACCCGGGAGGCGGAGCTTGCAGTGAGCTGAGATCCGGCCACTGCACTCCAGCCTGGGTGGCAGAGCGAGACTCCGTCTCAAAAAAAAAAAAAATTCTGTAGTTCCACGGTGAGATTTCCCTCTTGGCTAAAACCTACCTCTAATAAGGAAAACTGAGTTACAATACAGTCAAGAAAACAGATATGAAGGGTGTCTGGATGTTATATGACCTTGGAGTCTCTATAATTGAGACATCCAATAAGGGTATCTTGAAATCAGACTAATGAATGAGAAATAAATTGCTATTTTCAAAGTCTCACAAAAGGATATATACATCCAGTTATAGTGGATGGCTGTAAGAAAGGACAAGCTCTTTATGTTCAAGATCTTTCCTGTCTGTAGCTTTTCACAAGATTAGATTACCTTTAGTTACCCAATCTCAGATTTCCACTCTAGTGCTACTGGTATTTGGTATTTCTCTCTTCTTTTGGAGTGTGCAGACATCTCTCCCATATTAGATTCTGGGCAACATCTTAATTCTTACCATATGGCTGTATTCTTAAAGCTGAACATGGAAATGACCTACTTTATCCTTTTTTTTTTTTTTTGCCAAAGCTAATCCTAGGCATACACATTTTTTTCTTTTCTCTGCTAATGAAAATGCCTGTTCTTTGCTGAGGGGCTTGTCACTGAGAAGGTGGCAACGCAGTCTGATTGATTTCAGAGCGTGAATTTTGAACCCTCTTTGACGTCGCATAAGCATTCCAGATTGTCACATTTTCCCCCTTTCTGGTCATTTTCTGCTAATTGAGCCTTTTTCACTTTAGTACTGCTTTTTGCGTTGTGAGTTTTTACCTTTTTTTAATTTATCATTTGAAATTCTTGCTTTACCATTTGCAGTGTGTATCCTTTCAGAAGGATGAAAAGAGCTCAATGTTCTTCCAGGAGATAATGTTTTTAGGAAAGGGCTCTCTTTAATGGCTCTTTAATGGTAGAATGGCTACCCTTCATTCTCAAACATGTCGAGACCGACTCAGTACGACACACATGCTGGATTTCTGACTGGGCCGGAAACATATGGAATGTTACTACTGTCTTAGTATTCCTTAGCATTTTACTTAATTCCGATACTCGTCCTGGTGGCCTGTAAGATAACTGACTAGATTTTTTTTTTTTTTTTTTTTTCTGTCTCCCTGACTGGAGTGCAGTGGCATGATCTCAGCTCACTGCAAGCTCCACCTCCCGGGTTCAAACGATTCTCCTACCTCAGCCTCCCGAGTAGCTGGGACTACAGGTACACACCACCACACCCAGCTAATTTTTGTATTTTTAGTAGAGATGAGGTTTCGTCATAGTGGCTAGACTGGTCTCAAACTCCCAACCTCAGGTGATCCAGGAGACCTGCTTCGGCCTCCCAAGTTCTGGGATTACAGGCATGAGCCACCACACCTAGCCTTTCTTTGTATGGATTTTTAAAGTGTCTGCCATGTTTGGCAGTGTGCTAGGTGCTTGAACTGAAAAGCGGGTAATGCACAGGCCCTGCCTTCAAGGTGCTCATGGTCGTGAGGAAGACAGCAAAAATACAGAATTTCAATAGAATGTACTACCGTAGACATAGGCACAACATACAGAGGTAGGAGAAGAAGGAATTTTTAACTGTCTCTTTAAAAGAAGAATTCAGGGAAAGCTTTTTGGAAGAGGTATTGTCCAAACTGGATTTTGCAAGATGAATAAGATATTGCCAGGAAGAAAACTGGTAGAAAGTTGTGAACAGTATGGCCACAGAACACAGCAAGGTAACTAATTGGTCCACACAAATGACCCTATAACCTTGTAGGGTTATAAGCACTGAACCATGTAAGGTGTTGCATAGTTTAATTAGCCTGTCTATTAAATCTCATACAACGCTTTAGAACAATATGCTCTCCAAATTCGTAGAAGACATTATTTCTCTGAAATGAGAAATAAGTAGTGATAGGATGGATAAATGAAACCATTGATGATGAAAACTTAACTTGTACCGCTACCTACCTGGATCCTCCCTTTACTTGTCTTTAACCCATACTAACCTGGTATCTTTAGTGTAGTAATTGTTGTTCCATAGTTGTGTCTTTTTTATTTTTATTTTTGAGATGAAGTCTTGCTCTGTTGCCCAGGCTTGAGTGCAGTGGTGCAGTCTTGGCTCACTGCAGCCTCTGCCTCCTGGGTTCAAGTGATTTGCGTGCCATAGCCTCCCCAATAGCTGGGACTACAGGCATGTACCACCACACCCAGCTATTTTTTGTATTTTTTTAGTAGAGATGGGTTTCACTGGATTGACCAGGCTGGTCTCGAACTCCTGACCTCAGGTTATCTGCCCGCCTTGGCCTCCCAAAGTGCTGGGATTACAGGCATGAGCCTCCACGCCCAGCCTACAGTTTTGTCTTCTTACCATCTTTTGCTTTTAAATCATGTATAAGCAGGTGTGGAGGACCTGAAGATGGTTATCCAAAGATCTTTACTGGCTCTGTTCATTTATTGAACTCTGAACGTTTGAAAGCAATCATTAAAACACTTTAATCCATCAGTTTGTCCATTTGCCACACATTTACTGTATGTCGGGCATTATGTTGAATCACTGGTTGGCAAACTTTGGTCTCATGACACCTTTATACTCTTAAAAATTATTGAGGATCTTAGAGCTTTTGTTTATGTGAATTGTATTTATTGATATTTACCATCTAAGAACTGAATGCAGAGAAAATATTTAAAATACATGTATTTTAAAATATTATAAACCCATTGCATGCTAACATAAATAACATACTGTAATTAAAAAAAAATCTTCTAAAACAAAACCCAGTTAGAGTGGCATTCTTTTTTATTTTTGCATATCTCTTTTATGTCTGGCTTAATAGAAAACAGCTGGATTCCCAGCTCTGCTTCTGCTTTCAGTGTGTGGCGGTATCATACACCATGTAACCCCTGGAAAACTCTACTGTTTGTCAAAGTATTGTGAAAATTGTTTGACCTCATGGGTTTCTTTGGAAAAGTCGACCCCCACAAGAGACCACGGACCACACTTGTGCGAACTGCTATGCTAAATCATGCTCCTGCCCTCCATGGAGTGGAGATACTGAGGCCTGGAGGTGCCGTGAAAAGAACCTGAGGAGGCAGAGCTGTGGGCTGAGGCCCTCGGGTCCATATTACATCCCAGCAGAGTAGATCACGAATCCTTCATCTGAACGTGTTTATTTAGGTTTGAATCCACAAAAGAAAAAAGAATGCATGTGTCTAGATGTTATTTGTACCAAAGGAAAAAGTATGTAGATGGGTCATGTAAAAACATTCAAGAATGGGTTAGATATAGCAATACATTTTGCCCCATCAAAAGATATTTTCAAAAGCGTGTATAGTCTATATGGTTAGCTATTCAAGGACTTGCCATGGGTGTCGTGTTTCTGTTTAACAGTTGTCTCCTGCTACGTTCTTGTTTGTCATTTATATGTAGGCTTATTTTCTTTTTTGTGACTAACTCACAACCTGTTTATTCCTGTTTAGTATTTGCGTATATATTGAAAGGATTGCATAATTTTTTGTTTTTTCACATAGAGTGTGTTTTATTTTTAAAAAGAATCTTGGGGTGATGGTTTATTTTAGAGTTAAATCAATCCAAATATCAAAAAGCTTTTCCTCTGATGCCTTAGAAGTATTGTGGTAGACACAGCACTACCAGTATTTTCCAATATCCTTGAAAGAAATGGCTGTGAGCACTCTAGATAAAATTGATACATTTATCCATATTTTTCTGCTCATAAAATAGAGTTTGAGCACTTTCAGATTATATTTTCAAATATTTAGGGCAATGTATTTAAAGTGTTTTAAAAGTTAACTGGGGAAAAAGGATGAAAGAGTTTTAATTTCCTTGGATCCGAATAATTCAAGTTGCAAGATTCTGTATTCAATTTTCCTTGCCTTCTGTTGGTTGGTTTGGGATTTTTCTTGGCCTAGGATTGAATATTTTGTATCACTTTAGGAAAGTCAGGATGTAGCTAGCTTTCAAAGTAATAACTCAGATTTATAGTTGAATGGATTTAGAATCAAAGGATTTTGAAAAACACACATTAGGTTCATTGCACTTTTTTAGAATCCGAGTATTTTAAACACATTTTCCAGTGTAACACTTGGAGTCTTTTTTAATGCTAAGAATGAGAAAATGGAAGGAAGGTTTTTTTCTGCCTCCCTTCCTCATTTCTGCCCCTGTGGCCTTCTTTCCTTCACTTTCTCCTTTTTTTTTTTTTTTTTTTTTGAGATGGAGTCTTGCTCTGTTGCTCAGAGTGGAGTGCAGTGGTATAATCTCGACTTACTGCAGCCTCCACTTCCTGAATTCAAGGGATTCTCCTGGCTCAGCCTCCCGAGCAGCTGAGATTACAGGCACATGCCAACACAGCTGGCTAATTTTTTGTATTTTTAGTGTAGATGAGGTTTCACCATCTTGATCAGGCTGGTCTCGAACTTCTGACCTCAAGAGATCTGCCTGCTTCAGCCTCCCAGAGGACTCGGGTTATATGGTATTATAGGTGTGAGCAACTGCACCAGGCTCCGGCTCCTTTCTTGTTTTTTATTTTTATTCTTATTTTGTAATTTTATGCCCTCTTTGACACCCACCCTGGCCAGATTTGTAACACTCACATGTCCATTAAAGTGCACAAACAGTTCTGTGATGGAAGCTGGGCCCTGGTGCTGACAGCTGTATTTTTCACATTGTTGTAAACATGTGTGCAACCGCATCTTAGTCTTTAGTTCAATTATTTGTAATAATAATACAATGATTTATGAAGTTTCCCTTTGAAAACAAAATCGGGACTGTGCAGACCACTCAAATTACAAACATTCAAAGATGTAAAACGTCTCGGGTGAAAAGCCCAAGCCTGTCAGTATTTCTAAGCATGCATTTCTGGAAACCCAAGTCCCCACTCACCTGCTTCTCTAATTGCGTTTTCCTTGAAGTGCCTTTGTGCTCTCTTGGATTGTCTAGCCTTAACCCAGAGCAGCACATCCTCCTCTCCTCTGCTGGAAGTAGCATTATTTGTGGATGCTGAAAAGTTCTAGAATTAAACATCAGAACTCCTTCCATCACTTCACAGAAGGTGCGTTATGAACACTGAATGGCTGTGTAGGGATTATGTCTTCCGTGTCTTTTAAATCTTCAACCATCTATATCCATCTAAGGCCAACCAGTCCTGTTTGCTTCCTCTTTGCCATCCCCTTCCCCCCCACCTCCGAGGGCAGACATTCAATAAAGGTAGGGCAGTGAATGTTCCAGAGGTCAGTTACATGTTAATATGAGGTCAGAGCATATAAAGCATGAACATTTATGTTAAAAGCTTTATACCTCTTTTGTTAGTGTATAAATGCCATAATTTTAACAGCAATAGTAATAGTAGTCATTTTTGCTAAATGCCTGCTGTGTTCCTGACATCATCTTAGGCACATTATATGTGTCATCTCATTTAATTATGAATTACACAACTCTGTGTTATTATTTTCCCATTTTACAGATGAAGAAACTGCAGCTTGCCCTTGTTCATATGGCTTAGTAAGCATGTTTTTAAGCAGTTGGTAAGAATAATTCCTTTTTAGCTAGGGATGGTGGCTCATGCCTGTAATCCCCAAGCATTTTGGGAGGCTCAGGTAGGAGGATTACTTGAGCCCAGGAGTTCAAGATCAATCTGGGCAGCATAGCAAGATCCCATCTCTGAAAAATGAAAGTAAAAAGAAATCTTTTCTTTTTGCAGGTAGGCTTGCTTAAAGGGCTGACCATCTGATGTACAGGAAATGGAAACTATTCTCTGAAAAGCAAGTGATCTCCCAGCCGCACCCATTTAGGAGACTAGGATTTTATTTTGATCCACAGGAAACTAAATGAGTTAGAGGCCATTCCTGTATCAGCAGAGTTTATTACTTAAATGGCAGTAGGACGGTCCGCAGAAGGAACACCAAACAGTCTATCTACCAAGAAGAGAGTGTTTGAACACATGTGCAACCTCTTGACTGTGGTGTGTGAGGCAGCATTTAATAAGAAAGAGCCAGATCTGCTTGATCTGGGAATATATTCAACACATGTTAAGTACTGAAAGATTCAAAGTAAATAAATGTTTGTGTACTCCAAATTGTTAAAGAAAGAATGTGTGTGTTTGTAGATATATGGATGAATTTAGGAACCAGTACGATGGTGTATTACTGAACCATTGACACTGGTGATCTTTGCAGGACAGAAGCCCGTGGTTGGCGTGAGATAGGAGAGGTTTTTTTAATTGTGGATGCCCTCATTGTTTCACGCTACAATAACTTGTGATTTTCTTACGAGATTAAAAAATAAAACCTAAGGAAAGAAGACAAGCCCAACTCAGAGCAAGAAATACGGGTTTGAGCCTTAGCCTTGTGGCTCATTAGCTCTATGGCCTGGGCAAACACGTAACTTTGGTGAGCCTCGGTTTCCACATCTTCCTTTCTTTTTTATTTGAGACTGCGTGTCGCTCTGTGTCCCAGGTTGGAGTGCAGTGACACAATTATGGCTCACTGCAGCCTCAACCTCCCCAGCTCAAGTGATCCCCCCACATCAGCCTTCCGAGTAGCTGGGACCACAGGCACATGCCACCATGCTTGGCTATTTTTTTTGTTTTGTTTTGTTTTTTTAGAAATGGGATTTCACTATGTTGCTCAGACTGGTCTTGAACTCATGGACTCAAGCAGTTCTTCTACCTCAGCCTCCCAGAGTGCTGGGATTATAGGTATGAGCGTATTATAGGTATCTTTAAAATGAGAGAATGAGATGAGGGAACTCCTGGTCTCATTGGCCTTTGTGTTGTGTGAAACCTCATGAGACTCTGCCCTTGAGGCAGCTTGGCATTTGTGCTCACTGAGGTCTAGGCTGGACAGCCTTATACTGTTTCCTAAATTTGAGTCCTAAACTTTCAGGACCATGGACACAGCCCTTGTGGCATCTTGAAGCGCTGTCCTTGCCCACCAGGACTTTTGCCTGATGATCCCTGTGCTCTAGATAGGGTGAGCTTATGTGATACAAAGCCATGACCGCTGAAATAGTGTTTTCCAGCTAGCCATAGCATAGACCCAGAGACTTTCTTCTTCCACTTATATTTTGATGTCATTGTTTATACCCTGTGAAATCATGAGGCTTTTGTTATTTAAAAACTAGTAGAGTAGTTAAGAACATGGGCTTTCAGTCAAGCAGATTTAGGTTCAAACCCCAACTTCACTAGCTGTGCAACTGTGGGCAAGTTATTTAACCTCTCTGGGCTCAGTGCTGTCATGTAGAAAATGATGGTAATACCACCTCAGAGAGCTATTATGCGGGTCAGATATGCCTAGGAGTGGAGGCTTTAGTCTCTGGAACATAGTAAGTATGCAATAAACATTAGCTGGCAATCAGTAAAATTCTCTTTCCCTAGGGAACAGATGCAAGATAAACATGTAAGGTTGTGTGGCTGAGGTTTACACTGGAGCCTGGGAAGGTGTAATCAGGCTCAGGAGTCATTTGCTCCATTTCATGTATGAGAGTGGTTGATAAGGATAACAAATGCAAATACTAAAATATTTTGTCAGAATTTATGACAGGAAGTTTTGACACAGTGATAAACTGGTTCCTGAGAACCATTTGTGCATTATTAATCCTGGATCACATTTCCCGCCCCTCTTTTGCCAGTGGCATAAGCTGCGTGAGAAGGGAGAAGTCTGTTTCCAGAACAGCGGCTACTTGTGGTTGCCAGTGACGAATTAAATCTGCTGATCCCTATTAAGAATTTTCTATGGCTAGTGGTTGGCTAAGAGCTGGGGAAGCCAAGGTTAGTAAGAACCAGCCTAACTCTTAAAGAGCTTACTGGGTGAAACTAGGAAATGGCTTGCTATGGAAGAAGGCAGAATGTAAGCTGGGGGCAGGGGGGACATGACAAATTCTAACAGAAGCCAGCAGGGAAGGCTTTCCAGAGGAGACCTTTGAGCCAGGCCTGGGAGGAAAGCATGAGACATACGTTTCAGGCTGGAGAATGGGCCTGAGTCCTGGCAGAAAGCTGAGAGGGTAGGTAATGTGCCTTGTAAATGGTGAGTTGCCCCAGGAGGTCAGAGTTATCATGTCTGTGAATGGCCATGAACAGGATGGAAATGTTTTCCAAAATTTCTGCCAATAAAGGTCTCCTGGGGAGCTTGCCAAAAGCACAGATTCCCAGGCCCCTCACCTCCTGATTCAGACTCAGGGTGCATGCCACAGATATGGAAGATGGATCTGAAAAGATAGGAAGGAGTAGTTTAAGAAGAGCCTTGATGGAGACCAGCCTGGGCAACATAGACCTTTCTACACAAAATGATCCAGGCATCGTGGCACAGGCCTCACATGCCTATAGTCCCAGCTACTCGGGAGGCTGAGGCGTGAGGATCTCTTGAATCTGGGAGGTTGAGGTTGCAGTGAGCTGTGGTCATGCCACTGCATTCCAGCCTGGGTGGCAGAGCAGGACCCCATCTCACACACTCAAAAAAAGAGCCTTGAATGTCATTCCGTATTTGATTTTATTTGACTTGATATTCCAGAGCATCTGATGGTATTTTTAACCAAGTATTTTGTGCAGACCTAGAAAATTCACATGGCAAATGACATTCAGGTGGGTCTAGGTCAGTGATTTCTAATGTGAGGTCCAGGACAGCTAGGGGTCCATGAAGACCTGAATGGGATGCCTGAAACTATTTTATGTGTTTAAAAAATTCCAACCCAAGTTTTATGCATTTATCCTTCCTAAGTTTTAAAATAGTTTAAACAGTTTTATCTTTAATATGGAACTGTATTAACATAATATAGTGAATGGATGAATTCAGGCTGCACAGTGCAGTGGTTAAAAGCATAGACTTTGAAGACAGATCGGGATTTTAGATTTGTACCACCACTTCCCAGCTGCAAGATCTTGAGCAAGTTACTTCACTGCTGTGATCCTGTTTTCCTATATATCGAATGGGGGTAATAGTGGTACCCAGCTCATCAGATTGAGATGAGGATTACATGAGAGGATCCTGGTACAGTGCTTAGTATAAAGAAAATGTTCAAAAATGTTATTAATACCAGGAAAGAGAGATGGAAAAGAAAAAATAAAATACAAATTTAAAACCACAAAAATGTTATAAATTTTTGTTGTTGTTGTTGTTGTTGTTGTTGTTGAGATGGAGTGTCACTCTATCGCCCAGGCTGGAGTGCAGTGGCACGATCTCGGCTCACTGCAAGCTCCGCCTCCCGGGTTCACACCATTCTCCTGCCTCAGCCTCCCGAATAGCTAGGACTACAGGTGCCCGCTACCATGCCCGGCTAACTTTTTGTATTTTTAGTAGAGATGGGGTTTCACCGTGTTAGCCAGGATGGTCTCAATCGCCTGACCTTGTGATTCACCTGCCTTGGCCTCCCAGCGTGTTGGGATTGTAAGCGTGAGCCACCACGCCCGGCCACGTTATCAATGTGTCATGGAAAAATAACTATATATGACTACAGGTAATTTTGTTTGGTAGCAAAACTCGGGAAATAATAATAACACAGGAGGCCTGAAGGTGAAAACCTTGCAGAGGCTTCTCAGAGGCCTTGCTTGGACACAGCATCTGCAGCAGAGAGCAAAGACATGCCTTCTGTTAGCTCCTTCCAGCCCAGGATACATGCTCCTTAGAGGAACCTTAGACTTAAGCTCTGCCTCTGAAGTGTGATTTATCCTGGAAGTGATTCTAACGGAAAATAGTAGAAAACCGCTTTCCAGGAGAAGAATCAAAGAGTATGTATTTACTTTGGGCAATTTTCCCATTGTACTGGTTATATTGCCAAGAAGTTAAAAATAGTGGTGATAAGCAGTCTGTGGATTGGTCCCTCCTGAGGTGGCAAGGGTCAGCTGAAAGTAGGATCATTCCTCCGGGCCTCTGAGACTTATCCCCCTTGAACTCTGTTTTGAGAGCCCTGCGTGGAGCATCTGTAGGCTGCTGTCCTGGAATCTGTATCTAGTACCTGAGTTTCCCTCCTGTCTTATTGATTCCTCAGACTTGTTCTTGGCCTCTGTTAAAACAACCGATTTAGATGGCCTCATCCTTTAAATATGCTATTTATAACCACTAATTTATGTTTTCATGATGCATCATGTAGCGGCTGGTCTTTGTGCCACCATGAGAAAGGAATAATGAAATACGTGGTATTTATATGGGTGGCTATAGTGTTTGTCGTTTTGTATATGGATTGCTATTGTAGGAAGCATGTAAAATTGCAAAGGGTATTTTTTTTCTCTTAAAGATAAGCTCCAGTGTATTAAATATTCATCTGCTGCGTAAGAACACTATACCATTTTTTTTGTTTCTTCATCCTTATTTTCTCATGGAAATATATTCAGATGTCTACAATATGTATTGTTCTCATAAAATGCTTCTCGCTGCAACTGGTCCCCTGAGCAAAACTTAAAATCTTCATCAACAGCTGTTACAAAATATGCTAATGTGCATGCCCTTCAGCCTATAGGGTCACATCTAAATAACACCACTGAAGCACACTTGAGAACTTGAACCCTGGCAAGCCTTGACTTTGAGCTGCAGGGTGAGATGTTGAGGATCGGTGTCCCAAAGAACCTTTGCCCTTTTAAAGGCATTATTCCTCTCCCCGGCTGCCTCATTTCCAAAGGCAACATTTTGTGTCTTGTGTTGTATTTTATTGTTTGGCTGAGCTGAAGAGACAGGGAGGACAGATGACCCAGGCCTCTCCGCTAAAGATGTGCCCAGTAAAGCTAAGATTCCCGATGGGGGCCACGTCGAGGAGCAGTGAAGGAAAGTGAGCGATGTGTCATAGGTTATGGGGAGAAGGTCACCCCTGCCCCTCTGCTAGGAAGTATTAGTCAAGTAGGGCTAGCAGCTTCGAGTAAGTCCAGAAGTGGAGTGGGTGGGGACCGGTCTAATACCCCACGTCTGAGCAGTATATTCTCCTTTAATAAATTTACTTCCAGATCCTAGCAGAGGGGGGTTCTTAGGGTGTGGGCCTGGATTACTAGAATCAGCATCACCTGGGTTCTTATTTGATGCAAATACAGACCTACTGAACTCTGGGGGTGGGGCCAACAGTCTGTCGCAGGCCCTCCAGGTCATTCTGACACATGCCAGGGCTGAGAACCATTGCCTCAGAAGCACTTATGCCTCTCACTGGGCTCTCCTGTTCCTAGCAAGATCATAAGGGTGGCATGACCCACCCACCATGTGCCCCTGGATGGGTGTAGGGCTGTGGAGGACACTGGAGAAGCAAGAACTTGATTTCTGCCCTGAAAGCCAAGTGTGCCAACTGCCTGTGGGGCAGGTCTGGTGTAGTTTTGATGATCAGAGTGTGTATGAGCCAGCATGTTGCCAAGTCCTGGAGCCTGGAAAGAGGACGGGCTTAAGTCACACAAAAGCATATTCAAATCCTGCCTTTGCTGGTCACTAGCTGAGCAATCTGACCAAATTGTATAATCTAAGTCTTACTGTAGTCACCTGTAAAGTAAGGCAGTAACATCTACCGGAAATGACTGTTATGAGGAAGGAAAAGTATGGTATCTAGAGGGTGCCCAGTAAACATTTGTAAGAGTGAGGATATGAAACTGTAAGGATGTCTTTGTGCGCTGTCCAGCCTCACTTACGCTTCCTTTTGCTTTCATTCAAGGTTGATCCAAATGACTCTGCTTTATCTAACTAAGTATTAACAGCCACTTCTCTTTTGACTGCTAGTGCTGGTATTGGTATATTGATATAATCATGGCCATGTATTTGGAGCACTTACAATGTGCCAGGATTGTGCTGAAAAATACGCTCTTTTTTTATATTTTCATAATGATTTTATGAGAGAAGTATGGTGGGCAAAATAATGATGTCCACATCCCAACCCCCAGAACCTGGCAATCTGCATGGAAAGCGTCCTTGCACATGCAATTTCAATTAGGACCTTGAGATGGGAGATGATCCTGGATTAACTAGGCGAGCCCAGTGTAATTACAGGCCCTTATGAGAGGCGGGCAGGAGAGTCAGAGTGAAAGAAGGAGATTTAATGACAAAAGCACAGGACCCACAGACAGGAAGAGAAAGAGATTTGAAGACACTACACTACTGGCTTTGAAAGTGGAGGAAAGGGCAAAGAGAATGCAGGTGGTCTGCAGGAAGTAGAGAATGCAGCAAAACAGATGTCTCCCTACAGTTTTCAGAAGAAATACAAGCCCGCCAACTCCTTGATTTGAAGACTTCTGACTTCCAGAACAGTTAATAGATTTGTGTTGATTTAAGCCACTGCATTTGTGGTAATTGATCACAGCAGCCAAAGGAAACTAATACAGGAAGTCTTGTGACTCAACCCATTTGACAAATGAGGAAACTGGGGATCAGCAAGGCATAGCAGCTCACCTTGGGTCACACAGCTAGGAGGCAGTTCAGAGGTAAACACACCCACATCCAATTCTAGTACACACACTTAAAACTATTATGATGGACACTGTGCCTCTGGGAGTAGGTGTCCTGCAGAGTGAGGGCTGCCTTCTGGGGGTTCGTTTCAATTTTACCATCCTGATAGGGTCAACAGAAAGGTCCACCCTGGGATGCTGCCCAAGGAACATCATATTTCCTGATGAAATTCAATGAATTTTTCTTCCCAGGTGCCCTGTACCATTAATGTGAGCTGTTTTGTTTTGTTTTCTGAGGCCATTTGTAAGGAAGACAGTTGCTGGGGGAGGGAGGGAGGGTGTTGAAGGAAAAACAGGAAGTGGCTTCAGTATCCAATGCAAATCAATCAACTGCTGGAAGAAGAGCCAAAAAAAGAAAGCTTTTTTTTTTTCATGAAAATGGAAAAACAAAACCAAGCCACAAACAATAAAGAAACATGAAGGCTAGAAAGGCTGGAGAAAGCCTCAGTGTGGACTAGCTCCCTGCTGAAGCCGTGGTATTCACGTCCTGGATGAGGAAAAGGCAGAGAGGGGATACTGCTCTTCCTCTCGCTTAGCAAGGTTATCCTCTGCTGCCACAGACGAGGAACCTGCAGAAGAGGCAGAACTGGCCACCAAGAGAGAAGCTGTAGGCAGAGGATACCAGGCAGAAGGGTATCATCAGGACCCCAAAGAGCCAAGCTCCAGACTGAAAGTATTTTTTAGCATCAAAGTCGAGCCAAGGCCTGAAAAGAGGCCAGACTTCTTTTTTTTTAAGCTGTGTACAGTGCTGCAAGAGTGCAAGGCCTAGAATGGCAAGGGTTAAGGTGAAGGGAGGCTGGATTCCCCATTCAGTTCCACAGATGCCTGGTGTCTACAGGGGACTTGGCATGTGCTAGAGGATCCCTGGGGCCAGTCAGAGGAGTCAGGCCAGCCCTGCCTTCAGGAGTGTTCTTATGCTCTGGCAGGGGGAATACAGCAAGTTCCCAAGCTCCTCTAAGGTGAGATCCAGCAGGATGGAGGCACAGGAAGGTACAAAGAGTGGTGTGACTTGGAGGCAGAAAGAAATCACATCAACTTAGTGGAGAGAAATGAGTAATAATTGAGAGGTCTCTCCAAGGCAAGTTGCAAGCTGGAAATGATCAGATGGGTGATCTCATTTAGGCTGTCAGAGACTTTGGGAGGTTAGCATTACACCCGTGCAGCTTGGGGCTCAGAAAGGTTAAATAACGTGCCCAAACACAGCTAGCACCTGCCAGAACCAGGACTGAAGCTCAGTGTTCTGATTTCAAGCCCAGCATACTGTCCACCAGACCGGGCAGACTCCTGGTGAGGGGAACCATAAAATGCTTCATGTATCATTTAATGACATGGAAAGATGTTCAAGAGATATAGCTAAGTAGATAAGGCAGATTATGTGATCTAGCTCTCGTTAAAACACACATTTTTATTTATCCTAAAAATCTCAAGATTAATATATAATATAAGGGCCGGGCACGGTGGCTCACGCCTGTAATCCCAGCACTTTGGGAGGCTGAGGTGGGCAGATAACCTGAACTCAGGAGTTCGGGACCAGCCTGGCTAACATTGCGAAACCCTGTCTCTACCAAAAATACAACAATTAATTGGGCATGGTGGTGCATATCTGTAGTCTCAGCTAGTAGGGAGGGTGAGGCAGAAGAATTGCTTGAGGAGGTGGAGGTTGCAGTGAGCCAAAATCAAGCCACTGCACTCCAGCCTGGATAACATAGCAAGACTCCATCTCAGAATACATATATATATGCACACACAAACATACATGTATATAATGAATTACATGTTTATGTATGTATATATGTATATATGTGTATGTTATATATATATTATGTATATACACATTACAAGTTTTCTATAGGAAACAACACTCAACATATTCCTAAATACTAGTAGAACTCTGGGCTTTTACAACTGTCTGGTGGAGTTTTGTCTGAGCAACAGTTTCCAAATATTTAATAGGTGCCCGAAAAGGTGGGTGAACATTAGGGGATATCCACAAGAGCAAATATACAGAAGCAAGAAATGTTAGAACCATTTTTGCATCTGTGTGAATGTGCAGGAAACATGCATTAAAGTGTGGCTGTAATATAGGGACTGTATAGGAGAGTGGTTGGTGGGGTGGGACCACCTTGGAGGGCCCTGAATACTACATTAAAATATTTCAGTTCCACAGATTGAGGTGGTGGTTGAGATGCTGTATTAAAAGTAACACCTTAAATGTGGCAGGGGATTAAGTGAGATCTAAGTTTGAAAGGTTGGGTTTTCAACATAAAAAGTGTGGGGAAAGCTCCCTGATGCCAGCCTCGCTGGTCCTGGATTGTGGCACACTGTCACCACCTGGTGGTCACATAGCCAAATTGTAGGGCTAATGAATTTAGCTGGAGCCCTGGTTATAGAGAAACTTCTTCATAAAATTAAAAAAAAAAAAAAAATCCTGGTCAAATTATCTGCATCCTGTAAAGAGTTCTAAAAGCTTATAAATATCTGGATAAGGAACTCAATGTTTATTATTAACCTGAGTGTCTCTAATAATGTGGACACATTCTTTAAGTAACTCAAAATTGTTCAAACCTAGCAGACAGAGAAAGAACATTGTTATTTTCTGGACTATATGAATATCAGGATCCAGCTGGAAGTTGAAAAGACTCAATAGCTTTGAGATTTGTAATGAAGGAAAAAAATCTTTTAAAGTAATTCCTAGCAGGTTGACATTTAAGAGACTTAACTGCTGAGTACCAAGTGAGCAGTGATTTTTACAGAAGCTCTCGTTTCAGCTGATTCTGGGGCCTGATTAGATGTCATTACAAGAAGAACTGGATTTCAAACAGAGAAGCATTGGGGGTGCAGCCGATTCTGTGGTTTTGTGTATGTGTGTCACTGCAGTTTGAGATATCTGGCAACTACAACTTCTTTGTCATTCTTTATTGTAATTCCAGGGAGGGCAGGTCTTAAGAAGAGGTGAGCATAGCTGGGCTCAGATAGTTGTTGATGAGGAGATTGTGGGGATGAGGATGGGGAAAAATAAATCTAATTATGGAGATGTACATGAGAATGGAGCTTTTATTACCACGCTGGCCACTGGCAGGCATTGTAGCTGTAGATAACATGCAAAGGGTGTGTTCTGCTTCACAAGTAGCCCTCTGTGGTGGGATGAGCACTGTGCTGGGAGTCCTGAGGTCCAGATCCTAGGTCTGACTCTCCCTCTAACTAGCTCTGTGACTTTTGGAAAGATGACCTCTCTGAGGCCACATATTCTTTAGCTGTAAAACTTGGTTTTGTATTTCCCCTTCCTATAATATCATGGTGCTGTGAGATTCAAACAAAAAGCACTGGGTAAATATTAGGTGATATAATAGTTGTCAGTAAATGTGCAATTACGTTTGAAAAGTCCAAGTGTTGTGTAAGATTAACTACTCCGCTCCTGCCTCATCCCTTTTCTTCTGTTCTTCTGCCTGCTCCTGTTCTGTGTCTGTTCATGTTTTTATTCCTATTCCTGTCCCTGGGCCCTCCTCTCTAATCAGATTCACAAAGGCTGACATGGGGAAATTATTCTGGTATTCCAGGAGACATGTTCATCTGTGTGTCTCTGGTGCTTGGGCATGTAGTAGGTATTTAGTAGAAACTGGTCAGTTTAATAGATCATGAATACTGTCAGTGTCTTTCTTGCATCTTCATCAAGGTCATCAGTAACCTGTTAAAGAAAGAGTTCTTGAAATGTTTCAGTCTTTAAAACAACAACAACAACAACAACCAACAACAACAACAACAAGGTGGCGTCAGTCTTTACGTTTGCTACATTTCTCTTCCACATGTTGGAATATCCTTTCATTGGGCTGATTGTCCCACTCAGAAGAGTTTGAAAAACTTGCGCCTGACGGCAGAGCAGCATGCATTAAGAGTAAAGCTGTCAGAGTCCCACATTGAGCTCAAGTCACACTTCTGCCACTTAGGTCTATGTGGCCTTCGACAAGTTACTTCATCATCCTGGGCTTCACATCTTGCATCTGTAAGCTGAAAATCTATAAACCACAGATAATAGTTGTGAGGATTAAATGAGATCTCTGCAAGAGTCTGGAGTAAGGGGTAGATATTATTAATTTTTATAAGGCAGGCCTCTGAGTTTGAGATTTCCACATGCCCTGTGCAGTTAAGCATGGGCTGAAGATTTTCAGCTTTCATGTTTAAAGTGGGATGTTGTTTGCCCCTCTTTCATTTTTATGAACGCCTCTTCTCCCTAGTCGTGTTCCTGTGTTTCCACTCTCAAGTGATCCACAGAACCCTCAGGTTCTTCAGCCTGGGGGTTGGTGGGACCCCGGGTCTCCAACTCTCTTCTAATCAGGCCTTTGATCTATTTTACATATTGGCATTTAGAATGGAATTTCTTTAGGGTAAAAGTTCTATGGAAAAAAGACAAAGAGTTTTGAAACCTGCCAACAACTGGCCATGGTCTAGGATAAAGACACTGAATCAAAATAAGGGATTAGATAAAGGACTTGACTTTGGTGTGACTTCACAGCTCTAAAATCACAGAAATACTCTGGAAGTGAAGAGGGAAGCTGGATACACACAGCCACTTTTGAACTGTTGAGAAGATGGGGCTATAATTCCAGCAAGAAATAATCCCAATGGATGACAGTTGGAGTTGCAGCCACAATGAATATTTCTAGCCCAAATCTCGTGGAAAACTGGCTTATGCCCCCAGATGCCTGGTGTGGTGTTGACATGGGGAAGATATTCCCTATGTTGAGGCAGCAGGAAGGTGAAAAGAATGAAGCAAGTGTTTTTTCACACCCACATTCTGTATTTCACAATTACAGCAGTTTATTCTTTGGGGTTTGCTAGGGGAACCTGCAGAGAGAAGCAGGATGCCTTCGTTTCCGTACGAGCTTCGGAGAATGTGATGGAGCCACAGGAGAGGGGTAGGTGGTGCAGGGCGCAGGATGCCTTGGGTAAAGCTGCCAGTGTGTCTTTGAAAGGGTTCTCTGCTGTACTGTCAGTGGCATGGTATTCTTTAGTATTGACGGGCACTTGCAATTTTGTGGTGCTTCTTGGAAAGTACTCTCTAATTACCTGGAAGATTTATATTTTTCCGTTATCCCTCCATACCTCTCTTTAAGTTTTCAAAAAATCAGTCTTTCAGCTTCCAGATCTCTTTAGCCCTTAACAGTAGCCTTCTATATAATCTGCAGATCTGGTACAGAATATAGTGTTAATTTAGGCCTTACTGATTCAGAATTTGTGATAACTGTGTCAGAGGTTGAGAAAAAAAAATGTAACTAGCATTGCTCAGGAGGAAAGGGCTTTGCTGGAGCAAATTCATCCAGGGCTCGTATGATCTACCCAACAGGAACAAAGGGCTTGTAGGTATTTAAGAGCATACAACTGCTGTCCTAATTGCAAACCGTTCTAACCTTTTCATACAAGCAGGACCTGTATATGGCAATGATTTCATTGCTTAGGTTTGTGTTACTGTTCTTGATAAAAAAAGCAATGACACCTGATTGTTCAGGAAAAACAAGCTTTTTAGTTTTTAAAAATTTCACTGATCCTTCACTCCCAATCTTTCTAATCAGCCTGGAGTAGAGTGGTCTTAGCACAGACGAAAATTTTCAGCCTGCCAGCCGCTCCTGGTAATTTTTGGGTTTGAACACTACAGAGAGACAGCAAATGTGGAAAATATCTTTAAAGTGCTGATGAAACCTTATACTCAAAGTCAGAAAAAGCACCTGTTAATACGTAATTAAGACTACAGGCTCCACATGTTTTTGATTTGAGACAGGCCACTGAGCCACCTGGGCTCACCTATTGGCTGTACCATTGATTCAGAGACACCTACACTCTCTTGAGAGATGAGACCTCCAGTTGTAAGATCTTGTGTATGCTTTGGGGTTTTTTGGTTGCATAGGCATTTAAACTATCTAACAGTTTATTCAGCCCAGACTCAGTGATCTGACTAATTTGGATTAAATCCCTCTCTATCACTTGCTGTGTTACCTTGGTAAGTCGTTTCATCTCAGTCAAGCTTCAGTTTCTCTATGTGAATCATGGGGGCAACAGTCTCTCTCTTCTTTTTATTTTTTTTTTTGTTTATATATTTTTTTGAGACGGAGTCTCACTCTGTCGCCCAGGCTGGAGTGCAGTGGTGCGATCTTGGCTCACTGCAAGCTCCGCCTCCCAGGTTCATGTCATTCTCCTGCCTCAGCCTCCCAAGTAGCTGGGACTACAGGTGCCCGCCACCACGCCCGGCTAATTTTTTGTATTTTTAGTAGAGACGGGTTTTCACCGTATTAGCCAGGGTGGTCTCGATCTCCTGACCTTGTGACCCACCCAACTTGGCCTCCCAAAGTGTTAGGATTACAGGCGTGAGCCACTGCGCCTGGCCAACAGTCTCTTTTTGGTGAAATAAATGACATAGTAAGAGCTCAGTGTAGTCCTTTTTGGGTAAAAGCCTCTCAACGTGTGAGCTGTGTGATGGTTTTCAGATGAGAAGATGACACCAGATTTCCTGTGACAAACTCTGTGGAAGTTGTCGTTGCCCCTGAGCAGATCAGCAGCCGTGACTCCTGCCTGACCAGCTACCACTGCTTCTATGTCACCTGTGTGCCCTGCTCGACACACATCTGGTCTCAATTTCATCTCTTCCCTCACAGTCCCCATTTCTTCAGTAGGAAGTACAAATCTTGAGTTGTTTTTATCTGACGGTTAGATTCAGGTCTATGTGTTGGCTGCTGGTGGTGTTTTCTTGCCTTGTCTGATTTGTCAGATTCCAGAGCCTTGTACATGTCCTGCCCTCTGAGGCCTTTACCTGGCAGAATTTATGGCTTCTGGAAAACTGACTTGCCTCTGAACAGATATTGCTAGGTGCCCCATCTCATCATGATACTGATCCCTAATGTTCTATTTGCCCTGACCAACTGGTGTCTCCAAGAGGAACACGGATCCTCTTGGGCTCTGTTCTGGGACCCAGACCCCTGGTACATTTAATTTCTATGTAGCCTTACATGATTTGGTATACTGATACTAAAGTAACTGATGGATACAAACATATCCACACACAGATAAACAGAGAAGTAGATAGTTAACTGGAAAACCACAAGTAGAATGTTTAAAAACCCCACTAAAATAGATGGAAGGAAATCGTCATGTGTTACTAGGTTAAGCATGTTTCTCTTGCTACTTGGAGCCATTGGCATTGATTGATTCATTCATTGACTTATCACCCAACATAAATCAGGTCCCTGCACCTTATGAGTCGTTCTGCTGAGTGCAGTGAGTGACGCATAGGTGGCGAGACCTGCTCTGACCCTATTAAATGGAGCATACAGCAATTCTGTGTTCTGCCAAATTCCCCAGTAATAGTGGCCTTGTTTCCAGTTTTATGTTGAAGACTTGTAAGTGGCTGGAAACTGGTCACAGACAGCCCATTTATTGAGCTGGCTAAAGTAGTTATTAGGTAAGTGAAGGAGGATTGGATTGTGTGTTGGGAAACTTCATTTATGGTCTCAGCTCTTTTGCTAACTGTAGGTCTATAGATATTTAATAAAACACTTAAACTTTTCCTACCTTGGTTTCTTTAGCAATAGTAAGAGGCAGTTGGTTTGAGTTGAGCCAGATCTAGAGTTCTATTAATTTATACAAATTATTTTTAAATGTCAGGGTTAAAGAGAGGGCCATGAACGGCTGTCACCTTCCCCCCTTATGTTACTCAGTTGATAGAGTCCTTCACTGAGACCACTGTTAACACCAGAAATGCCCCTACTGGCAGCATCTCCTCCATGAACAGGAGCCCTTGTGGGTGCTTCCGTGTGTGGCCTTTTGTCAAAGCTAGAGTCTATTAAAAGATGGACTAAGATATTTCTTCTTTTGCTTTTTAAAATGTTTTAGTTCATTTGAAACCATGACCACTGTCATGACCCAGGACTGAGGACCAGACCACGTGGTTGCCAGACACATCTTTCTGTGGGAATAATGATGATCCAAGGCACTTTTATATGGATGCCTACAGCAGGGGAAAGTTACGCATCACACGGCAAAGCACATTCGCTACAGTTCGTAGCAGCTATGTCGTTTCTTTAGTGTGAAATATTTTTGAGGTCATCTTTCATTTTTTTTCTGATTATAGGCAAAAGTAGATGCTCATTTTGGAATAGGAAACAATGACAATGAAATACTCACTTTCAGGACTGCTATTAACATGTATGTGTATATGTCTACATTTCTATTTTTGGATATTTGCCTTCTGCCTTTTGCATCAAATATCTTACGCATTTGCCACATGATTAAAAATGGTTCAAAAACATGATTTTCGGTGGCTGCATATACAGTTCATAGTGATTATACCATAATTTACTGAACTGTTGCCACAGTGTATCATTGTATTTTTATTTGGACCCCATAAGTTTCTATTTTTAAGTGGCCTTCATGGGGGGAAGATAAATATGTCTTTAGACTAATAGATTTGCACTTCATATTGGCTATGAGAAGAAATTGCCTGTAATTAGCATCTTCAAATTATCTACGGTCTAATTTGCTTACTGTTTAAAGATTCAAATACTACATAAGAACTTTTTTTGAGATTCTATTTTTGTAGTTATGTGCACCCAAGCCTGATAGTAGAGATAAGAACAGTCAAAACAATAAAACATTAAGAAAAGATGGGAAGAGAAGAAAACTGACATTTATGGAGCGCATGCTATGTGAATGCGCATACATTATTTCATTACGTTCTCCCAGCCAGTCTGTGAGATAGATGTTACTTATTCTTGTTTCACAGAAGACAAACTGAGCTCTCAGAGGTTCAGCATTTCCCCAGGTAGCTGGAAAATGGCAGAGCCAGCATTTGAACCCAGGTCTCTCAAATCCAAAACCCAAATTCTTGCGATTTTATATCATGCTGCCTAAATACAGTCAAACCCTGGATCAAGGTGACTACTGCCTGCTTTTCTGCCCTATATTACTGTAAAGCTCTCAAAACATTCAGAAAGATAGTTCACAAGAGCAGTGTTCCCACTGCTTGGGAGACCATGGAGTTGAGACTTGATATGGGATCCACAGTCCTTCTGGCTTCAGCATCATCTCTCCTCCCATTGCTTCAATCAGAGCAACTCAGTCTTTTCCTGTTTTACATATTGGGCTTCTGAGTAAGAAGATGCCCCCTGTTTTCTCAGACCCCCTCTGCCTCCCAAATGCACCCAATCCCCTGTCCTTTTGCTTCAATGAAATAAAACTGGCTTTCAATGGGAGCTTGTCTCCAAACATCCGTGCTTGCCCCAGTGCAAAGTGGGTTCGTTAGATTGGTACTTCCCCCAGAAACATCCTTCCCAGATTTCCATGGGAAACTTCATTCATTGGGCAAATGATTGGTCGGGTCTCAGTGGAGAAATAAAAAGTATTTTCTTTGTGTTCACTCTGCATTGTGACTTTTATGTCTTCATTTGTGAAGACAGCTCTCTTCATAACCCCCTAAGATTTCCCAGTCAGAGAATTCTCCATCTTTTCTATGATCAACTATGATAGCTCTAAAATAGCATGCAGTTCTGAAATCTCCACTTGCTACCATGTTTCTTATCACCTCTGTAGTTTATTCACTCCTCTATTTCTTCATCAAGCAGCCACTGAGCCCCTACTACGTACGGGCCAAGCATCAGGTTCTCAAGGCATTCTCAGCAAAGTCCCCTTCTTTGCCCTTGTTTCATGCTTAACATTTGCAGAATTCTGTTTTTTAAGAGATTTTTGTATTTGTTTGAAATTCTAATAAGAATAAACATATTTACTGAATATTAAAGCTCAATAAGATAACTGTAGTGTGAAATGTGGTTCAACGTTAAAACAATAATGCTGTGAAAGTGTGTAATGTAATATGAACGTGTAAATTATAAAAAAGTTATCTTTCTCACCTTGTAGTTACTTTACATATGCTACCGTAGGCTATAGACCTAAGAAGCTAATATCTATAAACAAGGAACCACTTTATGAGCATCAGTAATGGAAGCAGGTTTATGCAACTTTGCTGTTATTTTTTGTTTGTTTGAAGTAGGTCCTGTCAATTCTTGGATTAGTGATCCATGCCAGGAACATGAGAGCTTATGTGGAGTATTGATTTAAGTTTGCATAATGTTGTCACATCATTTCTTTTATTCTTTTCAACAACCTTTTGATGTAGGTGTTTATTTGCATTCCCGTTTTATAGGTGACGAAACCGAGGTCGCGCAGCTGGTGATGGCAGAGAACGGACTGGAATGAGTCATCTTCTATCCCAGGGTCCACTACACAATCGTTTGATTTTCAGAATTATGTAGGAATTTTATCTTTTATCATCTGAGTGTACCCATCCTCAGTTCCTCACAAAATGAAATTTCTCAGTACACATACATATTTCTAGTTGAGCAAACAAATGCTTTTCATTCCCAATAGGAAACAGAACCTCCCAAAATGAATTTGGTAATAGCTAATCCCTATTTATGGGCAGCTGCCCAAACTGGTAAAATATATATAATGCATACCTTGTTGCCATTGCACATTCAAAATGCAGTGTGATTGCCGTGAAGGTACATTATTATCCTCAGTCAATATGTCACCTAAATGTATGAATGCAATACAGTGTGGTATTTTGGAACATGATGTTAGGTTTCCTGATTGGAAATGTTCTTGAACTAAAATATCCTCCGTGACAAGCTTTTTTGTGGTTATAAAAAAAGATCAGCATCTCACAGGTTACCTGATTTGCTAATTACTTAGAATTCAGATCAGGTATTTGTGGTGAAATTAGCATGCAATAACCATCAGTTTTTGACAAGGGTTTCTGATGGAAGAAAGGGATTAGCTGTAAGTGACAAACTGGTAAGTAAAAAAAATTGGAAGTACATTTTCAGGGTTAAATTTTATCTCTTAGGTTAAATGATGGCTTAATGTTTTAACGATGTTCAGCAAGGGTAGATGGGTAAATAGGAAAGGCAAAGCTACTTCTTTATAGGGAGAGACGTGTCTCGAAGGGGTGTGGCATTTCCTTCAAAAAGGCTGATAAATGGGACTCTTGATGTGGGCTAAGTAACCCCCTTTCATTCTGTGTAGGAGGATCTATGAGAGCTGATTATTTTCCAATTAACAAAGGGTAGGAAGTTGTTCTTAAATCAGTCTGATTTGTCTATTTATATCTATCTATCTATATCTACCCATGTCTAGCTGTATATTTATATATGTTACACCATGCTTGCGTTTTATTGAGGTCTAGTCGTAAAATGACTAAGATTGAATCTGAGAAAAGATCCTACCACATCATGAATGTGTACTTTCCTTGATATCCTCTGTCCTTGGTTAAAGGTGCAGGTGTGAATGCAATATTCCCAATGTATTTTTCCTTGTGGACCTCCCCACTCCATCCTTGCTTTCATCCTTTAAATGCCATAGAATGTACTTCAGAATGACTCACTCCTGAGGAGGAACAGAGCCCTTTTACTCTCCAAAGTGCACAGTCTTTCATCAAATATTGTTTCAGATGACAGCTTCCGTAACAATCCAGACCTTGAACAGTTTCTGGGTCTCTATTACCACATCTGCAAACTGAGGGAAATAATAGCACTTACCTCGGAGGAATGGATGAGTAGTAAATAAGTGGACACTTGCAAAGAATCTAGAAGAGTGGTTGGCACATAGCAAGTGTTCAAAAATTGTTTATTCAGTAAAGGCAAAGATTGACAGTAACCTAGGAAGTAATGAGCTATGTAGCCATTTAGACATAAAGTAGGTTAAAAATAATTTATATGCCTTTGACCAACATTAGCCACCTTGGAGGAGGAATGAAAAGTTAATGTCTAATTAATGCTGCAGATTTCCCAGCCCCCACCAGTTCTAGAAAGTTGAGAACCCACAACTTGCAAAGACATCTTGGCTGATCTCCAGTTGAGATGACACTTCCAGGGAGGGGAAGACTGTCAGGTCTTCGTTTAAGCCAAGTCAGATCAGCACATGTTCGCCCACTGTCTGGAGGAGTGGAAAACTCCACACTGTCACTTGGAGCACTCCAGGGATCACATCTGTCAGGATGGAATTGCTCATCCCACACTCTGTGGACAAGGACTTGGCGTCCAAGTCTGACATGTGACCAACACTTCATTTGGGATAGTGGTCACAGCAAACCCTTCTGAAAGGGAATTTGGTAAGTTTTCCAACAAGTCAGTGTGCAGCTGGGGTTGGACTTTGGCACATCCTCTCATGTATCAAACTGTGGCTTTCCATGCTCTTCAGGGTCTGGGATTTGGCTCCAGTTGAGGAACATACACATACCTCAGAGGCCCAACTCTGTTGCTCTCTTCAGCTTTGCATATTATGGAATTTTACTAATCTGGGTCTGAGGGGTGGGGCAATTATCCCAATGCTGGGTTTGTTTTCATTCCTTCCACCATGCACACATTTATTTATCGATTTATTCAACAGTCATTTAGTAACAGCCTACTGTGTGGCAGGCTTGGAACTAGGGCCAGTCATTAGGCTAGATGTGAAGAGAATCAGATTCCTTTAAAATATATACACTAATGGGAGAGAACTGCTTAAAATCATTCGCAAAGATTTTTTGTTTGTCTTATCTGTGTGTGCCCAGTGCCTTTCATTGTGCCAGCACATGGTGGGGAGGGCTGTCTTTAAATCTTGGCTCCTGGAGAACAATGGGGTAAGTAAGCTGGGTACAAAGGCCTGTGAGGATCAAATATATGGTATCTGTGTAGTGCAAATACCTAGCTGAGTCCAGTATTTTAAACTTTATAAATGTAGCTTCATATTCACTATTTCACTTAGTTTACACAAATAACCCTTTAACCTTAAAAGGTATTTTTTTTAAATTTTATTTGTAGCTGAAACACAGAAGAGTTAACTACCTCCCTAACATCACACAGCTAGTTGGGTGTCATGCCCAACACAGAGCTCTCTGGATTGAAGTTCCTTTGAATATTCATGACGTTGCCTACATTTATGCCAAAAGGGCTATTTTTATTTCCCTAAGAGGTGTCAAAACTTAATGTTTCAGAGGATATAATCTATTCTCACTTGGCCAAAATACTTGGTTTTGGTCATTTTTTTTTTCATCCCACAAACATGTAGTAAGTACCTACCATGTGCCAGGTGCTACTTTAATTAAATATTCTGTTTCAGATTTACTACATGTACCATGCAGGGTTGTTTGGTTTTCTGAAGCTTGGAAAAGGATAAATTATACTCTACCTTGAAAATATATTGATTATACTATTGTTTGGTTGATTTAGAAGAAACTGGAAGCTCTGGCAGTACCCAGGTTCTTCAAGATGAACATCCTTCTCACCATTCATTACAAAAGATAGATGGTGTTGGGTTAAATCTGCACTGGCTGTATTTTACAACTTGGAAAATCCTTTGAAAAAGCAAATCCTTGATGTGGGCCAGTACTAAGTCATAAAAGTGTGACTTTGACAAATTTATTAACTTCTTTTCACCTCAGATTTAACATCACCTGTAACATGGGGGAGTCTGGAGAAGACGTCAAGTTTTAAGGGTCTTTCTATTTCCAAGCCTTGGCTGTATTTCATCTTTATACCCTAAACGATGGCTCTTATAATGCTGTAGCTTCCAGAACTTTCCTCCTTCTCAGAGTGCTTCTACCTCCTAGGGTCTTAGGCTTCCTGTTTGCTTTTTACTCCCACAGATTCCTGCTGGGCTGTTCTCTGGCGCCATCTCTCCAGGTCTCTGGGGAAGGTAATGGAGAGTTGCTGAGAAGATTTGATGGAACTGGCTCTTCCAGGAGCTATTTTATGACTCATGTACTGTAGGGGTGCCGGCCTGTGGGGGCAGAAAGGAAACTGCTTGTTTCTTCTTTCCTGATTAAAAGAAGCAACTCAAGGAACTATCTCAGGCAGCCTCGTTTTCCACACTATTGGACCATTTGCAAAAATTATAACACAAACAGAAAATCTAGAATCATACTAAAAGTGGTAACAGGAACAGATTTTAAAATATCTTAATACATGTCTTCAAACATTTCCCCCCTTGTTTTCCCGTGTTTTCCTCTGCTTTATCTTAAAAAAAAAAAAAAAAAAAAAAGAGAAGTGACAAGGAACTGGCTTCTCACCCAATGAAGAATAGGAACAGTCCTTTGGCTTTTGAGTAGATCATGAGATTTTTTTTTTTCCTTCTGCAAAGTTTCAGGGAATATCTTCCAGATAAGTCATGCACAAGGAGAGTGAATAGTTACAGCTGGATTAACACCCTGCCTGTTGGGTTCTGAGACGTAAACGGCATCTTCTCTGTATAATTGATCCCGTTTTCCAGAACACAAAGTCCAGAGTGCCCGTGTATGCCATCCCGCTTTGGCTGGGTTGAAACGTGGGGTCTTCCTCCACCTGGAGTGTGGCGAGGAGAAAGCTGTGGTTCTAAGGTGTCTGAATCCTGGGATCTGGGCCTGGTGATTCACCACCTTCGCTATTTCTAAACACATCATCA
This sequence comes from Colobus angolensis palliatus, assembly GCF_000951035.1. Lineage (NCBI taxonomy): Eukaryota > Metazoa > Chordata > Mammalia > Primates > Cercopithecidae > Colobus > Colobus angolensis. The sequence goes on from NW_012115043.1 coordinate 10,446,448, forward strand.
GCCTTTGTCAAGTTTCTTCTGTGGTTGGATAATTAATGTTATAGTAGGAAACGATGGTTTTTTTTCCCCTCACAGCTGAAGATGAGACAGAATTTGTCAGGCATCGTACACAAGTGTATTATTTTGCTTAATCTTTCCCATTTGATCGGTCTCTGTTGCCTAATAGTCCAAGGAGTCTTCCAAAGATCTTCCCATGCCTGTAGCCACAACTCCCCAAACAGCCAGGGTGTATTTAAAAAGGGAAAACTGGGCAACTCTTCTAGCTTTGTTCATTAACTTTCTCTTTTTCTCACACGGTTTTTTCCTTCTCAAAATGTAAACCCTTTTGGTGCCTTCTCTTGAGTTGGATTTGGTTAGTTTCAAGATTTAAGGTTTATAGGCCTGAAGATGTATTTCTTCTATCTTTGTTTTTTTAACTATAGAAAATCACCTTAATTTTATTTAGTATTTATTTGAATGTTAATGTAATTTTATTTTTAATTATTTTTGAAGTAATATACTGATATTCATCTTTTTACATTTTTAATAGGTGACACATAATATACATATTTATGGGATACATTGTGATGTTTTAATGCATGTATACATTGTATAGTGATCAAGCTGGGATAATTACCATGTCCATCACCTTAAACATTTGTCATTTCTTTATGATGACAACATTTAAAATCTTGCTGTCTCGAAATATAGCAAGTACCAGTCACATTGTTAGTCACTACAGTCACCATACTGTGCATAGAACTTCACAATGTATTTGTCCTGTGTAACTGTAACTGTCTTCGAACATCTGGATCCAGGAAGGTGACGATCTCTGCTTCTGTGCCCAAAGAATCCTCTCCCGGTTGGCCTCCCTTTCACAACGCGAGAGGCAGAACCATTGTTTTTCCCATTTCTCAGCCCAGTCTCTACTCTTGAGCCAGCCGAGGGTGTCAATGTGTATTTTCTGCCACAACTGCCATAATCACATTTTTGTGTGGAACACACACTCATACTGAGGCAGAGACACAATGGGTACCGGAGCTCTAAGACCACCATTTTCCTTCGCCCTTGATGAAACATACTAGAATGCAGGGCTGGGAGAGGGACTTCACTGTGTGATAACCTTGAATCTCATATAATTTATGAAGTAAAGCTTAATTATTTTGAAACTTTAAAATCTGTACTACTCTTAGCCAGAAATGGCTCATGACACAGCTGGATGACAGGTCATGTAGATCTGTGACCTTCTGTGACTGAGGATCGCTTGTTTCCACTACAGAGATTTTTCCAAGGATCTCTTGCCCAGAAGCTCAGTTGGTAATGGAGTGCTGTGGCTCACAGTCTTTAGTAATTGTATTTTTCACCTTGGAAGTCAGGGCATTAGAAAGGCTTATGGGTCTGAGCGTTAGTGTGAACTGCTTGGTCTGTCAGCAGTTGGCTGATGGTCTCAGGGAAGTCTGGGATGTAAATATTGAATCAGCCTACCTGTGGGTCCTTCTTATCTTGGCCTTTATTTTTGTACCCCTTTTCATTCCACAAATACGATATGCCAAGACAAAGAATGTCAGTCAAAGACCCCAAAGAGTAATGTTGTTGGTGGGGAGGAATGCCTTCAAAATGAACTGTGGATTTGGGGAGGTGAAAGGGTGAATCGGGCATGAGAAAAGGGGTAAGTTAAAGACCTGGTATTGGAAAGTGAAGGAGAAATGTAGAAAGGATTTGGCTAGGAAGTGTGGGATATAAGGGTTTGAGATTCACCAATCAAGCAGAACCACCTGCTTCGTGTCTATAAGCTGTGGGAGCCCACTGCAGGCAAGGTGTCTAAATGGCTAGAAGTGGCTTGGCCTTACAAAATCTATTTCTTGATTGGAGATCAATAAATGCTAGATAGCATGAATGATAATGGCTGTGTCCTGTTGCAGCCTGGGCCTCCATGTCATTGTGTGCCCTTGCATAACAACTTTACTCCTGAGGGTTCTTAGCAATTGAAGGAGGAGCCCATGCATGAAACCGACAATCCGAAATACACAAGGTCATTATTGATGCATGTAGCAATAGAGAAGAGTCATGGAGTTTTAGAGCCGGAAGAAAATTTACAGCTGGTCACGCCCAAATCCCCTCATGCAAATCAATTAACAAAAATTATATAGCCAAACATTCAAGTTGATGCCCTGTAATTAGTAACTGGAGTTTGAGGTACTCAACAAGGTAATAAAGCCCGTTAACAGCCATCAGACCCACTGAGTCTCTCTGGCACTATGAGTTGGTTAGCAGCTGCTCACTGGATGCAGCTGTTGAAAGGAAGAAAATTCTCTCTCTCTGAGTGTGTTGGGCTCTGTCCAGCCTGTGCCAGTCACACCACCATCTCCTTCCTTAGTAATAATTAGTAAAATTTCCTTCACTGGTTTTGGAGTTGGAGGAGGATCAAAATATTGAGGGATAAACCATCCCACCTCACTTAGGTATACATGGTGTAGGCTTAATTAAATCAAATGTTTACTAAAAATGCTAAAAATGGGTTCCTCTTGCCATTCCTCTGGGTTAAGGGCAAACTCCTGCACATGACATTGAGACCAGCTCCTTGGGGCTCCAACCTGCCTTTCTAGAATCCTCTCCTTCCAATCCCTACCTCGTGCTGCAGGCCCCAGGGCTTCTTGTGGATGTCCAACCCTCTTTGTACTCTCATGACTTTTTTTCTGATGGGATTATCCATCAGGACACCTTTTCCGCCTAGTTGACCTGGTACACGTCTACCCACCCTTCAAAGGCCAGTTCAGTTGTGACTTGTCGTCCTCTAAAATGTGAAGAACATTGATCACCCCTCTGTCCACAGTGCTTTGTCTATACCTCCATTAAAGTAGCTCTTTAGTGAGTTGCATTTAAAGGAGAAGCAGCCTGTCCACAGTGCTTTGTGCAGACCTCCATTATTCTGCAGGGAGTTGCTTATTTATCTACAAGTGCTTATATCTTAGGTTCTTGATTTTCTCCCAGCTTAACCTAAAGCCTGGCATTATGTAGTTACCTAATTAATATCTTTGAGTCTGTGGAGGGATGGATGCTTAGAGAGATGTCCTAAAAAGCTGCTTTCCAGGCTTTATTTTTATGTAAATGTAAGCTCTATAAGGGCAGACAGGTCTCTTGTTCACTAAATGCCCCGGCACCTAGAATGGTACTTAGCACACAAAGAGATTCAGTACATATTTGTTGAATGAATAAGTGAAACACAATAGAATATTTTTTTCTAGATTTTAACTTAACTGTATTTAACAATATAATATTTATATATAATATTTATATAATATATAATATATGATTATATAACATTTAAATATAAATATGATATTTAACTGTAAATATTACTTTTGCTCATAAACATGTTTTATTTGGAAGGAAACATCTATTAGATCTGTAATGACTCTTTTCCTCTTAGTGAATGGGCATGTTTTTCATCTTCCTCGGGACTGCTTGCTATTCCACTTCCTTCTAGTAGCGTCTTCATTGATAGCTGGGCAGGAACTCATTTTCTCCAGTTTAGGAGTTGGGGAAGCTTTAAGAGAATGTGAGTTTTAGGTGTTAACTTCAGCAAAACTTTCATTTAGAATATGTGTTTATAACATTTGCTTTCCTGCCGCTGCCTTTCCGGGTTTATCATTCTCCACCAGTATATTTGGTGGAATTTGTATTTGTTTGTTTTTTGTTTTTAGTTTGCATATAGAGAAGCTATTGAGCTGCGGAGAATGAAATCGCACTGGAACTTTTCCCAAACTACTCTGACTGACAGCTTCATGGAGAAAGAGGAATAACGATTTCCCCCAACTCTAGAGCACACTGGGCCCTCTTTGTGATATGGGCCTGGTGAGTGGCAAGACAAACCATGTGCTAAGTGAATGCAGGAACTGGAGGGAGGGCAGAATCCAGAATTTAGTTTTGTTTTTTTTTTTTCCATTGGTTTTGCTTTGCGTTTGTCATAGTGTTCTGCTTCCAGTAGACACGTAATAGATGGCTGCTGAATTTAAACTACATGCTTGATAAGTTTCATATTGAAAAAGTATGTTAGAGGTCAGATCTTTGAAACTTTTCATTTTACAGAAAAAAAGATGATGGTGGCCAGAGAAGGGAATATTCACTTCAAGGTGTCACAGATCAATAATAGTAAAATCAGAGGTGTGCAGTTCTTATCCTGTGAGATTTAACTTGCAGGATGTTTGGATTAATATCATGAGATGATTTATAATGGGACACTCCAGTATTTTGAACATATGGATGGGTTGCAATATTTCTTGTTTGCCTAGTAAGCTTCATTGGTACCCAAGTATTATGACTTGATCATGATTAGGAGCTTTGTTCTAGACATATCTTCCCAAAACAAAAGGAGAAGTTACTAAAGAACAAAGGGGAAAGTTTCATTTATTCACTCAGCCTATTTAGGATTACATATTAAGTGTACAGCATTGCACTTAATGTCTAGTGGAAGAGCACTGTATTCAGAGTTTAGAGTTCAGCGTGTAGTCCTGGCTCTATTGCCTAACTACTGTGTATCTTATCCAACCTGGAGTTTGTTTGGTGTCTTTCTCATAACATCAGGCTTGGATGACATCACAGAATACAAAAAGCTTTCACCTCATGTACTAGCAACTGGTATCAATGAAAAGAAATCTAAGGCCACACTTGGACATAGAATAAAAGAATGCTTTTCATGAGCTGTGGACGATGGGTAGGAAGTTACAGCATGTGTGCAACTTACTTGCTGTCCTGGGTCTGATAATCCAGGAAGTTCCAATACCCATATTCTCTTGCTCGATAAGGTGAGTCTTTGCCTTCTAATAATTTAAAAGCTCTGCAGATACCCATAGTTCTATTTCACTTAATTTAAAAAATGAAAGCACCAAAGGGCAGCTGACACAATGTAATTATTACAAATGCCCACTTATAAGTAGAGAAACGGCAGTTTTCCTCCCAGCACTTTTTTTTTTTTTTTTTTTTTTCCAGACCATTGCCTTAAACAGAACAGGAGAAAAATAGAGTTTCCCCTGGTCAAACTGCTTTCCATATGTTTTGATGAGGAGTATTAATCCAAATCCACAGGTAGAATTCTGCCTGAGTTACTATTTAGCCAAAATGAGTTTAGTCATCTATGCCTCATTTCAGTGAAAACCTTGAATCTTTAAATAAGTCACATGAAGTTTAAAAATATAAGCAAGAGCCTTTTTGTATATTTTGGTCTAGGAGACAGATTTAACTCTAATTTGAAATTGTGTTTCATTAGGAATGTTTTCTTTTGACTATGGGTTTAAATTAAGATTGTTATACATACTAGTGTTAGCATAGGGAGGGCTGAACACGGTCACTAAATATAGACCAAATGTGTGAGATTGTCTGTTTGTATGTACATATTATTTGTGAATGTTCACGTGTGTGCAAATGATGGCTCTACAGTCCTTAGTTTTAAATTGTACACCTTATTTTAAAGAATGGCAATTGATGTAGAGCTTTATAAGCCCAAAGAGGATCAACTGAAGGAGGCCAATCCATGCTTCACGTATGGTTTTCTAATTGTGTATTTCTTCTACTTCTGAGAAATGTGGTGGAACACCCCTTGTCATGTGTAGCTTATTGTTACACAGAACCATAGGCTGTTGAGTCATACGATATCTCCAAAAACATATCTTCCTACTATATAAACTTAGGAGTTAATTCATAAGAGGGTGTTAGTCCTGTCTCTCCACATAGAAAGGAGTTTAACTATGTGTAGTGCTCTTTGAAAACCAATGGTATTTATCTTAAAAACCATATGACATTGGCGATGGAAAGCCCTGTGTTTGGTTCTTGCCTCCTGTTTCACTGGAAAGGTGAAGCTGTTTGCCAGTAGACTCAGGGTTCATCATCACAGCAGTAATTCTTGACTCCCAGTCCAATATCTGTTCTTTCCTTGAGTAAAGAATAAAGACAATGGAAAACTGTCTGAAGTCACATGACTATGGAAGAAACGAAATGGGACTTCTTATCCAATAATTTGGCCTTCCAAGGTGATAGTTTGAAAGCTGCCTTGAAGTTTTTCTCCTCTGGGGTGTCAGGATGTTTTATCATTATGACAATATGAAATAAATAGCTATTCCAGAATAGTGCTTTCCCTTCTGTTGTGGCTACCTGGAGCTCCTGGCTGGAGTTCCTATGGAATCTCAACAGTTCTAATCATCGCGGGGTCAGGGTATTTTCTCCCTTCCTTCCTCATAGCTAAATTATAGCACATCACTACTTTCCTGTAAGTTTCTTCAGATCCTCTCTGGAGAGAGATAGGAAAGACAATAAATAAATAAATGAGAAGGAAATGATTTAGAGAGAATAGTGCCTTCTTAGCAGCTGAAGTAACTTCTTTTCTAGTGGTGGTGGTGGGGTTCTTTTGATGAGAAACTTGTCTGTTGAGTTCGTTGTAGGATAGAATGAAGTCCTTGGGTATCCACATTTCAAGATGAGGGTTCTCTGTAGATGAAGAGGGAGAAGAAAGACCAGAGATGGAGCTGCTAAGCACACAGACATGGAAAGAGACTCTCTGATGGGGACTCCCCCGCCATGACTCCGCAGACCTTCAGTAACACGAACAATCACAATAGGTCTGGGGTTGTTGGATTTCTGGTGGAAGCTGGTGAGGAGGCTGCCTTTTCTGTAGGAGATAGCACAGGAACAGAGTCAGCTGAATGGATGAAGTCTCTAACACCTGGCTCACATTTGATTATGTAAGCCACACCTCAGCATTTGGAATCCTGGAATGTAGCTTCTGTTCATTTGTAGAAGGCATCATCAAGAAGACCGAGCACGTTGTCTGATGTGAAGCCCCAACAGAGCTGCAGAGGGAGCCCCCATCATGGGTCTATCCGTAGATGCAGCTGCCCCTCCCTTCTGCAGTCCACATGATTTTTAGGCAAGGTGTGTGAACACCCTTTGGTTAATCAATTTTCATACCTGGGTAGATTTTTGTCTCTATAAAAGGTCATCTAGGTTTCCTTTCCCCTCGGCCTAGTCAGGCTTCATGATCCCATTCTAATCTAATTTTAAATTAACTGCTGAGTAGATTTATAAGAATTTCATAATAATATTGGACATTTGGTTAGAGAATTATCTGCTCCATTTTCTAACCTGAATGAATTGGCCATGAAATTGCAGGAGTGCAATTAATGTCATTAAGCAGTTTCTTCCCATTGTATTTATGTTGTTCTTTTTTTTTTCAAGGGGGGGGTGGTTTAAATTAATTTATTGTTAGGTATTTTATTGCTACTTGATACGAGTGGATCTCCTGTTTCATGCCTTGGCTGTTTCCAGAGACTAGAGAGAGACTTTCTGATGGTGAGCAGGGTGATGCCATAACCCGGGTAAAAGATCCCTTTTGCTGCCTTTGTAGTCTAGTGGGCATTTAATATGCGGGAAAGTGAAACTACAGGCCAGAATTCTGGCGCCGTCTTCTGAATACTTCATTTGTATGTACCGTAGGTACCTGAATCCCAGCATCCAACTGACACAAAGCTGCGCTAAGGACCATACCTCCTCTTCCACCCTCATACCCACCCACCCCCTGCCCACTTCCTGTTTCCCTTCTGCTCTCAGATCCTCATCTCCTTCTGCATTGCTGCTCTGGCCTGATCCTCAAAACCTCAGTGGCTCCTCTTTTAGCCCCATGTTGCTGCTGATGCCACTCAGATTCCACTGCCAGTCCCTTGGCTCACGCCTTCGGCATCGATGGATTGATGTGACAGCCTCCTCACTGGTCTCTTTGTTCCCTTCATGCCATTTTCCATCTTACTGCCAGAATGATCCTTCTGGACACAAAACAGCTTCTGTTACCTTTGTTTCAAGCCCCCCAGTGGCTCTCCATAACTTTCCTGATAAAATGCCTATTTCTTAAGGTGATTCTGAATGAACTATCCTTGTTCTTGCCCTGCCAAATTTCTGCCCGTTTCCTCTGCATGATACACAGTGAACAGGTTGGGCTTATACAGTGAAGGAGGCAGGTAAAAAACCTAAAGATTTTTTTTTCTCTCTCTCTCTCTCTCTCTCTCTCTCTCT
>NW_012115043.1:10454534-10458902 GCF_000951035.1 Colobus angolensis palliatus
CACACACACACACACACACACACACACACACACACACGTGCATGTGCCTACTGACCATTAACCCTTCTTTTAGGACTGAGGTCGTGGGTTAACTCCAGCTAGGACACTTGGGCTTAGAAATGTGAAGAGTGTCACCTGGTCAAGCAAGCCTCTTGTTTACTTACTCTTCTTCCTACTCTCCTTTTCTAGCAGAAGAAGTTACTGATGGACAGCTAACTTTCTCCTCAAATAATTTCATCTTTTTTTTCCTGCTTCCAACCTGTCTTCTGTGAGGTTTGGAACCAGGACTTCTCCAGCCAGAATCAGCTAGCATCTAGCAAGGGCTGGAAGCTCTCATGTTCCTTCTTCAGAGTCCTATTGCACCTGTCAGGTTACCCACCTCTCTCTTCCTGGAGGGCTGGGGCCGGAGGGTGAGCCTCATGGTGCCTAGGCAACATGGCTTCCAGCAGGAACTAGAAGAGCCAAGCGTAGTGGGACTGGCCAGGCACCACAGAGGACCAAAGTCCACGGCTGCCTGGATCTGAGCTCCTTTAATGCCCCTCTCCACCTTTACGGTTCCCTTGGGTGGTGGAAATGACCATAGTGCTCTGTGGTTCAAGGCATGGCTAGTGGTTGACACATGCAAAGGTTCTGGAGAATACAATAAGCCCGAAAATGGCCAGAATGTGTGAGGCATCTGCCAAAATCTAACCTATTGTGATGTCTGGCCCGCTTGGTGCTCTCCAAGCGCTCAGGGGTGGCAGAGGAAATGGAATCCATTTAGTTCCCCCGTGACTGCCCCCCACCATGAATAGCCTGAAGAGGGTTTTCTTGTGAAAGCGTCTGCTTCAGCCTTCTGTTTCTGTCCCGTGTTTTATTGTTTCCCCTCCTTTGCTGCTGCTATTTTACTGCCTCTACCCTGACAAAGCACCAGGTTGATTCTCTCGCTCTATGTGTCTGCCCGCTTGGGTGTCTAACCAATGTATCAGCCTCAGCTAATACATTAGAATTTGAATAAATGTATAACAGCAGGTAGCAAGTCACTGGTGACAGGGTGACATATTGACTTAATATCTTGTGTAATGCGATATGAAGGATGTGCCTTTTGGTGTGTATTTTCATTTTAATTTTTTTTTGTTGCTTTTCTTAGGCAGACACTTGTAGGCAGCTTTGAGTAATTGTCTGAAATCATTAACATGTTTATTAAATAAGGAAGCAGAGTGCATTATCTAGCGAATCAATTATGTAAATGCACAAAAAGCATAAGAAATTAGTCTTTAAATGTTGCTGAACTGCATCCATTTTCTAAATTATAGATGAAAGTTGCTGTGTGTGTGTGTGTGTGTGTGTGTACGTACGTGTATGTGTGTTGGGGGGAGGAAGGTATATTTAGATTCATTTCCCTTTCTTAGAGTTTTAAAGCAGCAACAATTAATCTGTGATTTTCTTTGGCGGGGGGGCATTTCTGAGATACAGCAACTAGTAGGGATTTATGTAGATCCTTCATGTAGATGACAACAGATGGTCGGCTGTGAGAAACAGCAATTTCTATAGAAGGGTCTGGGCAAAGTGATAAACAGTGTCAGTGGAGCAGAAGCAATAGCATCTTTCCTTTGGATAACAGCAACACTATCTAAGGGAAAAAATCCTCAACATATTTTTTAAACCAACCCATCATGTGTTCTGATTTACAATTAAAATATTGTAAAAAGGATTTCTGCCATTGGCTCAAGTCTAATTTTTGGTGGCATTGGATGTTTTCATTTGGGAAACAGTTCCATTGGATATTGGGAAACTCAAGGAACCTGCTATCACGTAACTCATTATTTAAATAAATTGTCCTGACGTTTGAGAGAAGCATCCTTCACTTTGTCTCCCTACTGCTTTTTTGTCTCCGAATTTTGTGGGTTTCTTTTCTGTGGGATTCATGTAATGGGCCCTAACATAGGTTTCCAGCATATAGTCTGGAGTTTAGTGTTTAAAAGGAAAATGATGGTGCTGGGATACTACCCCCTTCTCTTGGCTGAACATATTTCCCCTGATCCTTTTTCTGATGGCAGTTCAAAGATGAAGACTGAGGCAGAGATTCCACCTACTTTGAATTTTTCTTTTAGGAAAAGGGTTATGAGTGGATTAAAGTGTATTCAAAAGGAGATAACAGAAAGATGAAGACGGGCATTCTAGCACTATGTGAAATTGTAGCTTTCTGAGCTAGAGAGAGACATTTGCCTGTTACTGTTTCTCAGCCTTTTCTTCTTTATAATGGAAATCATACCACTTATTTGAGGTTACCAGTGGTTGCTTACAAAATGTTTTGGAAGCCAAAAGGAAAATACCCTGGGAGGTAGGAGCATGTTGTCAAAGGAAGTACACATCTAGATGTAGCCTGGACTCCCCCACATTCAGTTGTATGACAAAGCACTGGTCACTTAACCTGTGTGTACTCTGTGTCCATATCTGTAAGTTGGGAATGATAAGACATAACTTGCAGGATTGTTGGGATTACATTAGATAATGTATTGAAGTGCTTATTGGTATAGCAGGTACATAGTAGTATATCAGTAGCTCAGTTCCCTTTCCAAAAGTGTTAAGAGCTGCCGGGATTTGAGTTGAATTGGTGCAGTTTGCTATGCATAAGATAAATACATCTAGATTTTTAAAATCTTTTTACAGATACTCTGTATAGAGAAGTCAGTTTATGACACTGAGTATAAGAGAATCCAGAAGATATTTTAGCTATAGTAGTATGGAAACAAAAAAAGTCTTCTTTTTGATAGAGGCATATACCATCAAGATATCCTTATAGATAGGTATCTCAATTTCATGTTCAGATTTCCTTTTTGACCATTAATATTTTAAAAAATAACACAAACAATAAAAAATTCAATATACTTTAAAAGGATATACAACGAAACTTAAAGTTTCCTATCCTTCTTTCGCTTCCAGACATACTCCCCAAAAGTAGTCTGTGTTAATAGCTTTAGTGCATATTTTGGATACACATGTGACTCTACTTTCTATAGGAACAATTCCTAGAAATGTGCTGGGTCAACGGGTGTGTGTACTTTCAAATTTAGAAAGATCTGCCAAATTTTCCTCCAAGAGATCCTAGAGTTTCACATTCCACTCAACAGCATTAAGAATATCAGTATTAACAACTCGGTTGCCAAACATGTTATCTTTGCCTGTCTGATAAGAGAGATGATACTCATTTTGATTTACATTTTGTTATGAATGGAGTGAGCATCTTTTCGTGTATTGACTAGCCATTATTTGCTTTTCAGTTTCTATGAACTGTCTCCTACTAACAGTTGTGGCAGCTGTGCTGAGCTGCCCAGATCCCTCTGCAGGACCCAAGTTCTCAATCCTCAGCTGCTGTGCATGTGGGTAGCAGAAGGAACTCAGCCTTCGCTGAACACACTCCCCTGGCCAAGTCACACCCCGTTCCTCGGAGTATCCTACATCTAAAAACTGTAAGACTCAGCTCCTTGTTTACCGGTTTGGGACAACTGAATGGCCATCCCAGCTCGAGCTGCCTGTGGAACCAGCTGAGGTCTCTGTTGTGATTTCATCACTGCCTAACTTCTCTGACCACTCCTGGCTCCTTTCCTTCCTCTATGGGTGTTGATCCTGAGAATACTCCCCAATAAACCTGCACATGACTCTCCATGTCCTAAATCTGCTTCCCGGAGAGCCCAGTGGAGGAAAATAACCGTACCCATTTTTACACAGAGTTCTTGTTCTTTCCTTAGTGACTTGAAGGGATTCTGTTTAGGAGAAATCAGCCTTTTATCTAGTATTAGTTGCAGATACTTTTGTCTCTGTCATTTGCTTTTTACTTTGTTGTTGGTTTTCTTTGCCTTTCAGAAGTTTCTAATGCAATATAAATTTATCATTTTTTTCTTTCTCTTTTGATTGACAGCATTTGGTTTTTGTCCCTTGCCTAATAGAGCCTCCCTTATGCTAAGATTATTGTTTTTCTCATGTTCCTTTGTTTCCGCTAAGATCTTTATTTTTTACATTTCAATATTTGAGCCACCTGGGATTTATTTTTCTGTAAGACCTGAGAATGGAAGCAGCATTATTTTCTCCCTACTGACTGGCCAATTGTACCAACATATTTATTAGACAATCCACCATTTTCCCACATCTGAAATGTCAACTTTATTATGTAACAAATGTTTCTATGTGCATTATGTCTATTTCTGAACGGTTTTTTCCCTCGGAAGACTGTTGGTTCGCTAATAACAAACTGTTCTAATTCCTTAGCTTTACTGTATGCCTTAATAGCCAGTAGAGTTAATAACCTTATATTTCAGGATTTTACTGGCAATGCTCACAGGTTAATTTTTCAGGTGCAATTTAGAATTAACATTCCAAGTTTCGGCC
>NW_012115043.1:10459672-10504645 GCF_000951035.1 Colobus angolensis palliatus
AAAAAAAAAAAAAAAAAAGAAAAAATGGTACCTTTCTTCTGTAAATTTAATTGGCTATTGTTTATACAAGCTATTTCTCTGTACTAGCTTTGTAAGCATCTACCTTTTCTCTTAATGTATCCATTCATTTTCAGTTGATCCTCTTTGGTGTTCTAGACACATACATGTATCATCTGCAAAAATAATAATTTTGTCTCTGATTTTTATTATTCATGACTTTCTTCTCATTGCACTAGTACTAATTAGAAAGTGTAAAATTATAGGGTATTGGCAGTGACCGTTCTTGTCTTAATAGGAATGCCTCTTAGGTATCATTTAGTATGATTTTGATACGTTTATATCTATATGTCTTTCCTGTATCAAAAATATTCATGGCTTTCTATTTTATTAAGGGCCTATTAAATCAGATTGGATTTTGATTTTGTCACATGGTTTTTTAGCACCCGTGAAGATGATTGTAGAATCTTTCTGCTATAATGTATTGATATTACGAATGACGGAGGTAAAAGTTCTGTTCTTGAATGATCCTAGTATTCCTTTAATAAGCCCTATTTGGTGGTGGTATCTTCTTCTGTTATTGCACTGGTGAATTCTGTCTGCTCATGTTTGAGTTCATATTTTTACATCATTATTTATAAATTAGAGTGATCTGACTTTTCTTTTTGGGTTATTTTTGTCACGTTTGAAATCAGTGTTATAGCTGTTTTGGAAAAATAACTTAAAAGTTTTCTTTGCTGAAAACATATTTAAATATTTTAATGGGAATCAGCATGAAGCAGCTTATCTGTTAGTGTCTTTGTCAGTGCTTCCCTAAATATGTCTTTTTAGAGGAACATATTTGATGAGTTATAGTTAATAATTGTCAAGATTGGACTGTCTTATTCAAAATGGAAAAGGAAGATGAAGGGGCTAATAGGTATCTTCCTGAGGAATTGAGAGATGCCAGAGGAGCTTGGAAATGTGCCAGCAAGTGCTCAGAGGAAGTGGGGAGCTAGAGAATTCAACTGAAACATGCTGGGGATCCATATAAAAATCTTGGAGATATTCAGGGTAATGACAATAAACAAAACTTTATAAATGATCTATATTGCATGTACTCTGAAATTAAGATTGTTTCTGTTATATTCACAGAGTGATCCTCTGACAAAATATGAAAGGGGTAACTGCTGTCTTAGTTCCTTCTATTCCCTTCTTTGTACTTTGTTCAGAGGCTCTCCCCGTATTTACTCTCCTCTGTCATTCGTAATGTCAATACATTATACCTCTGTCATTCGTAATATCAATACATTATAGCAGAAAGATCCTGTAATCATCTTCACGGTTGCTAAAAAAGCATTTGACAAAATCAAAATCAAAATCAAAACCTCCTGTCCCTCCCCTTTTCCACTTAGCCCAGGATCCACTTGGAAGCACTCACCTGCTCAGGCATCAGACTCTCTTTCTCCGTACTGAACCTACCCTGAGTGAGGCAGCTCTTTGCTAATGAGGTGTTAGTCCAGTCCAAGCTCACATGAAGGTTTGTCTCTGTGCCTCCTGCAGTCAACCTGTTTGTATTTCGCAGGGTGATATGAGGATATTTAAACCCAAAGCAGTAGGTAGGGGCCTGCCAGGCAGGCTTGCAGGGCCTTCCTGTGTGCCTGATAAAGCCACACTCCCCATTTCTCAATCTGGCTGTTCTGGGTAGGGCCAATCTTGTCCTTATGAAATCAAGCCATAGTACTACTTGATTGAGCCTAATCGGTCTTCTATCTCTGAAGCTGCTGATGCCTTTTCTAAAGTCTTTCTGAGGTTTCTTCTCCAATAGATTTCTAATATTTTTTTGAAAATGTATTATTCTGGTTTCTTTTTTCCATTCTCATGCTGGTCAGTGGGATTAAAATGGATCATTTTGCCACTTCTCTAGATTTTCTTTTCTCTCTGGGTATCTCTCTGTTAGTTCTAAGCAATTGTGTTGGATTTTATAACAGGGCAGAAGATTACATAACATGTGTATTGGCTTAAAATCATTCCAGTCACAAACTGTTCTGATAAATACTTCATTCTAAATTCTACATTGATTATAAGCTTAACTGATCATAAATTTATTCCCAGTAACATAGGTTGAAGAACATAATGTATAAGATAAATCTATGGATGTTGCATTAACCCAGGAAGTCAATATTGCACTTCTTTGTATAGTCTATAAATATATCTCTGAAATATGAATACAGTGTTTTGAAATGTAGACAGAACTCCTTGATCAGTTTTTGGCTTTAAAAATAAAGAGGATTTTTTTGGGTCCAATTTACACTTTTCCGTTGTGATACTAACAGATAAGGGTACTGCAAATAGAATGGAAGTTGGTAGGATTTAGGGTTCTGAAAGGAGGTTTCTTGTGTGAAAAACAGCTTTTCTTGACAAGCTGCTTGTCAAGGTTTTCAGCAGCCTCTCTTTTCATTTATTTATTTGGTTTGAGGGAGTTAGGAAGGTGTTTGGTGTATTTTGTGCTGGCAGCTCACACATCAACACAAGACTAAAAATACTCCCCAAATATGAATATACAGTAGTTTTTTCTTCTCCCCACACCCCCATCCCCCGCCCACTGCCCAGAGTACCAGTGTTAAAGCCCAGGCAAAGGGCTGACCCCTGATAAAACTCCCGTAAGGTCAGCTCTGTGCCTCTGCTATGAGGTTTTTTTTTCTCCCATCCATAACTCCACATTGCTATTCCTTGATACAGTTTTGGGGTCCCCTTGTAGATCTCTAGCTCACCAGTGGCTCCCATAGGGGTCAGATCATTCCTCATCACTTCTGTCTGTCATTGGAACATATCTTTCCTGGTTCCTTTGCTCTGCATCAGGGCGTTGTTTGGGAGTTCAAGCAGACAGCAGTTAAAAAGTGAGGAAGCAAGTCACATCCGGGTGGGAACATCATAGAGTATATGTTGAAGGAGATGGCATTTAAACTGGGTCTTTTAAGGATGAGTAGAATTTTAACGGGGGTTATTAATCAAGCACACCTACAGGTGCTGGTGTGTTAAGTATCCCTGCCAGGCAACATAATTCCTTCACCTACTTTAAAAGCACCTGTATCCAGAGCTCTTAATGGAATCATGATATTGCTGAAAATTTTAGGTACCGTGATGGGCCTTCTGCGTATACATAAGGCGAGTGAAGACAGAACAAACTTTTCTTCCTCTGTTTTTGCATTTTTGGAAGTGAGCAGACACTGGTAAAATGAGACCATTGACATGTTGAAGACAAAATTTTGTCTCTTAAAAAATAAGTTCAACATTGTACATTCAGTGTACTGTGAATGTATATGCACACCAGTGGTTACATTTATAGCAGTACAACTGAGAATGTGCAAATGAAGTCTGGGAAGTACCAAATGGTGTCCTCCAGCATCTCACAGAACTTTTCTGGTGTGAGAGGAACTTCCAATCAGGTAACAATTCCTTTCAATCCAATCTATTTAACTATATTTTTAAAGAAAACCTAGGACAAGGGGCTAGAATTTTCAGAAAACGAAGCTACAAGCTTTTACAGGTGGGCATCTTTTTATTTTTTCTTGTGATTTATTTTTAGGTGCTCATCTCCTATCAGATCTTAAACTCACTCTGTCTCTCCTGCCCTGGTGCCAGCCACGGAGGCAGGAGTAGTCGACTCTCTCGATTTCATTAAGAGGTTGGTGAGCAAGGGGTTCCCCTGAAGCTCTCTCTGCAGAATTGAGCTCATCAGCTTCTCTGAAGTGCTCTGCTCCCCACAGTTAGAACAAAGTCCCTTAAAGCCACAGAAGTACTGTTGGGCTGCCGGTTTAGGTGGCCTCCGGTTTAACTTGGTCACATTTTCTCACCTGCAAATCCAAAAGTTGATGTATTAAGACTCACCCTCCCTTTTTATGTCCCAGTCTTTTTGTGAATTACTTTTTATTGTTTCATTACTTTGCCGGTTTATTTTTATTTTCTAAGAAAGTAAGCACGACTTTGGGTCTTTTGGGGCAAAATGTCCTGATTCTTCTAATCTATTTAGACAAGTGTTTCCTAGACTGTGCTCCGTGGAATGACGGTGATTGGTGAGGTAGCTGTAGTTGCTCTGTGGAAAATATTTCTGTGGTCACTTTAGTTTGGAGAGTACTGCCTACTCTGTCACCCCCTTGTTGCTTTTCAGTGCATATTAGCATTAAAGATAGAGAGTTTTGCAGTTTAAAAAGAAAGGTTTTTAACTTTTTTTTTTTTCTTGAGATGGAGTCTCGCTCTGTCGCCCAGGCTGGAGTGCAGTGCTGCGATCTCGGCTCACTGCAAGCTCCACCTCCTGGGTTCACGCCATTCTCCTGCCTCAGCCTCCCTAGTAGCAGGGACTACAGGCGCCCGCCACCATGCCCGGCTAATGTTTGTATTTTTAGCAGAGATGGGGTTTCACCATGTTAGCCAGGATGGTCTCGTTCTCCTGACCTTGTGATCCGCCCGCCTCGGCCTCCCAAAGTGCTGGGATTACAGGCATGAGCCACCGCACCCGGCCTGTTTTGTTGTTGTTGTTGTTGTTTTGTTTTTTTTAAAATTTATTTTATTTTATGCAGTGTCCCTGTCATGGCATTTATCTCTGTTTGGGTCAGCATTTGCAGAACATTTGTTTTTGCTTAGAATGGCTTTTTTCCCCCTCAGAGCACCTCTTGATGTCCCAAGGGGCACAAATGTTCCACAGAATGCAGCCTAGACTGTGCAGGAAAAGGCCCTCCCTGTATCTCCAGGAGCTTCTCTATCTATGGGGTACAAGCTTTTTGCTTGATCTGGAGGCATGGAGGGACTTGGATTTCTTGCCATATAAAGGCTCACACATTTTTGTCAAAGGGCATCCAAAGATCGGTGCTTAAAACAGGCAAACACTGCAACTTGAGCATTTTCAGAGTGGTCTTCATAACCCCGGGGGAGTAATGATGGCCAACCTGAAGCACTTAGGTTTTTATATTGTATGAAGTCTGCTCTCCGAATATTTTTGTTCATACATCATTCAGCATACACGAAACCATCTAGCTCCATCCCACGTCTATCTGAGTCACTTTTTTTAAGTGCTTCTTTTTTGAAAAGTGTCTCATGCTCATAGATAATTAGAGAGAAAAAAACAAGTAAAAATAAATCATGTTGTTTAATTTAAAAACGCAAATGAATCTTAAGAACCAAATACATATGTTTCTCACTTTCTTGGATTACCAAGAACTACCACCTTTGTTCTGATCCTATTCCAAGCATGTGAGTTAGTGTTTTTAACCATAAAAATGAATGATATGGAAACAGCATGTCAAAATAGAGGTGATTTTGTATTTATTCTTCCCAAATGACTCAATATAAAGAAAGCATGGAAAAGTCTCTGGTAAACATATGCTTTAGGTTAATGGCCCCCTGTATGTCTCTTTCCGGGGTTATTATGTTTTCCTGATGGACAATCACTTTCCAATTGATATGTTTCTCTTTCAAGATTGTTACCCAGGAAATGGGATGTTTGAAGTTACTCACTATTGTTGAGTGAATTTACTGATTGTGTGATAGTTATGTCCGAATTGGTAACCTGTTATTACCTATTATTTCATCATTAAATTTAATGCATAAAATGTGTAATTTCATAGCTGTCCATTACTGTGTTCATTTAATGTAATGCAAATTGATTGTTCAGCAAGAGTGGCACTCATCTAAGCACATGTTTTAAATTTCAAAATGCTAAATGCAGTTTAGCTCTGTTGTGAGCCCAGGAGGAGGTGTGTTTGTGACTCTGGAGAAAATCTGTGTTGGGAAAGGTCCAGCACAATGGCACAGCACTGTGACTTGCTGCTGCAGGCTGATGCCACTTAACTGCAGGCTCAGTGAGGCCATGGGCACATGCTGTCAGGAAAGAGAACGTTTTACAAATGGGGATAAATGTGTGCGTTATACTCATTTTGTAGGAAGAACTTAAGGTCTATTCCTTTAAGAAAGTTAATGTTCAAAAACACAAAAGGCAATTGGGCCACAGTCTCCAGGTTTGGGCGGCTTTGGGCGCCAGAGAGAAAATGAAAATTAGAGCTCTAACTGCTGTTGCTGTTATTGTCTGTATTGTATAAGCTACAAAGTGAATGAATGATGAAGAGCCTGGAGAGAAATAAAACATGGTGGAGTTTGTAGTCTTCAAAGGATAACTTTAGAATAAGCAGAGCTAGATTTGGTGAGGCTCTTATTTTTCATTTACATGTTGGTCATGTTTATTTTGGTCTGGAGAGAGAACTCTGCCACCCTGGACACCCTTGCTTCTTTCCTTCCTTCCTTCCTTCCTTCCGTCCGTCCGTCCTGTTTTTGAGGGGACTCTTACCAGCTGTGGTCTCCAGTCATTGGATGCTGGACCTTCTCTTCTTGGAATCTGTGGATGCCAAAAGAGCAAATTCCAGGAAATATGTTATGTAAAGCTGAGGCCATCTAGACTTTGGACTCAAAATAAAGGTGATATTCATGAGCCTTATTTTAAGAGCATAAACTTTAGGAAGAGATGGTGTCCTGTAGAGGAAGGCACTGTGAACGAAGTTTCAAATGCTTTGCAGTGGAATGTGTTATAATTGCCATCATTATGATTAGCATCCTCACTGCCAACCTTGAGTTGGTTCATGAGTCCCAGCAACTCTGAATTATACTGATTGAAACCCTTTATTCTGAAGGACTGCTCTATTGACTGTGTGTCCACTTCTTGTTTCTTTACGAGAAATCAAATCCCTTTTCTTCCCCAATTCTGTCTTTTGGTGACAATGTGCTCATGTGTTTTTTCTTATTGTAGTCTATTGCATTTCTTTCTTTAATGAAAAAAATAGTAACCACACTTTAAAAGAAAAAAAAAGGACTTAAATGATTTTGCTTGAACTGTTGATAATAACTATAGATGAGAACCCAAACATTTGATACCGGCTACAAATTTGTTCAGCTATGAACTTCAGCACCACTATAATGGACCCCCCTCTAGCATCACACGTAACAGCTGGATAAGAGTGCCTGTCAGCATCACGTAACTGTTTAAGAAACAAAATGGGGGGAAATGGTATATAGGAGGATAATTTAGGTAGTATAAGAAGAAATTCTCACATGGTCTTGTAGACAAATCTTTCAGATGGGAGGGGGTGGGTGGTAATATTTGGGTGGGGCAGGGAAGGCCAACTTCTGTGCTTGTATGGCCAGGAACTGTTCCACCCCCTTTCAAGAATAGTGGAAAATAAATCTGGAAGCGGCACAGTAAATTTAAACCAGGATCAATCCCTAAAAAGGAAGACAAGTGATAAACAAAGATGTTCAAACAAATACCACCTGGACCTCTTGGTAACCTTTTATCTTGAACGTTTGATGAGCTGGAAGCTTTTATTTCCCCTCACAGCTTTCCATTTTCATCTTCTTCATCTCAGCCTGTATGCAACTGTGGGTTAGTTTTACTAGTGTTTCAAAGGTGGCAGAGAGATGGCTAGTTGAGTCAAGATGTTAGGCACTTAACTTGGCTCTCTCTTGTGTAATCTGAGACCACGTGTGGTTTGGCTGTCGGTGATGCTCGGTGTCTGTGAGATTTTCCAACGGGCTAGCTTGTCACTTCCACCTGTCTCTTAGTTCACCACCGCTGCTTCTAGCAGTCCTGCTTTCTGCTTCCCTGGTGCCTGGCAAAAGCAGCTCTGCAGGGGGGATAGGGATGTCTGAGAATTTTGTAGCCACATGGTTGTAGGATTTGGTGGTAGTTGTGGGTTTGTTTTTTTTTTTTTTTTTAATGTGGAAGTACAAGTTTCTGACGTTACAAATGTGAGAATAGCATCAAAGTGTGAGAAAAACTCTCACACTTAGATATTATTCTAACACTTTGGGGAAAAAAATAGGCTTTATTGGCAGTTTGTGTCTGCACTTCCTGTAAGTAGAATAGATACTATTAGTCTTCCAAAGTTATGATAGGAACAGAGAACACAAAAGTTTTGTTAAAGCAAACATTTATTTTTAAATGTATTTTTTATTATTTTTATTGCTTTGAGACAGAGTCTCTCTCTGTAGCCCAGGCTGGAGTGTGGTGGCCCAATCATGGCTCACTGCAGCCTCCACCTCCCATGTTCAAGTGTTTCTCATGCCACAGCCTCCCGGGTAGTTGGGACTATAGGCACGTACCACCATGCTTGGCTAATTTTTATGGTTTTTTTTTTTTTCTTTTTTAGTAGAGATGGGTTTTCCCCATGTTGGCTAGGCTGGTCTTGAACTCCTGGCCTCAAGCAGTCTGCCTCCCTTAGCCTCCCATAGTGTTGGGATTACAGGCATGAGCCACCGCAATTTTTTTGCTTGAAATCTCTCAGGATAGTGGTATCTTGGGCAGGGTCTGTGATCTTATAGGCAGTAGTGAGTAGAAGACTGGGGAGTGAGCCAGTGACCCACCGAAGAAGGAAACTGCCTACCCTTTCAAAGGCCCATAGAACTCTGAAGAGCCTCAAAGTGTGGTCACACCTGTCAGACGCTTGCTGTGTCATGTATACTGCACCAAGGACAACCAGAGCAAGGTCTAAGGTTTGAACATTGTGGCGTGCATTTCATCATCTAGAATGTGATTTTATAAGCACGTTTGTGTTTGAATAAATCAACATTGGGCCATTGCATAGTTTTGTATTATTATTCCTACCCAAGGTGTTGAGAATAGGAATTCTTGCTGCACTTTTAATGGGTTAATAGTAAAGGCTAATACTTATTAAGTGCCTCCTCTGTTCCTGGCACCCTCCTCAGTGTTTTCCAGGGATTCTTTGTTCCTGCCTTGCAGAGTTCATGAGATACTGTTAGAGCCTCTGGCCTTGTAAATGAGGAACCGAGGCACAGAACCTTACATAGGGAGCTGGTATTCACACCCCAGCAGCGGGCTGCAGAGTCGGTGCCCTGATGTTACTGGACTAGGTGTTCTTAAGTGGGAAAGGGAATCTTTTTAAAGTCAAACTGATGAGGAAACTTAGTGTATTAACACTCTACATCATCAGTAAGCAGCAGACCATTCTGCACTTTCAGGCTGGCTTGGCCAAGCCAGTTCTTAGACTGTGAGGGAGGGACATAGAGTTTCCTTGAGCCATAAATGGCTAAATCAGGGTGCTCATCCTAAGTCCCAAATAACAGTTCTGATGCCAAAGTAAAGAAACCCAGGGCTGTTCACATAGTAAATTGTGATTCCAGAAATCAGTGACCTACCTGCTTGAGTCAGCAAGAAATCAGACATATAGTAAAAGAAACCAGACAGTGATTTCGACAAACAAACTTGGCCTCTCCTTTCAGTCGTGTTTTGGCAAGATGTTGATGAGACTTTGCCTTCCTGTGGGAGAATTTAAGTGTATTTTGCTACTGTTAGAGATTTATTTTCATTGAGCCTGATGATGCAGTAGGAAGAAGGGTAGGCGTTAGAAAAGGTAAGGGGGTGGCATCAAAGCAAATGTTCCCAGATTCCTGGAACTAAAAAGAAACCTTAAATATAATGCCGCAGCACCCAGTCAATTTCAAGAAAGGACTGGTTTATCTCAGGTTGGAGGAGAACAGAGAAGGTAAGTTCATGAGGTGAACGTAGTCGTGGCTCCAGGGTACCTCCACTCGAGCCAGCAAAACTTTTGTCTGTCTGGGCCCTCCTTGGCCATCCTGACTTGTGACTCACCCTTTCCCCTGGGCTTGCCTGACATGACAGAGTCAGCTGACCTCATTCTCTGATCAGCCATCAGCCCTCAACTCTCTGGGTTTCTTTATCCTCATAGATGCTTCTCCAGATTCTTTTTGCTTTGGGTCATTTTTGGTTTAGTTTGTTTTGTTTTCATAATAAGGTGGTTATGTAACCTTGCGGAAAGGGCAAATGTAATTTATTTTACTGTTACTACAATCATTACCTTAAGTCTTCTAGAGTTCTGCCAAGCACATTGTTACTATTCCATGGTTACAAGGCTCAGGAAGATGCAAAGAAGAATGGCTTTCTCTTCACACCCCCAGAAGGCATTAGCAGTTACCATGCAGAACATTATATATATTCTCTCATTGATATTACTTTATATGCATACTTTGGGAACATTATATGTATTATCTGATTGATATTACTTTATATACATAATTTGGGAAGTATTTCCTTAAAAAACAGGACAAGTTTTTTTTTTTTTTTTTTTTTTTTTGGTGGGGGGATAATGAACAAAATGTTTCCCTTATACCTTTTCTAGTATGATACATTTTCTAGTATTTACAATTTTACTTTTAGAGACTTTACCTTTTGAAGCATACATAGGTACTATTAACCTATTGTGTTCCCATAGTTGGATGAAGCTAATAAAAAAGCAGACTATTTTTATTAACTGCCAGATTTCACAACAGTCGAGTGTTCCATTTTGATACAAAGAGATATATAGCTGGATTTATTCAGCAAGTTCTTTATATTTATAAAAGTGTCAACAGTGAAAACAGCATACATTTATACAGGTCACTCATATAAATGTACTGAGCAAAATGGTGGTACCAAATTTATGGGCTGCGTTTCCCCTGCCAGCAGTATAGTTTAACCTTATTTATAGAACAGTAGGTAAAATTTGTGTTTGTTCTTCAGCTGTTTGCATTTCTGACAGCAGGACTGTTACAAAAGACTTCGTATCTATGTAGAAGCTGAAGGAAATTCTATTTATGTTTATAATTTAAAGAACAAACCCTAAATTATTGCACTTCATTTTTTTTTACAACTGGTATTATAGCATATTGAAATGTACATTTTCATTATCTTTTGACATTACTTATTAAAGTATCATGTGATTACTATAAAAATAATATTGAAAAGAAGGATAAAAGTCTTCTATCCTTTTATCTGGAACTGGGATATGTAACGCCTATAAAATCGGGTCAAGGGTGATTATACTTTACCATAAAAAAACTTTTTAAAATAGCAAGAACAATCTAGCTGGAAGACACTTTGTTGAATTGTCTTTGTTTTTTCGTGATGGAGGTCCTCGTTTATCAATCATTCAAACATCTGTTAAGATTAAAAAGAAAACTAATAATTTTCCTGTTGACATGTATATATGCTAGCATTTAATGTGGTTAAACTTTGAGGAAATTAAAACAAATTGAATTCATTTTTCTGGAATGATACTGTTTCTGTAAACCACTAGATTATATGCATTTCAATGAATTTCTACTTCCATTTTATACCAAGAATAGATAGATTAGTGAGTAAATTCCTCCCTTTTTAAACGACTTGAATGCAAATCTGATTTCTATTTTAAAAGGAGAGAGGGAGGGAGGGAGAAAGTGAGGGAGGCCATGGAGACTGCCCCAAGGGGCATGAATTCTACCCGTATGTTCCATCTCTACTAGCAATCAGGGTTACAGCATCTACCCCCAGTTCCAATTCTGTGCTGTTTTTTCCAAGTGAAATTTTTCCTATTGACCAATTATGAAATTTTACAAAAAAAAAAAAAAAAAGTGAGAGAAATGACTTGCTTAGAGTTACACATCCGTTTGGTGGTAGAGCTGGAGTCCAGTTTCATTTTTCTCACTCCTGCCCTACCCCTCCCCCAGCCTGCCCACGCTGGAAGTTCTGCTCAGTATGTTTTTCCACTGTACCAAATTGAGCTCCGATGTTGGCACATTGCCTTTCATTTCATATTAAATGAGTGAATACATTAAAAGTGCTTAAAGCACTGTCTAATGGATGGTAAGTAGTGTAGCACACGTTCTCTTAGTAACATTAGTACTTCTATAGCATGAGTAACTAGATCCCAGTTCCTCCAGGTTTCCAGTGGATGGACAAAGTCCCCTATAATTTCCCTCAGTCTTTCCCCAGGAAGTCCTCAGTCCCCACCCAACCCAACCCAGGAGTACCTCCAAAGAGACTGCAGCTGTGTCTCTAGAGAAATGCTGGAGTCACCTTGCTCCAGCAAGTGCTGCTGAAATCTGGTAGAAGTCTGTGACGAAAGAGTCTAGATTTATTTTCTACAGACAATTCAAAAACTTTTAAAACATGGAGTTATTTATTACCAGATAAATACACAAAGAGTGAAAGCATTTTGCTGAGTCACGAGTGGGATGAGGCCACCTGGAGAGTTAGTGAAATAGACCCTGGTAAAAGCACATGGTCAGGAATGTTAGTGACCGTCAAGTTTACACTCGGTGTTCAAAAGTGGTGTGACCTGGTTGGCCAAGCATAGCACGCTAATCCTTCCCACTCTTGAGTGACTTGGGTGAGTGACTTGGGTTTTGCCTCACTGGGTATTACAGAGGGCTGAGTAGTGGGTGCATCGTCTGAACTATATACGTGTACGAAAATTATTTATATGCATATAACATTGGTTAGACTTATATTTGTAGTCAGGAGACCTGGGCTTCACCACTATTGATGAGTTGTTTTTAAAGCTTGGCTGGGTCTCAGTGATACCAGGATTAATTGTGAAGATAGATGTTCACCTTCTCTTCTTTATTTCTTCTTGAAGCCCTATGTTTTTTAAATGTGATTCCCATTTTATTATGAACATTTTGAAATGTGCAGAAAAGTTGAAAGAACTGTTTAGGGAGCACCCATTCTAGAGTGGATTTTAATGGTAGTAATGCTGCCAACCACTACCATGTACCAAGTACTTCTGCTCCAAGTACTGTGCTACATCATTTACCTATATTTTTCTCATTTAATCCTTTGAGTGACCTTATAGCTAGATATACTTATCTCCATGTTATGGATGAGAAAATTAAGCCCCAAGTATATTAATACTTATTCAGTACTTTAGCTATTAAATGGCAAAACACAGTTTGAACTCATGTCTATAAATTCTGAATTCTAAGCAGACCTTCCTGCCAGAACATCTCACACTGCGAAAGGCAATCCGTCCACAAAGCATTCACTTGGTTCCTCCATTTTCATAGAATCCAAACCTGTACAGCCCACCCTAAAATATCGTCTTTTCAGATATTTTCTTTCCTGAGCCTCTGTTTTTTTCCCACATGTGAAATAAGAGGGTTGTGGAAGATTTTGAAGTCTTTGGCTCTGAGATCATGTAGAGCCAACTCCCAGCATCAGAAACCAGATATGTACATTTATCTCATCCTTTCCAAAACAAATATGAGTTGTGTCCATTTTATAGATGAAAGAGTCAGTAAATTATTATGCTAATATGATTATAACCAGTATTATTATTTCTCTCCAGAGCAATGGAAAGATATTCATTAGGCACGCAGGACCCAAGAGGTGTCTAGTGATATTGTTATCTCTTCTTCTCTCCATTCCCTTTCTGCTTTCTTTCTTCCTGTTTTTCTTCTTCCTTTTTGATAAGGAAGGGAGACATGATCAGGGTGCAGCCATGCAGAGCAGTTTGGAGTTTATAAGCACTAATCTTAATATACCTTTCATTTCCTGTTTGTAAACACTCCGAGGAAATGGAATACATTGGAAACCCTGTTTACTGAATGTGTGTTGGTCTTTTTGATTAAGAAGTTGGGGGAGAGTGGGGATCTGCCTCCTTGTTCCTCTTTTCTCGGTTCTGCATCTCTTTCAGTTACAGGCAGATCTCAGGATGAGAAGATTAAGACAAGAAACCAGGGAGATGGAAGCATTGTCCTTCTCTTTTTAAATTCCTTGTGAAGCCCTGGTAGGGTTAGCAGAGTGCCCGGAATTTCTGATCCTTTGATTGAACTGTCATTCATTAGAACCCAAGCTTTGAATTATGCCATTTAAAACATTATCACATTTTTTTATCGCAAATTATACATAACATAAAATTTACCATTTAAAAATATACCAGGCATTGGCTTTAAGTACATTCACAGTATGTAACCATCACCACTGTCTAGTTCATCCCCCAAGCAGAAACCCTGTACCCATTAAGCGATCATCCCCCATAACCTCCTCTCCTTAGTCCCTGGAAACCACTAATCTACTTTTTGTCTCTGTATATTTGCCTTTTCTAGATATTCCATATAAATAGAATCATTACATTATGTGGCCTTTTGTGTCTGGCTTCTTTCACTTAACACAATGTTTTCAAGAGAACATTGCCATTTTAAATCGCCAGGTATTTTTCTATTTCTTTCTTTTTTCCCCCCCCCTCAAATCACATTTTAGCCTCTTGAAATACCTTCTGTAACGTATAGAGGAGGAAAATATCTAAAAGTGAGGAAGATATCTAGAAATAGGAGATCAAATGAAGAGTAGACATATTTCCATAATGACTTGTAAAACTGCCAAATGCAGAGTTTGATTTTTTGCCCAGCTGGAAAGTCATTTAGTGTTAACGAGACATGTGAATTCTTAAAATTATTCATTTTTAAAAATTATTTTCAGCTATTTTAATTTGTGACACTAAGTTATTATTTTGTAAAGGGTTGGGGCACTGGTAGAAGGGAGTGGGCCCAAGGCAGGCGCATGCTGCCACGGCCAGTGCCTCTTCTTGGGTGCCATGTAAATGAGCATGCAGGCCAGGCTGGTTGCTCTCATTTGTGGGGCCATCATGTGCTGATTGACTTTGCTTAGCGCTTGACTCTTCTATCAGGATGCGTTGCCAGTATTGGGTTGTGTTCTGAGAGACTAGATCCCTTGTGATCTGCTTTTACTCCCCTGGAGGAAATTCAGGAGTTATTTCCTCTTCCCCGACAGATATCACAGCAGTCATATGTGTCCCTGGCAGTTGGAACCAGAGAAAGAACATTTCGGCCCTTCCATAAAGCTGGAAAAACCATGGGAATATATGTGACAAAATTGATTGCACACCCCAGGATTTCTCTCTCCCCATCCCTGAGTTATCTAATGTAATCAACAGCCTCATAGGTCTGCCCTTATGGTATCTGTAATTATATTCATTTGTATGGATGCCCAGGGAGTTCCAGTGACTGGCCATGTAAGTGGTTAACTGCAAGCAGAAGCCTGCTGGAATTACAGCATCATTGGAGGTCCTGCATATTTCATGTGACTGATTTTAAGTTTATATACTATTTAGATTTTTTTTCTTGGTGTATTTACAGTTTAAAAAAATAAAGATAAGCTAATAATTCTCAGGTCAGTTTGTGTTTCTTTTCTAGTGCTTTAAAAGTATACCCTTGCAGAAACACAAGCACAGACACACACTCACAGCAGTTGTGATATAGGGGAAATATACAAATCATTCCAACTTAAGTAGAAATGATAAGTAAGCTGACTCTTGAAATTATGTTTCAGTGTGAAACCAAAAGCCCCTTCCCTCCCTTTCTCCTTCCCTTGTTTTCTTCCTCCAGATTTAAAATCCTATGGATAAGCCTCTTCCACTGGACTGCATAATTAGGTAGATTAATTAGCACCTGTCCTATAGCTGTAAGAAGCTGATGCATACAGTGTGGCCTCATAGTCTATGCCAGACCACTTAAAAAGAAACTGTGGGGGTCCAGTGGCTGGTCTTTGGACATTTTCAGAAATTAAAAATCTTGAAAGCCAGCCCAAGTACTGCGCCCTCACGGGAGAGCTGGACGGGTGAGTGGAGTTGTGCTGGGTGATCTGTCTGGATGGCCCATGTTAATGATGACAAATGAGCTCAAGGACAACTATTGAAAAATACTGGAAGCCTGAGTTCTGCTGTTGAACTGTTCTGTCAAATTAAAGAAAATCAACTTAAATGCCAGGAGCACCAGTGTTCTAGAAGGCAACTGGAAGGAAATTCCAGAATCATCAGACGTGATGCATACTTGGTGTTGACTGCCATTCGTTTCGTTTGTGCATCGTGTTGTAAGAAAACGAAGCTTTGGGTAGAGGGGATGTGACTGCCCATTGCTTTGGAGATCTGTTTGCTAGACATTTCAAGTCACAGAAATAACATACAGTTTGAACAAAGAGCCGAAAAGCTGTGAACGTCACATGTGGACCGTTTTTTTGTGACTCCGTTTCCTAACCTCACACAGATTCCATCTCTTGAATCCCACCAGTTTAAATGCTGTGTTTAATTTGTTTGATAATCTGCATGAGGAAGATTTAATATTCTTCACATGTCATTCTCCAAAGCAAATTGGTAATAGTATTATTAAAGTTACTCCATCATGAGACATAAATTGAGTCCTTTCCACTCAGAGAAAAACTGCCAAGCATTGTTTAACACACACTCAAGGTCAGGGGTCACAGGCAGAAGTACACATGGAAGCAGTTCGAAGACTGTGACACACTGCCTTTCAGAGAAGGTCCCCTGCTGGATCTTTCCTGGGTAGGTGTCTAATATAGTAATATATTTATAATTGGATTTTAATTGCAATCTGATTTTAGTGTGTGTATGTTTCAGTTTGCCGCTACCAGAAGGATGAGGCTCCAAATGAAATTATACAATACCTCTCCCAGGGCAATTTGTTCTCCGCCAAAAATATATTGGAAGAATAAAATGCATGCAGTGTTGTTTGCCTTAGTTTATTGACTTAACAACCTAAGTTGCTTTCCTCTTTGGTGTTTTATCTTGCTTTGTGGTGCACTCCACATGGAATGGCGGCATGGAATGGTGGAGAGAGCGTGGGCTGATCGCAGGCTCATGGAGTTCCAATAGGGAGGCCCTGTGTATGTTACTTAAACACTTTAAATTTCCATTTTCTCTTCTGTAAAATGGAGATAGTGATATTTATCAGATGTGTGTGGGAGGGTGTTTTGATGCTCAAACAGGATAAGATGTTAGTATTCTATCTGGCATCTACAATAGGAGGTGAAAAAATTAGTAACTTGTTATTTACAACTCTTTGAAAATGGATAATTTTCTTATTTCATACTCTTCACTGTCCCTATACAGTAGTCATTTTTTAAAAAGCAAGGAGGGGGAATGAAATGATGTTGGACAAAAGGTATAGAATTTCAGTTAGGATGAATAAGTTCTGGATATCATACAATGAAGTGACTATAGTAAATAATAATGTATTATAAACTTGAAAATTGCTAAGACAGTAGACTTTAAATGTTCTCAGTACAAAAAAAGGTGTGTCTAAGTTGATGGATATGTTGATTAGCTGGATTTAATCATTTCACAATGTGTACGTATATCAAAACATCATGTTGTATACACATTGTGCATATATTGTAAACACATACAATTTTTGTGTGTCAGTTAGATTATAATAAAGCTGGGGGGGAAAAGACATCTGAGAGCATTTGATGATTTTTAGGGTGTGGAGACTCTATGTCTGGCTGTCAACTGGAGGGCTGCTTATGTTAGCCAAGCCTGGTTCCTTGTAGCCCCAGAGGAGGCGCTTTATAAAGTGACCAGAATTCTTCCCATTACTCCTTACACGACTGCAAAACTGTAATTTAATGTAATACAAGATTTCAAAAAGATCACAACATTAATACTTGTGTCAATTCGTATTGTAGCACAGCTTCCCAACATGAAATTTTGCTTTTCTGGATCCTGTGCCACCGTTCCTGTGGCAATACAGTCCTGTTCACAGTAAATGTGATGATTTTTCACTGCCTTTTAGCCAACTGAGTTTTTAAAATGTGCTAATGGAACTGATTTTATTCAAATGAAAAGCATTTGATTTTAGGGCTTTGGTGGAAAATAGGAATTTTAGGTGTATCCTTGTTGACCCTTCTGATTTGAAACTGGAAGGAGAAAAGAGGAAGGAAAGAACAAGAAAATTCCTGCTAAACAGAGGAATCAGAAGCATCGTCAACTTTTAAAAATGAATTAGTTCATAGAGCAATAATTGAAATGGTATAATAAAGTTCTTTTTGTAATCCAGTTTTTGTAAAAAGGAATATTTGGGATAAAATAACGTAACATATTCATTGTGATCTATCAAACAATCTGATATACTGTATAATTGAAATAAGCATGAATTCCACAAAATTAGTTGGCCCTTTGTGCCCGCTTGTTTAACACCACTGTACTCTTTTTGTCAGGATAGTGGAATAGATATATTTTGTGATCTAGTAGTATCAATAAAGAAATTAACTGCTCTTAATAGCAACAGCCCCCAAGTTTATAATTTGGTAATACCTTTCTACCTGAGACAACAAGGATAATACCCAAATGCCATTAGATTCCATAAATATGTATAGGGTTTTCAGTGTCACATTTTTTAGTATCCTTATCCCTTTTGCCTTCACAAGATGCACTTTTTACAATACGATAGTTGGCTTTTGGTATGAATACTAATGTTAATAGATGTAAAATATGACATTTAGTGGGCAAAAAAGGTACAGTTTTATATTTTATAGTCAATTTATTTTCATCACCACCAACGTTGCAATAACAGGAAGGGTTGATAATAAAAATTTTTACATTTGAAAAAATCCAATTGATCCCCTCCCTTTCCAAACACACACTTTTTCTTTTGCTTTTTTGCAGGGGTGGAGTAAGAATGGGTTGTATAAGGAAAGATCATGTTAATGCCTGCCATGGATTAGATGCTGGAAATAAGACCCAAAGATTATAGTGGAATAAAAAGGGGATTACAGTGATAGAGTCGTGTGAGGTCAGAGTGGAAGGTTAGCAATCAGCTAGTGAAGTGTGATCTTCTTATCAGATGGAGAAACTGAGGCTCAGAGAGAGGGGTTCAGTCTCACTCAGAGTTGCAAGGCTCCTTAGTAGCAGAGCCTGGGTTTTAAAGTCTTATTGATAGAGGTTTTATTGCTCCCAGGCAGGATTTGAAAAGCAAAGGAATTGAGGAAAAGTTATGCTGGGAAAAAAATAAAAGAAGGTTAAAAAATAGTGAAATAAATATAAATAAGGCATTGCTTTTAAAGAATGACGTATGTTGGAAACTAAAGGGTTATTCTTCTCTTGGGATTCTCTGACTAGAAAGCCACGTTCCAGTACGTCCCTCTTTTGCTGTTGGTCTCCTGAGCTTCCTGATGAGAAGCAACACTTGTGAGACTCCACACTGCACTCTCAGGGGGGCAGAGAGGGTGCTGAATCGGCATCAAACGCGTCGGGAGCCTCCCCAGCTGCCTCCAACTGCATCCATTTTGTTCCTGCCTGGAGGTAGACTGCAGTCAGGATCCGAATATATAGGGAACAAAACCTACCAGCATGAATTATTATAAGCTGTACCCACTAGAATATAAAAATAGTATTTTCCTGGTGTTTGCATTATCACTGAGCCCTGATAAGGGAATTGCTTAAAGGAAAAGCAGCTGATGCCTAAATGGTAGGGGTGCCAGGCTGCATAATGGGCTGAGAGGCGGGAGGCTGGCCTCAGGAAGCAGCGAGGGAAATCTACTTTGAAGGGAATAGGCCGAGCTGGCGTGGTGCTGGGTGCTGGGGGGTAAGGAACCTTCACACAGGCCTCCAGTGGCTGTTCGCGTGTATGTATTGAAGTCTGAAGCTTGATAAACAATTTTTTTTTTTTTTTTTTGAGACGGAGTCTTGCTCTGTCGCCCAGCCTGGAGTACAGTGGCCGGATCTCAGCTCACTGCAAGCTCCGCCTCCCGGGTTTACGCCATTCTCCTGCCTCAGCCTCCCGAGTAGCTGGGACTACAGGCGCCCGCCACCTCGCCCGGCTAGTTTTTTGTATTTTTTAGTAGAGACGGGGTTTCACTAAACATTTTATTTAGTAGAATAAGCAGAGACTTTGAGTCCTTTGCAGCAGGTTGAAGTGAATTGCTCCTGTGTTCTCACCAGCATCCTACGCGGAGGTGTCAAGTACCTGGAATGGTCGGCCCCAGCATGCAGGAAGCAGACAGTAGGGTCATGCCCTTCCCTCTTATTTCCCAGGTATGGACATAGAGGTTGGGGAGACATTTCAGGTCAGAGGCAGGTTGGGAAGTCTGGCTTAGGCCTCTGCTAAAGCTGTGCTTCTCAAACTTGCCTGCATGTTAGAATCTCCTGGAAGACAGGGAAGGGACAGTTAAAAATCCCAGTGCCCGTGCCACACCCCAGACCAATTATATTAGAATCTCCAAAGGGCTGGGGAGTCTGAGCATCAACATTTTTAAGCCTGCCTCAGCGTTTCCATTGTGGATCTAGAACCAGTGGGTGAGACCATTCCCAACTTGCAGATAGTTTTATATGAGGAAATTTTTGAGGATTGTTTGTTTTGGGAGACATGAAACTCTTCAGGGGCTTTTCATGTGCCCCCCTAATACGGATTAGACACCTGGTTTAGCCCAGGGCAGGGAACAGGTCCTGCCCTTACATTATTTTGGGCAGTGTATTTGCAAGCTTCAGCTGCTCAGTTTTGACACATACTGGTCTGTGAGTGAATGAAAGAAGCTGTTTCCCATCCCCTTCCCTGCTCCCCCCTCACCTCATTGGCAGTTCACTCAGCCTCTGGTGTACTAAGAAAAACCCTCACTGCCCATGTAGGGTGCACCCCCTACCCACCACCCTGACAATAGGGCAGAGCTGAGACAGAAGAGTGAGTGACACCCCGGGAAAGCAGCTTCATCATGAGTCGATTAAAACCCCAGCCTCCTGACCTCCAATCATAAGTTCCTGGCCCTGGGAAATAGCTCTCTAATGGCCTTTGGGCAATAAAGCAACACGGTTGAAATTGAGGTTACATTAAAGCCTAATTTCCTTAGGAGGAAAAATGTGCAAATGAATATGAAAGTGACGTACCTTTGTAATCCAGCTTCTTGCCTGTGCCCAAACATCCTTAGCCTTTTGTCTCAATTTTCTCAGTACAGCATGTGCCTGAAGCTGCCCGAATGTATTTTACTCAGTAATGCACAAGCAAGAAGCTTTATCTGGGGTGTGGGCAGAGAGGATGGCGTAGCTTACATTTAGGGCAAATCAGGACAAATGGAGCCTGGTACAGATGTGGGCATTTGCATGCTAGCCACACGCTTGGAACAGGCAATTTCTGGATACCAGAGAGGGATTCCAGACACCTGGCTTCAAAAGATCCACCCCTTACTAGCTGTGTAAGCTTAGGGGGGAAAAAAAATGACTGATTCTCTTAGCCTCAATTTTTTCATCTGAAAAAAAGTGATACCCTCCATAGGGTATTTATGAGATCATATCTGAGAAAGGGCTTTAAACATTATACAGCCATATATAAAATGTAGACTATGGCTTTACTAGACCCAGTTCTGCCATGAAGTCAGTGTAACCTCAGGCAAGTCACTTCACTGCCCTGAGTCTTCTTTTCCTCATTTTTAAAACTGAGAATTTGCGGGAGACACTTTAAAATATATTCTAGCTCCGTAGGTCTTGTGTCTGGGTTCTTAGAAAAGACCATTGGTGTGCAGATTTCCAAAACTGCCCCTTTTCAAATGCTTCCCTTAGTTCTTAGTCTCCTCCACAATAGAAGAGAGGCCTCTCTGTTATCCATTGTGAGATTTTAGAAATAGAACGGGGAATGAAGGAATAATGTGGAATAATGTCTTCCCGAACTTTTCAGCTCAAACAGCAGAGCCTGGCTTAAGAAAGAAAGTAGTTCTCTCAATGTAAAGAACTGCTGAGATGCCATCCGCAAATGCTGTTTACTCTCCTGCAAAGAGCAGAGAGGTGATCCAGAAATACCAAGTGAATATTTTTCTCTTACGTACAGTTCTTATTTCCCTGGTGTTTCTAAGCAGTATTAGCCTTTATGCTTAAGCAACCCGTCTTATATTGTCCAGGATTTCATATATACTAGATGACATTATTCTACTATCACTTTTAATGCTGCAGTAATTTTCATAACCTGCAGTATGTATATGGATCCTTATTATAACTTCTACTTGGGCCTTTTTTTTTTTTTTTATAAGATGTCATTTTTTTTTCTTTTGGCAGTTACATTGCTAAGGGCTTTGAGGATTTCCTTAAAGCTGTCACTGGATGGGTGTGTGTTCTGAATTGTCATTTTCTGCTTTTGTGCAGTTTCTCCTGTTCCTATGAGCTTCGTTACCTGCTCATGTAGAATATGAGTCTTTGGAAGTCTGGATTGCAGGCAGCTCCAGCGATGCCCAGAGTCTTGTTAGGAGGGCATTTCTTCTTGCCCTCGGCATGACAGATTTGAGATCCTGGTGCAGACTGAAGCTGAAACGAATTGCTGAGATGAGACCCTGAAGACAAAAAGACATGCAAGTCGCTAAGGTTTCAAGGGGTAGTTTAATCATTGCTGACTTCAGGCTTCCTGCTTTGCAGAAAGTCTTTCTGTAGCAGCAAAAGCTCCTTTTTAAAGAAGTTGTTAGAGCTTGAGTTAGATACGGTGGTGGGCTACAAAAGTCATTTGCTGGTATTTAGTAATTCCCTTAAGGAAAGATACTTGGATCCCTCCGGAGACATATGCATCCCTCCACTTCTCACAGCCACCCTGTTCCACTTCCTGCTAGCTCTGTGCCCTTGAGCAAGACAGTAACCTCTCTGAGCCTAAATGTCCTCATCTGTACAATAGTGTGGCTGTGACTTAGTCTATGTTATGGAGTGGTGGTAAGGATCAGAAGTAAGGCTTGAATGGCCGGGCGCGGTGGCTCACGCCTGTAATTCCAACACTTTGGGAGGCCGAGGCAGGCGGATCACAAGATCAGGAGATCAAGACCATCCTGGCTAACATGGTGAAACCCTGTCTCTACTAAAAAAGAAAAAATTAGCTGGGTGTGGCGGTGGGCACCTGTAGTCCCAGCTACTCGGGAAGCTGAGACAGGAGAATCGTTTGAACCCGGGAGGTGGAGGTTGCAGTGAGCTGAGATCGCGCCACTGCACTCCAGCCTGGGGGACAGAGCAAGACTCCATCTCAAAAAATAATAATAATTTAAAAAAAAAGAAATAAGACTTGATTTTTAACCTCAATAAATTTTAGTTGTTTTTGTTAATTTCTCCCTAGTATATAGTGGAATCTAAGGCTTTAATTCATGTTTAAAAATATGTGGCCTTTAAAATAGGGTATGTTTTCTTAAAATTCCTCTTTTGGAACGATGGTCTTCAGCTCTGCTTACATATCCGATTCTGATTTGATTGGTCCGGGTTGGAGCATAGGGATTAGTATTTTAATTTCCTTGAGGTGTGATTTAAGCCAGTAAAGGATGCAAATCTTAAGTATATGGCCTAATAAATTTTTACATAGAAATACATCTATCTAGCCACCACCCATATCAAAATATAGGACATGTGGCATCTGTATTTACTCTCCAGAGGATTCTGATGGGCAGCCAGGGCTGAGACCCACAGCCCAGGCAGACGGTCTTCCACATTAGATCTGACACTGCCTGTTCTTTCGTCTTCAAAACGTACTCTGTGTTTTCATCCCTGTGTACTCATGTTCTCCTTTACCGTCATCTGCGTTGCACAAAACTCCTCCCTGCCTCACCTGCTGCCCCTAGCATTTGCACACCTCTCTTTTGTTGCCTTCAACCCCTTGTACTGTTCAGTGAGTGGGTGAGCATCTGCCTCCTCCACAGATCTGTGAGCTTCTCCAGCACAAAGACTGGATTTCACTGGAGCTTCATGTCCCCAGGGCTGCCACACTAAGCATGCATAAAATAAATGAGTCAACTCTGGTATACTCCGGCTGTCCTGCTGCCATTTGCTTCATCCGCAAGAATAACTGTGGCTGGGGACAGGGAAGGAGTATAGCTAAGTCAGATCTTTTATTATGGCCCTCAAGGCCAACCTGGGGAGCCCTACTGGAGGAAGACCTGATGGAAAATTGCCCCGAAGACTGGGTGTGGTGGCTGATGCCTGCAATCCTAGCATTTTGGGGGGCCAAGGCAGGCAGATGGCTTGAGTACAGGAGTTTCAGACCAGCTTAGGCAACATGACAAAACCCTGTCTCTGGGGGAAAAAATATATGTGTGTGTGTGTGTGTGTGTGTGTGTGTGTGTGTGTATGTGTACACACACAGAAAATAAAAAATAAAAAGAAACTTAGCCAGGCACGGTGGTATATGCCTCTGGTCCCAGCTACTCAGGAGGCTGAGGTGGGAGGATTGCTTGAGCCCAGAAGTGGGGTTTCAGTGAGCCAAGATTGCACCATACTGTACTCCAGCCTGGGTGACGAAGCAAGACCCTGTCTCAAAAAACAAAACAAACCCAAAAACAAAAGTTGGCCCTGAGAACATCTCTGGGAAGTGGTCCTCCCTCTGGGTAAGCTGAGTGCTTGTTCCTGCACCTTGGCTCACACGACTCCTCCATGGCGGCTACCCCTCCTCTTCCTCCTCTGTTAACTGAATCTTCCCGACTTCAACACCCAGCTTATGCTGTCATCCAATGTTCATCTTCCAAAAACTCCTACCCTCACAAATTCCTTTTTTATTTTCTTTGTATTTCCTTTTGTGCTTGATGTCAGTATTACAGGTTGCCCAGTACAAGGCAGTCAGGGCCATCTTTGTTTAACATGACAAGAGGAACTCAGCCTTAACGCCTGCTCTGTCTGCTTTGGAAAGAAATGAAGAAAATACTTGTTTCAAAAAACATTTGGGAGTTTTAAATGTGGATTTTATTTCCTTTCTGACTTGTTTTTATGAAGGAAAAAAAATCGTTCCTCCTCCCTATTTTGGCAGGGGTAGCATCACCCTTGAGGAGAGTGTCACAGAAGGAGAATGCGATCCCCACCGTTGCCATCCCGGCTCCAGGTTTCTGAGCTGCTCTCTCTGACCTCTGCCTGAGGCTTTTTTTCCTCTTTCCCCTAGCAGTCTTCCTTAACTCTCTGGGCCCCGTGCCTAAATGACCTCATCTGTGAAATGGAGATATACAGTCCTTTCATTTTAAGTCCTCTATAAATACAAATAAGATTGAGAAAATCTGCTGAAACCGGATTTTTTAAAAACCCTCTTCCAAATCATGTTTGGTTGTTTTCCTTAATAGCCAGAGATGCAAAAGAACTCACTCATTATGCTGTAGCTTTTCTATTTCTCACCATGGAAAATAATCCCAGTACAGCTCTTTTGTGCTTTAGTTCACAGGCCTTTACCAGGCTTTATCTTACAAGTGCCTCACAAGCGCCCTGTGAAGCTGAGAGACAGGCCAGGCCTGAAGGCTTAGTTGAGGAATCACCTTCCTTAAGAAAATTTGAAACCCTGACATTCTCCCACCCCTACCCTCTTTCCTTTCCAATACTCTATATCTTTATTAATGTTCCCACCACAGTCTAGGAATATCTGTTTGCATGGCTGTTTCTTCCCCTACACTATGGGCTCTTTGAGAATAGAGACCATATCTAGCATTTCTCTGTGACTAATGCCCAGCACAGTACCTTGGTGTCAAACCAAATACGCCTTTGTTGAATGAATGTATGAATGAATGAATGAGGTTGCAGAGTTATCAAGTGGAGGAGGGATTAGAACCCAGGTATCTTAAGCCCAAGCAATTTGAAGGTGTTTAAGCTAATTCTTTTGTATGTTTTTCTGGCTGTTTATGTACTTTTGAAGTCTTTATCTTTCTATTTTAAAATGTGTCTATTGCTATTGCATTTTACAGCATCAAAAATTAAGAATACTTAAATTCTTCAATAAATTGATGCTTCAAAATAGAAAATTTGGAATTTCAGAAGCTCCAGTACAGTAACTAACCTGAAATTATTGATGCATTTCCTTTTGTCAGGGAATAACTTTGAAAGATTCAAATGATTTCAAAATCCAACTTTCTGATGTCTGGGAGAGAATTTCTCAAACACATTTAGCAGTCAAAACAATTCTATAGAGTATAAAAGATGAAGGCATGGCACTTTGAAGTAAAGGTTACAGTTTCTATAAATGAGAAAAGGCCAAATATTTGCTAGCAAAATATTTTTAGCAGGAAAGAATTTACTTTGGGAGGTACTTAGGCATATAATATTAATACTAATGTACAAGTTCAGCAATTTATAGGAGTGGAAAGAATTGGATTAAAGTAAAAAGTTCTTAATCTCTACACATTAAAATGGAGAAAAGTCTGTGAATGTGAACTTAATCAAGTCATGGTAGATAAACAATTATAAGAACAGAATCTTTGAATGATTTTTGTTTGGATTTACTTACTACCATTAACAGAATCTTTGTGCCTGCAATCCTGGAGAGTTTTGTTTTAATCGGATTTGTTGGCTGAGGCAGTTTATGTTGTTAAAAAAAAAAGTAACTTTTAACATCCAGCTGCTTTTCTGAGAATTACCCATCTATGAAAAAAATGTAGCACCATTAACATTTATGAGAAACAGACTTAACATTATCATAAATTATACAGTAAACGCTCTTGGACTGGGATTGAAAGGTGTGTGTTTGTGTTTGAAGCTGATGTATTTTGACAGCACACCAGGAGGCAGCTCACTCTGAATAATGGGCAAGATGAGAGCCTCAGAGGAAAGAAATCACTCCCTTAAGTGAACGTAAACCAGATAGGGGGTAAATGAACTTCCCCACCTGGACACATTGCAATTTTAGAAGCGTTGATCACACAAGAAGTTAGCACTAGCAGGGACCTAGGAGCCATTTAGTTATATTTTTCTATTTACAAATGTGGAATCTGAGGCTCAGAAAAAAGAAAAAAAAAATTCTGTCAGCTTCTTCCAGTATTTTCAGGGGTAGAGCCAGGAACAGAACTCACCCAGCGCCCAGTTCAGCTCTCTCAGAGCCTGAGGAAACCTCATCAGTGCTTTCAGTCTTTGCTTCTTCCTCCATAAAATGAGCATATTATTTGAGCTTCATGCCCTCTCCAATTTGAAAGTCTCACATTTCAATAGCATTTGTAATCATCTGGGTAGTCACCTCAAAGGAATGGCTGCTTGGTCCAGGAATGGGGTATCCAGTGATAGGTGAATACATTGTGAGGTGCTTAGGGGAAGAGGAAACATGGGGGTCTTTAACTGCTGTTCTCTTGTTTGTAGGGTAGCAATAGGTTGTACTGTAGGCCAGTGGTGTACATAGCCAAGCCCTATACTGTTTTGTCTAAAACCCCAAAATCCTGAAACTGGGCTCACGGTTGGGTAGTAGGTCTGGTCATTTGCTCAGGAGTCATCTCTTGGTTGTGCCTAATTTATTAATTTGCATTCCTATATTTACCGTCTTCATTCCAATGCCATCGATACCACACCTGAACGATTACCCCATTTTCATAGCTAGTCTCCCTGCCGTCCCAATTCATCTTGCCCCTCATTGCTAAAATGGTTCATCCTGCATCAAGAACAGTGGGTTTTTTTTTTTTTTTTTAAGTGCTGAAGGATCAACAGTGGGTTCCTATGGGGACACCTTGACATTGCCTGGTCTACAGTGTTTCACTAATGGTGGATCTTTGACACTGAGCCACCCATCCAATTCATCTTGTCCCCTAGACACAGCTGACTTTTTTCTGCCCTACCCACATAGCTTTCCTCTCTGCCAGTGCGAAACACAGCTCATGACTCACCTCCTAAAGGAAGCCCTCTGGAGCTGAGCCTCCTCTTGTTCATTACGTCATGGCTTTTGGGCCCTTTGGGTCCTCCTTGTAGAATAATTACTGGATCATTCAGTTCTGGTGCCCACATTGTCGAGCCCCGCTTGGTTCAGAAAAATTGTGATGCCGAAATGGATCCTTCCTTCCCAAGGCTTTTTGGAGACAGCTTGGGTCCCCCAAACCATGTGGTACCCTAGCTGAGGCATTTTCCTTCCCAGGGTACTTCTCCGGGAAGGCAACCTCTTGGAGACTGATACCATATGAGGGAAAATGAGCCTATTTACAATGCCATCTCTCTCTAATAAAGAGAAACCTCACTTCACTCTGATGCCACAAAAATGTTCTCTTGGCTTTCCTTGAGGGAGTCTGTTTTGGAAGTTCCATGGTCAGAAGCAGCAGGGCTGTGGCCGGCAGGCTGTGTGGTGCAGCGTGTCCAGGATCCAGTGTCCTGTCTTCTTAGTCAGCCAGGCTCCCTTTAAAGTTAGTGGTTAGCTGGGAGACCTCATGCGGGTTTCA
This sequence comes from Colobus angolensis palliatus, assembly GCF_000951035.1. NCBI lineage: Eukaryota > Metazoa > Chordata > Mammalia > Primates > Cercopithecidae > Colobus > Colobus angolensis. The sequence goes on from NW_012115043.1 coordinate 10,487,385, forward strand.
TTTTAAATGGTGCTCTTGAATGTGGCTCCTATTTACATTTTTTTTTTTGGAATATCCATTACCAAGCCTTCATGGTGAAGCACCTCCCAGTAGAGGCAGCCAAATTAAAGGACGCAAAAGCCAGCTCTCCTTCGTGGACTCTGGAGATGTGAAAGAGAGCAGTGTCTTCATTGGACCAGACCCAAGACTCTAAACCCGTGGGTGCTGGATCCCTGCAGTCCTGTAGGCTTCACTGGGGATAGAGGAAGCCACAGACTCCTGCCACCAAATAGTGCCTACTGTACACACAGCATGTTCTGCACTGTCTTTCACATAAATGTAGATGCTTCTGGGATTTAGAAATACTTTTTAAAGCACTGCTAAATAACTAGAGTTTTAAATGAATGGGTTAAAAGTGTAACTCGAATGATGTGGGAGTTTACATAATATTTTGATGTCGTAAATGGGCTTTTATACCATCTGGGCCAAGAGCCAACATATGAAGGCCCTGGGGATTGTCCTGACCATGTCTGTGTCGGCAAATATTGGTTGGGTCTCTAAATCAGAAGGGATACACTTGCTTGGGCTGATTGAAATGACAAGAACAAAGCATAGGGATAACCATCCATGATGCAAGGCCAATTATATAACCAATTTCATCAGAGTGGGTTAGAACCCAGCATCTTGCTAAGCCATTTTTTCAGGTGTAGCATTAGCCTGTAGCGTTTTTACTTAAGGAATCCCTCTCTGACTCCAAATACTCGCAGAAAAGGGACAGTAAGTTCTTTCAGGTAACAGAGGTAAATGTTAATGCCTGATTTCTTGTAGTCACACCAACAAACATTTTAGTAAATATGGATACAGTAAAGAAATCTGGGCTGGGCGCGGTGGCTCACGCCTGTAATCCCAGCACTTTGGGAGGCCGAGACGGGCGGATCACGAGGTTAGGAGATCCAGACCATCCTAGCTAATACGGTGAAACCCCGTCTCTACTAAAAAAATACAAAAACACTAGTCGGGCGAGGTGGCGGCCGCCTGTAGTCCCAGCTACTCAGGAGGCTGAGGCAGGAGAATGGCGTGAACCCGGGAGGCGGAGCTTGCAGTGAGCCGAGATCCGGCCACTGCACTCCAGCCTGAGCAACAGAGCAGGACTCCGTCTCAAAAAAAAAAAAAAAAAAAAGCAACAGAGCAGGACTCCGTCTCAAAAAAAAAAAAAAAAAAAGAAATCTGTATGAGAAACCAGGCCTAACAACACTACATTTTTCTGCCAAACATCATCTTAACATCGTTCCTCCCTCCCCTGTTTTTCGTGGAATAGATGCTAATGGGATAAATTACCTGGTCTTTTTCCCCACTAAGTTTTTTTTAAAGCTAAAACTTACCTGAGCATTAAATGAGTTTGGAAGTGCCTGCTAGCTGAGGGTAAAGCTGAAATTTCAGCCGTTTTTCACTTACTGCAGAGTTTGCTTGGGTTTTGGGGGAGAGGGATGAGATGACATTGGATAGGCAAAGCAGTGACATCAGTCTCCTGGCGTTTAAAGAAAAGTCTCTCCAGTTCCTTCTGTGGTGAGCCAAATTTTCAGTTTCACAGTTAAGTCTAAACTTAAAGCTTTGTTGGCTGAAATAAGAACTTTGCGGAATGACATTTCTGTTTTCAGGGCTTCTGTTGAGACCATATTGCTGGCGTAGGAATTTAGCTTCATGGGACAGGAAATAGTTTCAGGCTCTAGTGAGTAATGTTCCCCTATTTCAGATGGGAAAACATTGAAAATCATGATTTTGGCCCTCAAAGAACAGCTATTCGTGGCTGTCATGGTTAACTCTGTCTCTGACTTTGCTTTGGCAACGAAGGTCAATTCACCACGATAACAGGAACGTTGATTTTATGGCACTTGACATCTTAAAAGGTGCTGAAGTGCTTCACAGATTGGTAAGCAGACCAAACCAAATGTGCCTTCTTCTGAGCAGTCATCTCAAGAAAAGGTGAGGATGTATATATCCGTGTGTGCGCACACACGTGTGTGTAGAATTTTTTAAAAGCAGGCGCAGGAACTTCCTAGCTAGACATTTTAGGGCCCTCTCTGCTAAATGTGGACGTGGGAGTAACCACAGGCATTGGAGGCACCTGGTTTACAAAGAGCTATATCATTCCAGCCTTTTTGTTGTCCTCAAGAGAACGTGACCTAGGGCCACAGGAGTTACTTTGCCGTTTCCCACCATATTGTCCTGCTGAGCCAAAGAATGTTCTTTGTGGAGGTAAAGAACCTCCCCTGTGATTTTTATGTTCCCTGCTGTCCTCAGAATCAAAGATCAGGTCCTAAGCCTGAGAGTCAGGGTCTCCATCTGTGTCCTGGCCCCCACCCAGAAGTAAGACAGTTCTGGTCTTACTTCCTACATCTCTGGAGGCAGTTAGACCCGAGTTCGAAACATCTATACAAATCACTTCACACTTACTTAAAAGCAAATGCAGCATTTCTGTACTAACTAGAAGGAGCAGAATGCTCATCTTATAAGGTTAGATTAAGGTCTGCATTTAATGAAGCAGAGGCACAAAATCTTACCTGTTCCAGGGGGCTACTCGTAGCAGGAGCAAGATGCAGCCCAGCTCAGCAGAGCTGTCCCCAGGGTTGTGAAGAAGGTTTGGAACAAGGCTGGGTTGTGCTAGACCTGGCAAGCCAATGTTTCCTGTTTACCTGCCCATTCATTCCTGTCCCTGGGCTCACATCACCATTCCAAAAGAACTTGCTGGACAATATTATGCCCACCGCTTAAAGAGGACATTGATAAGCCTGACTCAGGCCCCGGCAAGGCCACATCCTCGTCTAGGAGGAGACAGACAATAGAGTTGGTGCCCAGCTGTACCTGAATGGCATCCGATTCCCATCTGCCTGTGCTCTTGAAGCCCATTCCCCCGAGGGGCACTCTCACCTCCTATTTAATATCCTTCGTCTGTCTGGGAACGATTTTCACAAATCAGTGTCCCTGCAGGTAGTTGGAAGGAATAAATGAGATAATTCCCACCATGTTCTTAGCACAGAGCCTGGCTTGCGGTAAGTGTTCAATAAATGTTAGCTGCTATTATTATCGTTATTACTCACCTGCTCTGTGCTTTACAGAGCGTTAAATATGCCTGGCACCCTGCATAAACCCTTTACTTCCTGGCCTCAACCTTTCTCTTTGCCTCAAAACATCCTTTCTGCTGTCTTTGCCTCCAGACGGTCCCCATCCTGTTAGACTTTGCTCAAATGCCACTCTGCCTGGGGTAGCCTTTTCAGATTGCTTCCCGCTTCCTTTTCCTGGGCTGGAAAAGTGCACACTCTCCTACTCTCCCTCTTTCCTGGCACTGTGCTACTTTACTTTCTTAGAGCAAGGCTTCTTAGACTTCCTGTGGTCAAGAACAGGCCCCATGCCCCCCACTCCATCGTGGATCAATAATTTTATAAAGTGCAATGTAAAAGAAAAAGGCAGTTAAAAATACAAGCTCCATTTCTTATTATTAGAGTTAACAGACACAAAATTACATAATCACATATATGGGCAAGGTCTAAAAGGCTTACTCTCAGTTTCTGTACTTCTCTTGCCCCAGACCAGCAATGACCAATTTGAGGACCAGCAGCAGTTCATGGAGCATACTTTGAATAGTGTGAAGTTACGTTATTCCTGTCTGCACTGGCACAGTTACTCAGGTACACGTCTAATTCAGTGAACCCAACCTCCCACACCTGGCAGGAGGCTTATACATACAGGGTTGCTCAATAAATTAGTTGAATTGAATGAATGAATGAATGAATGCACAATAAATATTGGATGAATGAATAAATGATTGACTTGCCGAGCATATTTAAAACTCATAGTCCTTAGGAAGAATTTTCTTAATGAATGGCATGCCAAAGGGATTATATTTTTTTATCTTTGCCTTTTATAAAATTCACTCATTTGCATTGCATATTAAGACCAATTCTTTTTCCTTAGTTTTGAAAACATTTTTTATTTTCCATCTCTGATAGCTAAATGGAGATAAGATTTGTACTTTCACAAAAATAAGGGCTTACTTGGTAATATCTTAAGAAGTAAGATAGATGAGAATTTTTTTTTTTTTTTTTTTTTAAGCTGGCTTTGGCTTTGGAAACTAATTAGATATGTCTGCATTTTTTGTTTGGCTCTCCTAGTATGCTTCCCACCATCCCTGCCGATGAGGGCATCTGAGATACACCCTGCAAAGCCTTTCTTTTTTTTTTTTGGAGGCGGAATCTCGCTCTGTCACCCAGGCTGGAGTGCAGTGGCCGGATCTCAGCTCACTGCAAGCTCTGCCTCCCAGGTTCACGCCATTCTCCTGCCTCAGCCTCCTGAGTAGCTGGGACTACAGGCACCCGCCACCGCACCTGGCTAATTTTTTTGTATTTTTAGTAGAGATGGGGTTTCACCGTGTTAACCAGGCTGGTCTTGATCTCCTGACCTTGTGATCCGCCCAACTCGGCCTCCCAAAGTGCTGAGATTACAGGTGTGAGCCACCGTGCCCAGCTGGTGGGAATCTTAAGAGAACCTATACTTTATGCTTTAGTAATAATCAGGATTTCTGAATTGAATAATTGCAAATTAGCAGAAGAAAGATACACTTATATGTATATACACTTGAATACTTACCACTCAAGAACCATATTGAATTAACAAAAGTAAAAGTTTATTTTGTAGTATTGCCATCAATCACCAAATCAATGTTATTTGAAAAGAAAATCTCCTTACCGGCCGAGCGCGGTGGCTCACACCTGTAATCCCAGTACTTTGGGAGGCCGAGGCGGGCGGATCATGAGGTCAGAAGATCGAGACCATCCTGGCTAACACGGTGAAACCCCATCTCTACTAAAAATACAAAAAAAAAAAAAAATTAGCTGGGCATGGTGGCAGGCGCCTGTAGTCCCAGCTACTCTGGAGGCTGAGGCAGGAGAATGGCATGAACCCGGGAGGCAGAGGTTGCAGTGAGCCGAGATCACGCCACTGCACTCCAGCCTGGGCAATAGAGCGAGACTCTGTCTCAAAAAAGAAAGAAAGAAAGAAAGAAGGAAAATCTCCCTACCAAAGTTTTCCTCCTCCTTGGGGAATACAGTGGTAATTCCCAGACTTGTGGCAAAGGAACTGGTGCACCAGCAAGCATGCCTTCCGATAATCAGTGCATCTGTCTCAACAGAAGACAAAACCCATTGCTACCTCCTCTAGAACTCCTTAACGGAGGTTTTGAGATTTTAGGATAAGCTATACACATTCTTCTCTGGAAATCACACACTGCTATTGTTCCTTCACCTTAAAAAGAGAAAATAAAATAAAATCGAGACCTGCAAACCATTCAGCCTTCTTCATTTGACTGTCTCACCAGACAGCCTTCTTCATTTGACTGTCTCATCGTTTCTGGTCTCACTTTTCTGCAGACTTTCAAACTCACAATAATCTCTCCTTTCTTTGGGGAGGTCCACACTGCACAGTCATTCAGGCAAGGAACATTTACGGAAGTATCCTATGTGTGGAGCAGGAATACAGAGGAAAACAAGACACAAGGAAACAACTACACACATGTAGCTGACAGTTACTGCAGAAGTCCAAGAGCGCTGCATACATGGGGAGAGAAGTGCAGGGCATGCAGTGTATGAGGATTGCATTGTGAATACTGATCCAGTTAGAGGACAAGGAGCTCAGGGAAGGTTAGTGCAGGGAAGTGACATTTAAGGTCCAACATGAAGGATCAGTAGAAATTTACCAGGGGAAGTAATGGAAGAGAGTTCTAGGGCTTATGGATGACTCTTTGACCACCAGCCCTCAACAGCTTGTGGCTTTTGTCTACCAGCACATGGGGTTATAAAATATAATGCAATGTGACTCACAAATGGACTCCAGTGAGAGTTTGTTTACCCAGTCATAGCATTAAATAAATATCATACGGTCATGCTTTGCTTATCAACAGTGATACATTCTGAGAAATGCATTGTTAGGCAATTTCTTTGTTGTGGTTATATAATAGAGTTACTTACACAAACCTAGATGCTCTATAGTCTACTACACACCTAGGCTAGCTGGAATAGCCTATTGCTCCCGAGCTACAAGCCTGTACCGCATGTCATTGCACTGAAAACTACAGGTGATTATAACACAATGGTAAATATTTGTGTATCTAAACATATCTAAACAGAGAAAAAGTACAGTAAAAGCCATATAAAAGATTTAAAAATGGTACACCTGTATAGGGCAGTTATGAATGAAGCTTGCAGGACTGGAAGTTGCTCTGAGTGAGGCAGTGAATGAGTGGTGAATGAATGAGGGCTCAGGACATTCTTGCACACCACTGTAGACTCTATGATAGCTGTACACTTAGGCTATACTAAATTAAATTTTTTTCCTATCTTCAGTAATAACATAAACTTAGCTTACTGTAACTTTTTTTACTTTATAAACTTTTAAATTATTTTTAACTTTTTGACTCTTTTGTAATAACACTAGTTTTAAATGAAAAAGTTTAAAGGGTAAAAAAATGTTTTTAAGACAAAAACTTTATAGAATAAGAATATAAAGAAAATATTTACATACAGCTATACAATATGTTTTTTAAGCTAAGACACAAATACATGTATGAGCCTAGGCCTACACAGGGTCAGGATTATCAGTATCACTCTCTTCCACATCCACATCTTGTCCTACTGGCAGGTCTTCAGGGGCAATAACAGGCATTGAGCTGTCCTCGCCTATAGTAGCAATGCCTTCTTCTGGAATATCTCTGGAAGGACCTGCCTGAGGCTATTTTACAGTTAACATTTAAAAAAAATAAGAGTACACTCTAAAATAACAATATAAAGCATATTATAATAAATACATAAATCAGTAACATGGTCATTTATTATCATTATCATGTATTATATGCTGTACATAATTCTCTGTGTACTTTTTTTTTTGTTTGAGACTGAGTCTCGCTCTGTTGCCAGGCCAGAGTACAGTGGTGTAATCTCAGCTTACTACAACATCTGCCTCCCAGGTTCAAGTGATTCTCTGTCTCAGCCTCCCGAGTAGCTGGGACTACAGGTGTGTACCACCATGGCCAGCTAATTTTTGTATTTTTAGTAGAGATGGGGTTTCACCCTGTTGGCCAGAATGGTCTTGATCTCTTGGCCTTGTGATCCACCTGCCTTGGCCTCCCAAAGTGGTGGGATTACAGGCATGAGGCACTGTGCCTGGCTGGTCTATGTGTACTCTTATAGAACTGCAGTAGGTTTGTTTACACCAGCATCACCATAAATGTGATTAACTCATTGCCATAAGACATTCTGATGGCTGTATCACTAGGCAATAGGAATTTGTTAGTTTCATTACAATCCTGTGAGACCACTGTCATATTTGGTCCCTTGTTGACCAAAATGTCTTTATGGGATACATGACTGTAATAAGAAATCACTCACAGGTACATATTAGTACTTAGAATGCTATAGGCACTGTTACTGTGGATCGAGCTCTTAGGTACTATAATCACACCCATTTACAGGTGGGGAAACTGAGGCACTGACAAAGTAAATTATTTGTCAAGGTAACATAGCAAGGAAATAATGGAGTTAGGATGTGAACATTAGGCAGTCTTTCAGAGTTCATGCTTTTAACAAGCAAGCATACTATTCTGCATGTGCCACAGGCAAAAGCATCTTAGATTTCTTTTTCGGTTTGTAGTTTCTAATACAGTGCTAAGTAGATCAACTCCCAATAAATGCTTACTATTTAATCAGGTTAGATTTAGTTATTCCATTGCCAAAGGGTCTTTATTGAATTGAAAACAGGATGGGCTGGAAGAGGGTGTGCTGGCTGAACCATGTGATAACAGAGGCAGTGAGGTGTTGACTGAAACCACCTGGTTTCAAATCTCTGCGTGTCACTTTGCCAATACCAGGATAAATCCCATGGCCTTTATGGGAGAACTAACTGTTATTCATTTATCAAATTTTTGTTGGGTGGCTAGAGTGTGCTAGCCACTGTTCTAAGTTCCAAGGATTCAATAGTAAACCAAACAAACAAAACCCTACCCTTGTGTATCTTACATCTTGGTTACATAACAATACATGTAACATGCTTAGCACAGTGCTTATGGTACTGGTTAACATTATTTATTTTTTTTGAGATGAAGTCTCACTCTGTCGCTAGGCTGGAGTGTAGTGGCGCAATCTAGGCTCACTGCAACCTCCATCTCCTGGGTTGAAGTGATTCTCACGCCTCAGCCTCCCGAGTAGCTGGGATTACAGGCGTGCACCACCACACCCAGTTAATTTTTGCATTTTTATTAGAGACAGGGTTTCACCATGTTGGCCAGGATGGTCTCGATCTCCTGACCTCGTGATCTGCCTACTTCGGCCTCCCAAAGTGCTGGCATTACAGGCATGAGCCACCGCACCTGGCCTGTTATTCTTACATGGTGCTACTGGTTAGTGCTTTCTACAGACAGTATTGGCACATTCCTAATTTTTTGGTAGGGTGTGTCAAATGAGGTGGCAAAACAGGGTTTATAGATGATGAAGGCAAATTAGATCATAAAAGGTGATTATGGTTCTTTGAAGGTCTCCAGAATGATCACTGTTGAATTAATCATACAATAAAAGTTGGCTTTAGGTTTTAAGATAGCCAGTGTGTTTTCCTCAAACCTTAGAGTAGTAGTTTTGATACTGTGTATTTTAGTGGAAATGGTTTAGTAGTAACAAAAGTCTACAGACTTTTCTGTAAATGACCATACCGTAAATGATTTAGGATTTGCAGGCAATGTGGTCTTTGTTACAATTACTCAACTCTGCCTGCTGCTGTAAGAAGAAAGCAGCCATAGATAATATGTCAACAAACAGGTATAGCTGTGTTTCCAATAAAGTTTTATTTATATAAACAGGCATTCAGCCCACAGGTCCGTTTGCCAACCTCTGTTCCGGAAGAAAGTAAAAATTCCGTCAGCAATAACATTGTGCGGGGATCAGCTTTTTAAAAGAAAACATGAACTAATATTAAGAAAACATTGGCTTACTACAAAGTCACAATACTCCTTAGACTCTTAAAAATCTGAATTTGACTCCTGATCGTTTAAGTTTACTATTTTGCATGACCTTGTTTTCTGACTGGTTCAAGATCAAGATCGGTACCAGGGATCACTTAAGGAAGAAATTTCGAGAACCTGGAAAGAACATCTTCTCTGGAAGAGAACCAGAGGAGATAAACTGTTCCATGGACGTTTATATTGGGCCCTGAAGGAATTTTCAGCAGTGAGGGCTTTGCAGAATTGAAATAGATTATTGACAAGGGCTATCGCTGAAAAGGATTTTCTTTCTCTGGACATTTTAAATTCCAGAGAAGTCCTACTCTGGCAACTGGTCAATACAGAGTTATTAATTACTCACTGATTAAAATTTTCTACTTCTTCTGTATCTTGTCCAATATGGCTTGTTTTTGATCTGGTCAGAAGGCTGCTGGGGAATGGAGTGAATGGCTAGTGTATTCTCTCTGGGATTTTGTGTCCAGCTTTAAGCCACAGTGAAGTCTTGTTAAATTGCACTAAGGGAGAGGAAACCATCTGAAAGAGAGAAAAGGAAGCATTTTCTAATGTCTTTCAAGAAATGAAATTTTATTCAAGAGGCCAAAAGTGCCACAGGGTAATGGGACCATGACCAGCAAACACCTATACTAGATAAAAGTAAATTTTAATTAACATATCAATAGTTTGTAGATCTTAGGTGCTTCCAAAGTGCTTCAGGGTGTTTGACAACTTTTTCTTCCCTTAAGCTCTTTTGCTTTCTCTTTGAAGATCTATTTTAAACAAAGAGAACCCCTGTTCCAATCTATTTTGATCTCAAGGATGTCTGATTTAATGTAATTTTCTCACGTTCCTATCAGCTTGCCCAAGGTGAGGAATAATTTACTTGGTTAGAGCAAAAGAACAAAGAACTTTTTGGGAAATGGAGAATAGTGGACTTCCTTTAAAAATAAGAAAAGTACTGCAGTTTTGTACATCCTGGCAAAACTGCCACCTATCATTTTTAAACTTTTGCGTTCTTAGATGGTCTTCCTTGGATTTAAGACCTTTGTGAGTTTGTTCAAATAGGCAGTCATGCAAACAGAGCCTGCGTTTTCTAATGGTGGTCTCCTGTGTGTTTAGCTTTGGTTGATGGGCATATTAGAAACAAGCAGAGCACGGGTGATTCCAGCTCATTGGATACAGCAAGTAATTACCTCCCTGCTTTTGGAAACAGTTAAATATACTCCCACTCAAGCAATGAATGTAGCCAGGGCCAAGGTGGGCAGATGCTGGCTGCTCAGTGACCATGTTCAGGAAGATGTGTGTAGGAGGAGCGGAAGGATTCCAAGAAGACTCAGTACCTTCTTCTAGCATTATAGGGATTTAAATAGGCCTGAGGGAAGGACCCAGTACATAGCACGTGTTCCAGAAAGGGCACTTTCCATCCTTATCCACTCTTTCTACTTTGTACTGCTCTTAGGAAGACCTACTTTAATTCAAATAAAAATGCATTTGTTTTAAACCTGCGGCAGAAGATTCAAGGGCCCTTGGCCTCCCAGAATTTATAAATAGATGGAAAGATGTATATGCTGAGAAAAAAAGTGAAATGAGAGTTATGCAAGTAGAGATGACTGTATTTGACAGCACAGGCCATGCAAATGTGAGGTGAGTGGTAAAATCAGTGTGAAAAATAGAAAATGTTTGAGAAGTATAGATGGGAGGGGGGCAGAGCTGGTCCAAGAATGGTTAAGGAAGGCTTCATGGGGGTTGTGTGATTTGACCGAGGCCTTCATGGGTGAGTAGCATTTGGATGGATGGAACTAAGGGAATCACAGGTAGAGAGAGTTACAAGCTCCTAAAAAGCTGGTTATGTTTTGGTTTTTTAACTCATTGTCCTGTGTTTGGTAAATACTTACTAGATGCTTATTAAAGGAATAATTCTTTTGATTTTTCTTTTTTTCTCCTCTGAACTTAGTCTATAGCACACAATTAAAACTCAGTTCTGTATGGTCTCACTTCATCAAGGCAATTCTTTCCTCTCTGGCTGTACTATTAGTACCTTGTGGGAAAGGCCCATGTGTAATATTTTTGCATCCTCTCCAGTAGTAACTAGAATGTTGAACATGTAGCAGGTGCTGCCTAAACCCTTCCTCTTTGAACAAGATGGTCAAAGACACAGGATGCTAAGCTTTTATAAGAACTAGTGTTTTTAGGGCCCTTTAAGAAATAAATCATTGTGACCATAGATTGCTTTGCTACCAGGAAGAGCAGACCTACCTCCAGGGTCTGCCTGACACCAGTGGGAATGAAGCCATATACCAGTTTTGAGAATCTCCTTGCCAGCTTATGAAGATAAGCCTGTTGTTTTCCTGGCAGTTAATTTTGTAGATGAACTTGGCCCATACTGCTTCTCCATTATGTCAGCTTTTCACTGTATAGATTTTTGATGGTCTCACCTGAAGAATGGAAGTGGAGCTAATAGTTACCTAGTATCTACCATGTGCTTTAAGTTCCACAATAGCCTTGTAGATACCACTTTTGTCCTTTTAAAAGAGAGAAGCTCAGAGCATGTAAATGGCTTGGTCAAGGTCACTTAATATGTCATGATAGATGAATTTGAACCTAGGACTCTGAGCTAGAGCTGCATTCCTTACATTGTGTTATGGTGTCTACATGCCTCTGCATTTTGACGCATGACTAGATTTGAATAGCCAGAGAGGAGATAAAAGAAGCAATTTCAGATGAGGGGCAATGATTGAGGCACAGTCAACCAATGACCTTGGCAGAAGAGGAGAGTACCTTTGAGGGGATTAATAATAAATACTCTTGAATTCCTATGATTGGGTGAGATTTCATTACAGATGGTTTTGGAAGACTTCAGACTTTATGAAATATCATGGGAGCCACTGGAAAATGTTTAACTAGAGGTATGATGTGATAAAATTATTCATTAATCTAATAATTAAACATACTTAGTGAGTATATATCATGTTCTGTGTTGGAACGAATCACACATTGTTCCTGCTCTTACGAACCTTTTATTCTAGTGGGCAAACAGACCTTAGATAAATAATTTCATAAATACTATATTTAATACCCAAGTAAGGAACATGCTTCAGTATAAATGTAAAAGGGCTGTGAGAGTATACATTTTAGACCCTCCCTCTCCTGAGAAAGTGACTTTTGAGTTGAGATCCAAAGAGATAAGTAAGGGTTAACTAGTTGTATTAGTCCATTTTCATGCTGCTGATAAAGACATACCCAAGACTGGATAATTTATAAAGAAAAAGAGATTTAATGGACTCAGAGTTCCATGTGGCTGGGGAGGCCTCATAATCATGGCAGAAGACGAAAGGCACATCTTACATGGCAGCAGACAAGAGAGAATGGGGACCAAGTGAAAGGGATTTCCCCATGTAAAACCATCAGATGGTTCAGTATGGGGGAAACTGCCTCCAGGATTCAATTATCTCCCACTGGGTCCCTACCACAATATGTGGGAATTGTGGATGCTATAATTCAAGACGAGATTTGGGTGGGACACAGCCAAACCATTTCACTAGGTAAGAAGAGGGCTCCATGCTAAGGAACAGGATACGCAAAGACCCTGTGGCAGGAGGAACTATACCTGCTTTTTTGAAGAATTCCAGAAGGTAGCCTTCAGTGGAGCTGAGTAGCGTGCGGGGGAGAGGGGCTAAGACATGAGGGGAGAAGTAGGCAAAAGCTAAATCTCTTCAGGACCTTATAGACAATTGACAGATGTTTGTCTTCATCCAGTAAAGTGTTTGTATGCTCCTTAAGAGGCAGCGGGGAGTGAGCGGAGTGGTGAAGATAAGCATGAAAGCTGCTGGTGACAAACCCTGATACCCCCTCTATTCCAAAAGGAAAGGCAGAACTCAGAGGCACCATCCTCCTGTTGTGTTTCCAAGCTGTTGACACAACCTGGAAAGGTTAAGAGTTTTCAACAGACTTGTCAGAGTTTGTGTTCTATGGAAACTGACAGAGCCTACAGGCTGAGGGGCTAATTTTAATAGAAATAACCTAGGTGCGTTTGTTAATTTTCTCCGTTCCCTCAATGACCTGTTTGCGTAGCGTGAAGGTGCTTTGATGTGACCAGGAGAACAGAAGGATATTTTGTGCATAGCCGACCGTGAGAGGAATGCTGGTTTTGTGATGAGGAAGCACAGGAAGATGACAGGTGAGTTGGGTGGAAAGGGAGATGAGAACGTGTATCATGTGGCTCTTCCCACCTCCCCAAATGCAGCCTTGTTTATCTCAGATTCATCTTTCTTCTCTCAGAGAATTAACTTTTGTGAGTTGAGCGTGTCCATCGTTGCCAAGGAAATTAAACAAATTGGCAAATTATTTTGTACTTGGCCAAGTGTGAACATCAGGGGAGGGGAAGAAGCCCCTGCTACTTCCCTCTGATTCAGTGAGTTTGTTGCTGGTTCTCTTTGGTTTCATAAACCTTGTGGTGCTTGCAGAGGTTTTTTTAGGTCCAAGCGGCAGGGCACATTCTGCCTGTGTAAATGGACGGGATGGGGGATGGCCTCTTTCCTGAATGCAAATGATCCTGGTGTTACCCACGTTTAAAGGTCTTTATCTGCTGGCTGCCATATCTGGGATCTGTTCTGGGGGTGAGTTGCCAGGACAGTGTGAATGCCCTGAGAATTAGAATGGAGCCCCAAGCCTCTGCACACTCTGACTTTGAGTAATTGAGGTCTCCGGGCAGTGGCAGGCAGAGCCTCCTTAGTGGTAATGGGCCAGACACTCAGTGGGTGCCGGGGACAAGGTCATGGTGTGTGTGTTGGTGGTGGGTTGCAAAGTCACTTCGATGTGGAGATGGTTCTGCTGCAGGGGGCGCCCCGCCCTCCCCCTGAGGCCTTGGAGAAAGTTCTTAACCCCATAGATTATGTCTGGAAAGTGCAAGTCACTACACTGAGTTTACCAGAATCAAGGGAGTAGGTAGGAGCAATGAGGGTCTGGATAACCCCAAATTTTATTCAATTAACTCTTAATTGTCTGGGGACTGGTTACCCATGCAGTCATGGTGAAGGCTCCCTCCTGTCTGCCGCAAAGTGGCCTGCTGGTGCTCACTACCCATCCTCCACTGCCAAGTTCCTCAGCTCCGCCCAGGAGAGGAGGGCAGCCCACATCCCACCATGCCTTCTCCATGGTTGCTTAAAACTGCTTTCTCTCATACTCCAGAGCATACTGCGCTTGAGTTACCCACCTAAAATATGTGAAAGGAGTTAGGGAACAAGGGAGATAGGAAGGGGTTTGAATAAAGACATTTATTAAACAGATACCTCTCTGCCAAGCATATAGTAGGCACTCAATAATTTTTGTCTAGCTTTAACCTCACTGGGCATTCAAAATTAAGAAGCATTCATGTTCAAAATACAAAATGATTCTTAAAGTACTGGAGTTTTTTGCTGGGGCTTTGAAAAACCTCTGTTGGTCCTCTTTAAAAAAGCATGCAGTCTATTAACTGGGAGGAATCTGAATGTGCAACACGCTGTCATGTAGGGAAAAGAATGGTCAAGCAAGAAAAGCTGGATTAGAATGTTGTATGTTAAAGAAAGAAAAAGTAGGTGCATGCTTCAGTGTAGGAGGCAGCCCTGGAAAAGAGCAGGTTGAGTGATTGTGAGGATTAAGCGCACCAGCCCGGGGATATATGAGCAGATTCAGGAAGTTGTGGGTACACAGAAGAGGAATTTGGATCACTTCTCCAGCAAGAAAACAAAAATGTGCTTTTGACAGTAGGGGCCATATAAAAAGGAAATTGGATATCAAAGGATGTTTTAAGAAGAGCTTTGGATGTCAGGGGACTGGAGCAGAGGGAATACAGAGCAAAAACGAAAGGCCTGGGAGGCCAGAGGTCCTCAGCTGTGGCTCTGACGGTGGGGGCAGCCAAGGCCAGAGCTCACAATGGGAAGCAGGGCTTTTATTTTGTTCTTTTAAGGGAGGGATGTTTATAGGCCACTCAAGGAAGAGACGGAAACATTAGATTTCACTGCCTGTGTGCCATTTTGTAGTCCACTCATTGGCACCCCTGAGCTTGTCAAGTCAGTCGGGTTGAGGAGGGGCTTCTCATATGGAGACCCCAAGAGTGAGTGTCTGCACCCTGCTGACACCTGCTGACAAGGAGGAAAGCACAGATTCTCTCAAGCATCCACTTTCCTCAGTGGGGCAATGACATGGGCCGGGGTGCAGAACCTTGTACTGAGGGCTGGAAGAAACGTTTGTGTAGCTTGTGCCAGAACTAGGATCCGGGGGATGAACTGGGGTTTGTTAGGGTGCATTCTTAACCAAAGCCCCCACCTTCCCTGTGTGCCTGGGAGATGGTTTAGGAACTGGGCAGGCTAGGTGGTCCAGATTCGCTCCGAGCACACACAAGGCCAGGCACACTGCATCTCTGTCTCATATGGAATCCATCACCAAGGCCCTGAGAATTACTTCCAGCGTTCATAGCAAACCTGTCTACTGTCCCCACCTGGTCCAGGTCCTGACCCTGACTCCCAGTGGCCCTCTGTACCATCTCCCACTTTTGCCCTCTGCTGTCCACCTCCTTTTCCTCCACCACACACAGCAGGCAGAATGTCCTTTCGGAAATGCAGATCTGGTTCTGTCACTCTCCTGCTTGAAACGCTTTCTTTTCCCCTGAGGACAAAATTAAAAGCCCTTTACCAGGTTTACAAGGCCTTGCATGACATTATTTTATTATTTTAAAGGAAGGATACTCAGAGAAAAGAAGGACAGATTCGATTTCAGAGAGATTCGATTTCTAGGATCATTCCGGTTTTCCCTTCCTGTTGCTGAATTCTAGCCATACTGATCTATCACTTTCGTGAATGTATCATGCTCTTGCCCACCTCAGGGCCCTTGCACATCTGGTTCCCAGTGCCTTGAGACTTTTATCTTACTCTCTCCACAGCTGACCCCTACTGATCCTTTCAGTCTCAGAATAAACAAGCCTTTTTTCAGTCTCTCATGACCCTACTTTGCTTCCATTTACTTTGTTAACAGTTTGCAATTGGATATTCATTTATGTGATTACTTGTTCAGTGTCTGTCTTCTCTGTTAACCATCCGTACCCTGAGAGGAGGGGCCATGTCTGTTTTGTTCATCTGGATGTCTTCCATATATTTTAAATCTTGGTTGACTAGAGGAGTGAATGAATGAGTGATTTGTAGCAGGTTGCTGTGACTGTACTTTCATGGAGAAGAATTTAAGCAGCTATTCACTGTTAACTTAATTTGTTCACTCAACAAACATTTGATGAGCAGTTAATATGTGCAAGCTAAGGCACATTACCTATCTTCAAGGAGATTCTGGTGAAAGAGACAGTCTTCTAAACTATCAATCCACACAGTAGAATAAGTGTTATAACAGAGTTATATACAGGGTGATCTGAGTGCATAGTTTCTCATGCCCGTATTCCAGGTAGTATAATTTTCTGAAATTAAAGCTGGTAAGAATCAACATACTGGGGATGTGATTAGCCATTCCCAAATCTCAAAAAGACATTAGCCTAAACTGTAAGGAGTGTAAGATAAGCTGTGCTCTAGTTAATTATAACATGAGGGCATGTGCTAGCGATAGATAATGTGGTGGCTGATAAGGAATATTGAAAACCAGAGCCACAGGAATGCGGCATTGCCCCTTTCCATTAGGAGGAGTGCAGCCCCATGCCAAATGAATGGTCCCAGCTCTCTAGCCACAGGTGGCCCTGAAGATCTCCAGCCACAGACACCCCTGAGCAACGTAGTGAGACCTCTCTAGCCACGGATAGCCCTGGAGCCCTGGAGGGGAGAAGGGCACACTGTTCTGCTTCTTTCATGTACAGCCTGTTCTTCCAGCTTTGCAAAATGCTCTGATAAATTAGGAGAACACTTTAAAAATTGACCACTCAGGCCAGGCACGGCAGGTCATGCCTGTAATCCTCGCACTTTGGGAGGCTGAAGCAGGGAGATCACCTGAGGTCAGGAGTTCAAGACCAGCCTGGCCAACATGGCAAAACCCCATCTCTACTAAAGATACAAAAAATTAGCTGGACATGGTGACACGTGCCTGTAAGCCTAGCTACCCGGGAGGCTGAGGTGGGAGAATCTCTGGAACCCGGAGACGGAGGCTGCAGTGAACCAAGATTGTGGCTCTGCAGTCTAGCATGGGTGACAGAGTGAGAGTCCATCGCAAAAGAAAAAAAAAAAAAAAAAAAAATAATCGCTTTGTATGCTGCCAGTGGTAATACTGTTTGAGTACTGTT